>NC_137606.1:47918998-48186498 GCF_963280865.1 Gymnoscopelus braueri
AGTGATGGTGCAGTTCATTCTAGTGAACTGCACCTTATGTACTGCACCTGCCGTTACTTTTAACCTCACCTTATGGTAACACATCACGTACTCATCTGCATATATCAGTGATTTTCCCCCCCGTAGTTACTGCACTTTGGCTTGGCAGGGCACAGTACATACCTGCTATACATACGCTCTATACGTAAACATATATTTCGATTATTTGACCTGTTTCTATCCTGTGCTTTTCTCCTTGCTCTTTCTCTACCTCTTTCCTCCTCCCTTTTCACGACACGAAAACAAACAAAAAAATATTTCACCCCCTAGCCCAGCCCAGGCTACACATCATTCTCACACATCAGTGTTTATGTGACCCTATATGAACAACTCTTTGTCTCCTTGCAGAGCTTTTCGCATCAATGAGTTGAAGACGGAGGTCACTAACAGGCTAGCCATGCTGGAGAAACGTGTGGAATGTAGGTGTTTATTTGTTGTTGTTCTTTTGTTGTTGTTGTTGTTGTTGTTGCTTGCAATTGATTCTCACAAGTGTGTGAACTGTGAAATTCTTCTTCTAGCTTTTCTGTCTGAGTTCATATGAAAGTAGACCAGTCAGCTTGTGTCTATATAACAACATCTCCAGTTTGTCTCAAAAAGATTGCTGTGGGCGTGCCCGGAGGCTCAGCCAGTTAGTGCACAGGCAAACCCGAGGACTCTGGTTTGAATGCAACCCCTGTCCCTGTCCCTGTCTCTGTCTCTGTCTCTGTCTCTGTCTCTGTCTCTGTCTCTGTCCCTGTCCCTGTCCCTGTCCCTGTCCCTGTCCCTGTCCCTGTCCCTGTCCCTGTCCCTGTCCCTGTCCCTGTCCCTGTCTCTGTCTCTGTCTCTGTCTCTGTCTCTGTCCCTGTCTCTGTCTCTGTCTCTGTCCCTGTCCCTGTCCCTGTCCCTGTCCCTGTCCCTGTCTCTGTCTCTGTCCCTGTCCCTGTCCCTGTCCCTGTCCCTGTCCCTGTCCCTGTCCCTGTCCCTGTCTCTGTCTCTGTCCCTGTCCCTGTCCCTGTCCCTGTCCCTGTCCCTGTCCCTGTCCCTGTCCCTGTCCCTGTCTCTGTCTCTGTCTCTGTCCCTGTCTCTGTCTCTGTCTCTGTCTCTGTCCCTGTCCCTGTCCCTGTCTCTGTCTCTGTCTCTGTCTCTGTCTCTGTCTCTGTCCCTGTCTCTGTCTCTGTCTGGTTTGAATGCAACCCCTGTCTCTGTGTCTGTCCCTGTTGTCTCTCTCTCTCTCTCTCTCTCTCTCTCTCTCTCTCTCTCTCTCTCTCTCTCTCTCTCTCTCTCTCTCTCTCTCTCTCTCTCTCTCTCTCTCTCTCTCTCTCTCTCTCTCTCTCTCTCTCTCTCTGCGCCCTTAGTTTCCCGTCTCTCTACACTGAAATGAAAGCATTTTGTATTCATAAAGAGTTTCCATGCATATCAGCAGTGGTGGAAAAAGTACTAAATTGTTTTACTTATGTAAAAGTATCAATCAATCAATACTGCAATGTAGAAATACTCTGTTACAAGTAAAAGCCCGGTATTCAAAATTTACTTGAGTGAAAGTACAAAAGTATTGGTGTCAAAATGAACTTAAAGTACCAAAAGTAAAAGTACTCATTATGCAGAAGGTCCCATTTCAAAGGTTTTCAAATGTATAACAAATCCTTTGAAAATAGCGGATCTACGAGTGTTGTAGAACACTTGTAGATCAGTTATTTTCAAATTGCCAAAGTATATATAGGAAGTGGTTTTGTAATAATAATCAAAATCTACAATGTAGCTAAAGTTTTCAAATACTTATAGTGGAGTAAAGGTACAATATTTGCCTTTGACATGTAATGGAGTAGAAGTAAAATTATTGAAAATTGGAAATACTCCAGTAATGTAAACGTACCTCAAAATTGTACTTAAAGGAGAATTTTGGACTAAAGTTTTCTTACCTTTTCTATGACGTTATGATATCTTAGGATGAATGGTACAGTAGAAAAATTTCATAACTCCACCCCTGAGCCACCACAGCTTAAAAGGTGC
The DNA here is from genome assembly GCF_963280865.1 of Gymnoscopelus braueri. Lineage (NCBI taxonomy): Eukaryota > Metazoa > Chordata > Actinopteri > Myctophiformes > Myctophidae > Gymnoscopelus > Gymnoscopelus braueri. The sequence goes on from NC_137606.1 coordinate 47,921,027, forward strand.
GCGGATAGGCCTTAGGTTAGATCACATATTTTAATAGCTTTTTCTTTAAAAAAAAATGGTGAGATCTGACGTTCATAGTGACAGAACAGTCCCCCCCAAAAAAAAAAAAAAAAAAAAAAAAAAAAAACAGAATTCTCGCTAGACGAGATTGAAATCTCGAGATTTCAATCTCGTCTAGCGAGACTTCTGTTTTTTGTTTTGTTTTTTTTTGGTTGCATAGTGTTCTGTCACTATGAACGTCAGATCTCACCATTTTTTTTTTTTTTTAAAGCTATTAAAATATGTGATCTAACCTAAGGCCTATCCGCGCACCTTTTAAGCTGTGGCGGCTCAGGGGTGGAGTTATGAAAATGTTCTACTGTACCATTCATCCTAAGATATCATAACGTCATAGAAAAGGTAAGAAACTTTAGTCCAAAATTCTCCTTTAAGCACAGTCAGAGCCTTCTGAGTGCAGTACTTGAGTACATGTACTTAGATACTTTCCACCACTGCATATCAGTCCACACACGGGTTGTCGTTTCAGTGGAAGGCTTGAAGGTGGTAGAGATTGACAAGTGTAAAAACGATCTGAGGAAACTACGAGATGAGATCACCTCCTCCAAGGGTGGCAGCAGGTAAAAATGAAACTCTAGCCACCAGCTGTGTGACACAATTTATTATACTAATTGCATTTATATATTAAGACATTCACATGTTAATGATTTAGAGAGAGAGACCAATGAAGTTGTTTGATTTTCCATCTCATGGCTTCAGAGTAAACTGCTCTTGTAAATACAACTACTACACAGAGGTCACTCCTAGACGAGATGTTCCCAGTTATCCAAAGGTACTGTATTTATTTTTATTTTACCTTATTTTTTAGGAAGTCTCGTTGAGATCAGAAAATCTCTTTTACGAGAGAGACCTGGCCAAGATAGCAGCCATATAAAAATAACAATAATCACTCACAACACAGTAAAACAAAAACAAAAAGGTGCCAGTCCCCGCACCTTGCATGTTGATAACACCATGCAGTCCCTTCAGATAAATGCTGAGACAGTGTTTCCCAAACATTGTATCAGTAACCATTTTTATGCTTCGCGAGTAAAAACATTTTTTTTACATTTACTAACCAATGTTTTTAATTATTATTTCAAAAGATTTTCAAGAATGTAAACTTTAAATTAATATTTTTAAATTCAAAGGCAATTCAGAAATATTCCAAAATATGATACAATAAAATAATTCTTCCCTAAATAGATAAAAGCGTATTAGAAATAGTGATAGTAGCAGATCTACAAGCTCATGACGTGTTGTGAGCCTATAGATTGGCTATTTTCACTATTTTTGAAAAGTTTGGGTCCCAGGGAGACACCAAATGTATGTTTTGGGTCTCGAATGGAACAAGTTTTGAGAAATATTGACTGGCTGATTTAAACTTATAATGATGTTGTCCATGTGCTGTGTGTACAGTACACCTTGTTTCAACTTATAACAATGTTGTCCATGTGCTGTGTGTACAGTAGGCTACACCTTGTTTCAACTTATAACGATGTTGTCCATCTGGTGTGTGTACAGTACACCTTGTCTCAGGAGACCATCGAGGCCCTGAAGAAGCCTACGTTTGACGTCTGGCACTGGGAACACAATGAGGTTTGTTTGTTCATATCAACCCTGTTATGTCCTCGCTTCCCCTTCCTGGTCACCCCTGGGTGGCTGGAACCCTATGTGCCTGTCCCGTAGTAGCCTGAGATCCTCTGATTCGGCTCTACTAGTTGTTCCTAAGTGACCAAGGGTGACATTTATTAATTTAATTTAAATTTTAGACAAATTTCTCCCACAGGAGACAAAATAAAGTAGCCTAACCTTGAACCTTGAAGTGGAAACCAAAATAGTCAAAGTCTAACTAACCTACTGCTTAGCAGAAATGGAAATTAATTTTTGTTTTGTTTTCATGAATGGAAATGACCTGCTTCTGCAGGACATGGCGAGCAGGACTCAAGTGAGTGTACATATATATTTGGATATTAAGTCGTCGGCTATGGTACATTTGACGTGACATATTTAGTCCTGATATCAGTAGTCTAGACGCCGAGATGGACGGTCGCATGCGAACTAGCTCCCGAACTAGCTCTCACGAACGAGCTCATGGGCGAACAAGCTCATGGGCGAACGAGCTCTCGCACTCACAGCAACGTTTTTGCCAGATTTCTGCTGGATTACACCCTACTTTTCCTCTTTATCCTTCTGTGGACTACGGATTCATTCCTCAACTCTCCACAGAATCTACACCTGATGGAGACAGAAAAGGGGAATCCACGGGAAATGAAACATGAAAAACACTCTGACTTCTACTTACTCGGCGCTACAGAATCAACAAAACATCTGGGATTCGCAGCTGGAGCTCTCCATACGCTCCTAGCCATGAATTCGGCTAGAAAGAACGTGCCCCCGACAGGACGCATGGACCGAAGAAATATAATCATCCTATTTCCTCTCCTATCGGGTGATATCCACTTCAATCCAGGCCCAGTTACCACCAGGCAAACTACTGCCCGTCTAACGAGGGAAGATAACTTTGCCAACGTTGCTACCGTTGCTAATGTTGCTAACGTTGCCAACAGCAACGGTGAACAACAACAACGCTACGCTAACACCAGTAGCCCTCCGTCCCAGCAAACCAACGCACCCTCGGACTATATCGACACCGCAGCCGTCTTCGACGACACCCGCATCGACGCACCACGACGAAGCCGATCCAAGGACACACATCGGTTTCAGGCGGCGATACAGCCAGGATGGACCTCGAAGAACCAGACGAAGGCCCCCCCAAATCCCGCATCCCCCAACCCCCCATCCCCCAAGCTTCACAGCTGGTTGCTTACGACGACACAGAGGCTTTGATGGACGCCAACACCACAACACCTCCCTCCCCCACCGAAACTGCTCATCAACCTGGGCTCTCAGTGGATAAACACCTCTCCATTGAACACATGAACAAATCGTTTGGTGTGGGCTTGCACATGATTCACCTCAATGTGAATTCCCTTGTAGGAAACAAGCTAACTGAAATCAAGCAGATGTTTTGTGATGGTAAGGTTGACATTTTAACTTTCTCTGAAACTAAACTCACACGATAATGGACTCTGAGATTGAGATTGTAAACTACAAACTCTTCAGGAAAGACAGGAACAGAAATGGGGGTGGTGTATGCATGTATGTACATAAAGACAATGACTGCATCCTTTGCGAAGACCTGAAAGATGCAGCCATTGAAGCTGTGTGGGTCGAGATCCTTTTTAAACATGCTAAACCTGTGCTAGTCGGTACCATATACAGACCTCCTAACCAGACTGATTTCTATGATAGACTTGAGGAGTGTTTAGCTAAGGTGGACCATGCGGAGACAATACTTCTTGGTGACTTTAACACAGACATGCTCCGTAAGGAAGCGTCAATGTTTAAGTCATTCAGGGGGTTTTGTGATCGGCACTCATTCCACCAGCTGATCACTCAGCCCACAAGGCTGTGTGTTTCCACTCAAACTACCATAGATCTCATTCTAACAACGGACAAGGACAAAATCCTCAATAGTGGTGTTTCTACCTGTGGCATATCTGATCATAACATGATCTTTTACACCAGAAAGAAACGTAAACCTAGACCGGTTACCACAAATCAGTCACGATCAGAGACCTCAAAAACTACAAGAGTGAGGACTTAGATCACAGGCTAGAGGAACAGGACTGGTCCGACGTACTAAACAGCACACAGGTAGACGAATCTTGGCTTGGCTTCAAAACCAAATTCATTCAAATTTTGGACAGTGTGGCTCCCATGAAAACCATCAGGGTCAAAACCCGCTCGGTACCATGGATGAATTCGGACATCCTTACTGCCATGAAAGTCAGAAACAAAAAGAGTTCTGAGCTTCATAAAGGTAGGATCAAACTCGCCAAATGCTTTAACAAAGGTCTCGAATCCCACATAGCTAATCTCAAAAAAGAGAGAAACATGCTAAGAAACCAGGTAAATGGCATGCTCCTGTTAGCAGAAAAAAGCTACCTCGATGACAAAATTGAGGATAATCAAAACAAACCACGAGAGCTTTGGAAGCTATTCAACAACCAACTAGGCTGCAGCAAAAAATTGAAAACCAGGTTTACAAACATAAACCTCAAGGTGAAGGAGACTCTCACTACAACAAATCGGGAAGTGAGTAAAATCCTCAACATATTCTTTACGACCGTAGCCTCAGAACTGGTTGAAAAACTACCCCCTCACTCTGGGTGCTATGGTAAAGAGTATGTTGACTCATTTTACGAAAAACAAGGTGTACGCAAAGATGATTTTAAACTCTCCCCTGTGTCAACAGATGAGGTGTTTAAAAAATTTAGTGCACTTCAACAACACAGAGCCACAGGACTCGACAATATCCCTGCCAAATTTCTAAAAGACTCAGCCGCCTCCATTGCTCCAATCATTACTCACATAATAAACCTCTCCATCATACAGGGACGGGTCCCTAACGACTTCAAAAAAGCAAGGGTGACCCCTCTGTACAAAAAAGGAAACCAATTAGACCCTGGCAACTACCGCCCTATTTCTATTCTTAGCTCCATCTCGAAAGTCATGAAAAAAATTGTCTATGAACAGGTTGATAAGTATCTTGCCGAGAAAAATCTAATTTACAAATTCCAATCTGGTTTCAGAACAAACCACTCCACTGACACATGCCTTCTCTATTTGAACGACTTAACCTATCAAACAAGATGTCGACAAGGGCAAATATTGCGGCATGGTCATGCTGGACCTCCAGAAGGCCTTTGACACCGTTAATTACCCAATTATGATTGATAAGCTCAAAACAATAGGTTTTGATGATACGTCGGTGAGCTGGATGAGATCCTACCTGGAAGGGAGGGAGCAAGTGGTGGAAGTAAACGGCACCCAGTCCCCTCCCCTCCCAGTGACATGTGGTGTTCCGCAAGGAAGTATACTAGGACCTTTACTGTTCCTGATATATGTGAACGATATGTCTTCAGCTTGCGACTGCAAACTGTTCCTGTTCGCAGATGACTCGGCTCTGCTGGTCTCGGACAGGGACAGGCTGCAGGTTGAGAAAACTCTCAGCTGAACTCAACAAGATCTGCATCTGGCTCTCCGACAACAAACTATCATTACACCTGGGTAAAACTGAATCCATCCTCTTTGGGTCCAGTCCTAACCTTAGCAAGACTGAGAGCTTCATGATCAAAGTGGGTGATGATGTTATCACAAGAAAGGAGGAAATTACCTACCTGGGTTCCATCTTGGAGGCAAACCTCTCCGGTAACAAAAACGTCGAAAGAGCGATCAAAAAGGTTAACCAAAGAACACGCTTTTTGCATAGGATTGGACGTAAGAAAGAATACTCTGAAGATTCTCGCAGGGGCCCTCATACAAGGTTATTATGATTATGCACTTCATGGTATCACAACACCTCCAAGGCCTTAAAAACAAGGCTCCAAACATCCCAAAACAAACTAGTAAGGCTACTCCTTGGCCTCAATCACAAAACCCATCTAACCCCTGCTCATTTTGCTAGGATTGGATGGCTTAGGGTTGAGGACAGAGTACAGCAACTTGCTATGGGCCTGGTCTTCAAGATACACCACAACATTGGGATCCCCCTGTATTTGTCTAAATACTTCCTAAATGTTAATGAAGTCCACGATCATAACACCAGAGGCAGCTCCACAAATCATGTTCAACCCAGATTTGGCTCAACAAAGGGAATGAACTCGTTCTTATGCTATTCATCAAAAATGTGGAATGCCCTACCAAAAGGAGTAAAGGAGTGTAAAACCCTGCACACTTTCAAAACTGCCCTTAAGATACACCTTCAGGAGGCTGCAATTCGAAAATGGCCCCTGTCTAAGTCTTAACCTACCCCCCTACCCCCCCCCCCCCCCCTATTTCTTTTTCTTCTCTTGTACATTTATTTTCACTCTTCATACCAGTAACCTGTAAGCTGATTGTATGACATTCTGTATAGTAGTGTGAATATCTGTCTGTCTCTTATATGTCATCATGATTTGTGTGCATGGGGATCTCATCTTAAACAAGCTCAGTGCTTAATGAGTCTCCCAGTTTAGTAGACCTTGTATTGTGAATTTGTACTTCCATGTACTGATGTTCTCATGTCTTACTAAATAAAGTACATCAATCAATCAAAACCTGTTGTGTCCTGTTACAACTTTAAATTATGTAGAGTTGCAGACTATGTGAAGATTGTGTAAGAGTTGTCTGGCGTGAGAGACACATTTTGATGTGTGTCAGTAGTAGTCTTGGTTCAAGATAACCAACATCATCGGGCAGCAGCAAGTTTAGACAGCGCATGGTGTATTTTGACAGTTACAGGAGGTTTTGAGACGTTTATCTGGTGCTGACCATCTCGTTCCTCCATTGTGGCTGCAGATGTTGAGCTGTCTGGAATACATGTACCATGACCTGGGTCTGGTGAAGGAATTCAACATGAACCCCATCACACTCAAACGCTGGCTGGTAAGGTTACCGCAGACTGGCTCTGTGGAACATGCCTGGGGAGGGGAATATACTTTTACAGCTTCACCCAGCAGATGGCTGCTCAGATGGCTTTAATGACCGCACGAGCTTCTACAGTATTATGGGTTAACCGCTTAAACCCTGTACTGGATACTTCGTAAATAGCAAAAAAAAATTGCTGGTCTACAAGCTCTCTCTCTGTGTCGCAGATGCGTTGTGAACTTGTAGATTTTTTTTCACTGAATGTTCGCCCATCTTTGCCAATGATTCGCCTATGACATGCTCAAAACGCTTTTTTTTTTTTTTCATGCTACATTTAGATTTTCTGGTTTTGATGTGGATTTACTGGGATAGAGATGCTAATGGTAGAACTAGAAGATTTGAAAAAGTGCATTGTTATGTGTACCGGATCAAAGTGGAAATACTATATGACCAGAGCACACACACACATGTCAATGAGTGAGTCATTACGTGAACAATGAACGTGTGTCTCCTTAGTTGGCCATTCAGGAGAACTACCGCAGTAACCCCTTCCACAACTTCCGCCACTGCTTCTGTGTCAGTCAGATGATGTATGGCATGATTAACCTCTGCAACCTACAGGTGAGGTGTGTGTGTGTGTGTGTGTGTGTGTGTGTGTGTGTGTGTGTGTGTGTGTGGGTGTGGGTGTGGGTGTGGGTGTGGGTGTGGGTGTGGGTGTGGGTGTGTGTGTGTGTGTGTGTGTGTGTGTGTGTGTGTGTGTGTGTGTGTGTGTGTGTGTGTGTGTGTGGCGCTGCGACGCATTGTGGGCTTGTGTTTAAAATGCCATTAATAAAATCACTGTCTTAAAATGTTGATGTCCTCACGAGTATAATACAAACGTGTGTGTGTGTGTATGTGCCTGTATTTATTTACGTGTGTGTCTTCCCTATAGGAGAAGTTGACTTTGACAGACATGGGCATTCTAATGACAGCTGCAGTGTGTCATGATCTGGACCACCCTGGCTACAACAACACGTAAGAGTCTCTCTCCATCTCCATCAGTGTTTTCACCAACAGTTGAAAACACTGTTTCTCAATGCTGGGTCTGGGGGGCCTGTTGGGTCTGGGGGGGGGGGGGGACAAATCCATTTGTACACTCTCAGAGTTACAGACCCGTAAGGGTCCATTTAAGTGTTAAGTAAACACTTAGGAGCAATCCAGACACCACACATCCAGCGACGAACTGGATGTGTGCGCAACCCACTGTTCTGATCCATTTGGAACCCCTTCAAGGAACCTTGAGGGTCCTTGGACTTTGAGAATCAGTGTTCTAAGCACAGAACTTTGATCACTTTTCATTCACAAATAAATGAATGAAATAGCCTACTGTATACAACTTCAAGTGTGAAGAAAGTGAAGTTGATATTTTTTCGGTATGGCATTGTGAAAAAGCTAATGTTATCAAATGGGGTTCTGTGGCCTAATGCATATCAGACTGGGGGTCCTCGAACAACTGGTTAAAAACAACTCCCGCAACCCTGTATCGTATCCTGTGTTGTCTTCTAGTTGCTCTCCTCTCCTTGGTTTCTTATCAAACAGAACATCTTTATGGTTAAGAACATTCAGTTTTAACCATCTAAGTCCAGCTATAGTTTTTGTCCAGCACATGTAAAGGCAGGGGAAGGAGGCGATGGAGCTCTCTATATTTAGACGAATGCGATGGGGCCATTGGGCATCTCTTTATAGGGGTGTTGAGAGACGCATCGCTGCAGATGTCCAAGCATTGCCTGTGCAATATTGTCATGGAGCTGTGGAGTTGGTGTTCGAAAGAATGCTGAATTATTTTATGCATGTTGGGGTTCAGCAGTACTATCAGGTTGTGCTAAGATCTTTCTGTTAGAAAAGAAAAATATTAAAAGGTGATATTCAACTGGCCCCAGCAGAGCTTTCTTGTGGCCCCTGGAACACATTCCATAGTCCAATGTAAAAATAAATGTACAAAATTATTATTAAATGGTTCATTTTGAATGTTTTTCATAACCGTTAACCAAAGTTCGTTAATGGTTAATCAACCATCAACCGATGAGAATAAAATGTAGCCTACTATTTAGAATGGAGGAATATTAGTGACTCACTCAGGGTCCCAAATTAAAACCCACCAGTGCTGCATTTGCAGTCAAGACACTGCTACAAACCCAAATGCGGTTAACTGTAATCTTTGATCAGTAAGTTACCCATAAGAAAATACAGCTCACTTCATATGTACTTAAGAAAATGATCTGGTGTTAAATTGGTGTTAAGTAGGCTAGCAAAAGTATAAGTGTAAAGACCTTTTCGTTTTGAGTGGATTTTGTCAATCTTCCATCTTCTCCATCTTCCTCCACTTCAAACAGCTTGTGCTCTTATCAGCCAGGTGCTCAAAACAAAAGCTAAAACCTTTCATTCATACGAACGTGTAAACACTTCACCTTGCCAGCTGTTGTTCCAGGCTCCCCCAGAAGCAAAGATTTTGAGTTAAACATGTTCGTTTTATACGTAACAATATGTATATTCAAAGATTTGCAAACATTTTCATGATTTTTCAAAAATAGCACATGCTTTCCAGGTTTTAATGGGTTAATATAAAAAGCTAAGCCTGTGCACTATAAAGGACTACAATGGAAACAAGCCCCAAGGGCTTTTTGTGTTATCCTTTTAACAATCATTGTAAACAAATTGCAAACTGTTAATAAAGTATTCAATCAATCAATCAAGACTGGCACAGAAATGATCTTATCAAACATCAAGATGCATAAATGCAGTATGAAGCAGGCCCTAATAAGTTACCATATTGGACATAATATGTCCATTGTTGTGTCCTATCGGACCTAACTGTATAGCACACAACAAACGGTTAACCATGAATATTTTGTTCATTTCTGTTGTCACAGTCTTGTGGCCCCCGACTACAAGTCATTTAACAATGCCTAACCTAGTTGATTAACCCTGTCTTAAAGGAGTAGTTCACCCCAAAAAAATCTATCAATTACACACCCCGTGAAACATTGAATTCATGGAGTTTTTTTTGTTTTTGTCAAGCTAAGGCTTAGCTAAGCTTAAGCTAATAATTGATGACCGACTCTTTGATTATTGGCTTAGGAATACGACAAAAACTAAGAATTCTCCATGAATTCAAGGCTTCATGGGGTGTGTAATTGATGGAAAATAAGTCATGTTTTTGGTGAACTACTCCTTTAAAAGAAAGGACCTGTTGTTGTTTTTCTGCATTCATTAGATTATTCGATGAAAACTTTATGACTTTCTCTTCATCCATGCATCCATCCATCCATGCATCCATCAGATACCAGATCAATGCGCGCACAGAGCTGGCAGTACGCTACAACGACATCTCTCCCCTGGAGAACCACCACTGTGCCGTGGCCTTCCAGGTCCTGGCTCTGCCGGAGTGCAACATCTTTGCCAACGTGGATCCCGAGGCCTTCAAGCTCATACGACAAGTAAGCTCCATTTGACCTTAGCTTACAGCAGGGGGTCTTCAACGTTTTTCAGGCCAAGGACCCCTTAGCTGAGAGAAAGATGAAGCAGGGACCCCCTACTGCATATTGCATAAAATTGTCTTTTCAAAGATTTCATAGATAGCTTCATAGACTTGTCACTTTCATCAGTGTTTTTTTGGTCAATTGTTTTTTGTTTATCTTTCTTCAGTGGTGGAAAAAGTAGCCTACTCAAATTCTTTACTTAAGTAAAAGTATCAATACTACAATATAGAAATACTCTGTTACAAGTAAAAGTTCAGAATTCTAAATTTACTTGATTAAAAGTACAAAAGTATCGGCATCAAAATGTACTTAAAGTACTGTACCAAAAGTAAAAGTACTAAAATGTTTGAAAATAGCAGATCTACAAGCTCACAACGCGTCGCATCGCGACACGTTGTGAGCTTGTAGATCGGCTATTTTCAAATAGCCTATGTTTAAAATAGGGCTAAAGTGGTTAATGTATGTTTCATAATATCATAATTTATATCTGAAAGGTAACTAGTAACTAAATCTTTCAAATAATTGTAGTGGAGTAAAAGTACAATATTTGCCTCAGAGATGTAGTGGAGTAGAAGTAAAAGTATTGGAAATTGGAAATACTCAAGTAAAGTACAAGTACCTCTAAATTGTACTTAGGTACAGTACTTAAGTAAATGTACTTAGTTACTTTCCACCACTGTCTTTCTTACACTTTATCTTCTAATAATGGATCTAAAAGTGTATTTTAAGACATTTAACCACTCAAACCCTCAATACTTTTTTTCCCTTTACACCAAACCTAGCCGATCTGCTATTTTTGGCTAATGTTCCCCTCAGAATAGGGTTGAAGGTTAATGTAAAAAAAAAAGATCCTATCACAGAAAGATTTGGTGGCCCCCCGTAGTAACTCTGAGGACCCCCTAAGGGTCCCAGACCCCCTGTTGAAGACCCCTGGCTTACAGCCAAGCTGTTGGGTAAGGCTGGGCTCACACATGCACCTCAGAGTGGCAGTTTTCCTGTTAACTTCCGGTATGGGAGATATTGTGACATCATGGGGAATGGGTTGTGACGTTTCAGATGCGTTGTCTGAAGCAAATGTCTGTGTCCAGTCTAAAGGCAGTCTGAAACAAGAGCCATACAATGAACCTGTTGGGTAAATGCAGTCTGAAACAAGAGCCATACAGTGAACCTGTTGAGTGTAAATGCAGTCTGAAACAAGAGCCATAAAGTGAACCTGTTGGGTAAATGCAGTCTGAAACAAGAGCCATACAGTGAAACTGTTGGGTAAATGCAGTCTGAAACAAGAGCCATATGTTGGGTAAATGCAGTCTGAAACAAGAGCCATACAGTGAAACTGTTGGGTAAATGCAGTCTGAAACAAACACTTCCTTCAAACAAACGTGATAGGGATGTCATTTGATGTGCAGGTTGATCAGGACAATGTATTGATTTGCCGACTTGATAGGAAAGATGTGGTTTGCATTGTTGATTAAAAGTTAAACTGATTTTGATACTATTGTAATGGCAGGGAATCGAACCTGGGTTTCACATGTGGAATGCCAACATCTTAACCGCTAGCCTAAAGGGGAATTCTCCCTTGGTCGGGGGAGATATTAGGATTTTGGTCATTAGGCAGAGGCTCTGAACCTCTACTGCTACACTATATTAACTAATTTATCTGGGGACCACCTGAAACCTCCTCAAGGACCCCTGGGGGACCCCGGACCCCACTTTGAGAACCACTTGTGTACGTGGCTGGCTGCACAGGTGAAACAGGAGTGGGGGAGGTGGGACAGCTGCTTTACTTTCCACTCATTTTCAGAGCTTTCGAAGTACAGGCTGTTTGGTGGAAGCATTTGAAAATTGTGGGCGCCAACACATACAGTATAGTCTTGAGAGCAATGGTGTAAAGTAACTAAGTACATGTACTCAAGTACTGTACTTAAGTAACATTTTGAGGTAGTTTAACTTTCTTCAGTATTTAAAAATTTCAATACTATTTCTTCTACCCCACTACATCTCAGAGGAAAATATTGTACTTTTACTCCACTGAGTGAAATTATTTGAAAACTTTGGTTAACTAGTTACGTTGTAGATTTTGATTATCATTACAAAACATACATTACCCACTTCAGCCCATACATTTCGGCCATTTGAAAATAGCCGATTGCTTGTAGATCTGCTATTTTCAAATTAGAAATCTTGTAAAATGCATGGGGCATCATTATGAGTACTTTTACTTTTGCTACTTTAAGAATATTTTTGATACCAATGCTTTTGTACCTTTTTACGGCAAGTACATTTTGAATTCCAGACTTCTTTTTAAATTATGAGTACTTTTTCCACCACTGGAGCCAACACATGTGTCTTGACTTGAGAGACTATGATTTACATGACTTTGACTTTGGTGCTTTTGTCCTCTGCCAGGCGATCATCACCCTGATCCTGGCCACTGACATGGCCCGACACGGGGAGATACTGGAGTCCTTCAAGCACAAAGTGGAAGACAACTTTGACTATACCAACGAGGAACAACTCACATGTGTTCGTACAATGCATTCTTCTACTTCCGTTTTTTTGTGTGTGTGTGTGTGTGTGTGTGTGTGTGCGTGTGTGCGCGTGTGCGCGTGTGCGCGCGCGCGTGCGTGCGTGCGTGCGTGCGTGCGTGCGTGAGGATAAAAGCCTTAAACGCTGTTTTCTGTGTGTTTCAGCTAAAGATGGTGTTGATCAAGTGCTGTGACATTTCCAATGAAGTGCGACCAACGGAGGTGGCAGAACCCTGGGTGGACTGTCTGCTAGAGGAATACTTCATCCAGGTAACCTTCACCTCACTCCTTCACCCTAAATCAGGTAGTCCTCCCTCCCAGTCTGAAAACTGCTGGAGACAGTGTTGCAACACACAATAAGAATAGTGTAGCGTTTCGCACATTGAGCTGGAATCGACCCCCGGTCTCCAGCTCAACAGACCGGCAGGTAACAAGCAACGCCAATAGAGCTAGCTCCCTTGGAGAAGCAAGTTATGGCCGGGTCTTTTGCGGGGTCGCAACAATTGCTTTTAAAGGGTGATGAAAAATTAAATCGTATTTTTGAGCTGTAAACATAATTCTACATAAATAATTTTTTATTTTGACATATGACAGTGAGGTGCAAAAGTAGTGAAAATAGGAGGTCTACAACGTGTCGCGTCGCTACACACTTGTTTTTATGTTGAAATTGTTTGCCTATAATGCCCAACATGGGGTTGTCAAGGGAATTATAGAAGAGCTTGTGTCTAAATAATAACCACAATGGATCCACAGGTTCTTTTTTTCACCATTTCCTGAAAAGTAGGCTAAACTGTTTTGACATACAAGGTTTCAACCCGACAGCGTGTCATTCCTATGATTTCAACATTTTCAAGAAACCTCTTATCTCCATATTTTAGCTTTTTTGTGTGTTTTTCCATAGACTGTATAAAAAGAATGGACTAAGCCGCACCTCTAGTTTCTACAGACCGAAGATGAAGCCGATTGTTCAGGAATTTGAAATCCGCCAACTTTAATATATGCCAAAAAGCCACCGGGAATAGGAACCGGAAATCAATCCCTAAAGAATGCTATTGGTTGGGTAGCTTGTCAATCAAGAGCGGGGGTGGGGAATGAATGCTATTGGTTGTGTAGCTTGTCAATCAAATCATCCCGCCCCTCCTAGAGCATAGCCTACTTTATCGTAAATTTAAAAATAAATGGGACCATATATAACAAAACGCATATCATGATGATTGAAAGGACACTTTAAACTAGCGACTGGAAGCATATAGTATTTATGACAATGTTAATTAAGGTAAGAAAATCAAGTCTAAAGTTCGTCAAAAACCCATCCACCTACCAGCAGGGGTAAAACAGCGAAACTACAGGATATTCGAACTGTCTCTTCCATATTAGAGTCAATGTAAAAATCTCAAGCTGGCCCCTTGGTTTTTTCGTAAATCAACGCCCTACTTGATCATACTACAGCGTCACACAAAAGCATCAAAAGTAGCAGATCTGCAAGCTTGAAAGTTTTTGAGCTTGTAGATCTGCTTGTATCTGCTTGTTGCTACTTTTGCTTTTGTGTTACATAGTTTTGGATATATGAGGTTTACACCCGACACAGACGAAATGTGAAAGTACAGGCAAATGGAGCCTTTATATAGCGTCTTTCTCCAAAGCGCTTTACAAGGTGCATCACATTCACCCATTCATTCACACACTGATGGCAGAGGAAGCCATGAAAGAGAACCCACCTGCTCATCGGGAGCAGATAGGGCTTCAGTGTCTTGCTCAAGGACACTTCGACACTAACCCAGGTGGAGCCGGGGATCAAACCGAGAACCTTACATTTCCCAAGCGGCTGCTCTAACTCCTGAGCTACTGGCTCCCCCAGGCATAAAGAAATGCCTCAGTGCCGCCATCTACAGGTTGAACTTTTCACCCTGCCTAAAAACATGACATCAGTCACTACTTTTGGATCCTGTGACATCATCAACTGTACCCTGAGCCTCCATGTCAGAGACCAGCCTGTCATAGTGTCACACCCCCTGTGTGTGTAGCAGCGGTGTAAAGTAACTAATTACATTTACTAAAAACTTAGTACAGTTACTTTTACTTTACCGGAGTATTTCCAATTTTCTGTTCTTTTACTTTTTGTACTAATATTGTACTTTTTACTCCACTATATATTATTTGAAAACTTAAGAGAACTTTGTAGATTTTGATTATTATTACAAAGCATACATTACCCACTTCAGCCCTATATACATTTCGGCCATTTAAAAAAAGCGATCTCCAAGCTCACAATGTGTCGCGATGCGACGCATTGTGAGCTTGTAGATCTGCTATTTTTTATACATTGTATACATTTGAAAACTTGTGAAATGGGATATTTTGCATTATGATTTCTTTCTACATGGTACTTTAAGTATTTTTTTATACCAATATTTTTGTACTACTCAAATACATTTTGAATTCCGGACTTTAACTTATAGCATTAGTATTTCTATATTGCAGTATTGATAGCCTACTTTTACTTTTACTACCGTTATTTGGGACACAATTTTAACAATTTCTGTACACTTTTTTGAGAAAAATCTTCCTCCTAGTATAACCATAATACCTGATGATTATATTTTAGGGGGGGGGAATCACTGAAAATCACGGCACCCCGTCTTTAAGATATATTCTATACTTGAATGATACCAATTTGTCATACTGTAGATCGGCAATTTTTTTTTTCTTATAATAATCCACTCGATATCGATGTATTTGGTTAAAATGTATTGTGATATTTGACTTTGTCCAGTTACCCCTCACGTTATATGTGGCTACCATGCAATACCACACACATCTCTACCATATGGATTGGTTAAAATAAAATGTTATGTATTGAAACAAGTTCAGGATTTCTTCATATGGACATACGTGGCTTTGTAGGTGATGTCCATTGAGTTACTGCTACTGGGTTAGAAGGCTGATTCTAAAAGAGACACAATTAAAGCTTCTTAATAATTGCTATTCTCCTTGGTGAGCGTTTTCTCCGCTGTGTCTTCCAGAGTGACAGAGAGAAGTCGGAGGGTCTGCCTGTGGCTCCCTTCATGGACAGAGAGAAAGTCACCAAGCCCACCGCTCAAATCGGATTCATCAAATTTGTCCTCATTCCAATGTTTGAGTCTGTCATGAAGGTAGGAACGTGTCTGTGTGTGTGTGTGTGTGTGTGTGTGTGTGTGTGTGTGTGTGTGTGTGTGTGTGTGCATGTGAGTGTGTGTGCGTGTGTGTGTGTGTGTGTGTGTGTGTGTGTGTGTGTGTGTGTGTGTGTGTGTGTGTGTGCGTGTGCGTGCGTGTGTGTGTGTGCGTGTGTGTGCAACCTTTGCTTACAGTAGCACTTCATTGTTGTATATGTTGTCCAAACAGCTGTTCCCTCAGATCGAGGAGATCATGGTCCAACCGCTGAGAGACTCTCGTGACCACTACGAAGAGCTGAAACAGATCGATGACGCCATGACAGAAGTATAACTTCTATTCTATACCCTCCATCTTTTCTTTTCTTTTTTATCGTGTATTGTGTCTGTTAAGGGCTGTCCAAACCAAGAATGATAACTGTAAAGAGTCCACACCTCAACTACAATGACAACAAAGTTGACTTTCAGAGTGTTTTGATGAATGATAGAAACACTGACAACCAATCAAAATCCGTCCCAGTTTACAGGGTGTCTCTTTAACACATCACAGATGTTCAACATGTCACATCAGTGTGGATGCTCACATCATTAACATTATCTTTGTAGTTATCATTCTTGGTGGGCACGGCCCTTTACTCTGTCCCGTCCTCTGTGTTACATAGGTTTGCTAAAGTAAAGCCTAATTTATTTTATGTCGCATGCATGTCACTCGCTGGAAATGTCACATTTTAAAGCTAACAAGGTGACACCGTCATGCGACAAACACAAGTTTGATTTAAGAGTAAAGGCTGTTTTACACTCATAAGTCTATCGGCAGTGTTGGATGGCAAAAAAGCCATGAGAAAGACAAAACATATCTGTTGTTCAGCAATGTCTTGCAGCTGTCAAAGATTATAAGGTTCCAGATGTGTGCCATCAGTTGTCTTACATTGGCTTGCTGGACCAAGTAATATGAATATAAAATCCCCTAGTCCATAATGGAGGGAAATGAGTGTGCACAACCACAACGTACTGATATAGTAAATTAAATAAATAATTCATAACATTTCGTATTAATATATTGCAATAATAATGTGTGGTTGTCGCAAAATCCAGAGGCACAGCTGGACTTGTCTCACGGCACACCGTTTGCAATCCACGGGTCCAGTGTCCTCCAACACATTATTAGTTTGACATCTGTTGACACTTTGTCTTACGCACCCACACACACACACACACACACACACACACAAGCACTTGCTAACATAAAGGTGTGTCTTTTGTTCAACGAGGCACAGAAGAAAAAATCTGAGAATATGGCGTTAGGAGGGAAGAAGAAGTAAGAGCTGCAGTGAGTCACAGTGGAGTCAGTGTAAATGTGTAAGTAACACAAACAGGCTGCTTTGACTCCTATAGTATTAGAATGTGTAAGTAACAGAAACAGACTCCTTGACTGCTGTGTGACTCTATAGTGTTAGTGAGTGGACTGACTCTCTCTCTGCTCTGCCTCTAATCTACTTACTGTAAACTCTGTTTACCAAAACTCACACCTCCAAGCCAGTCGTTCTCAAACTTTTGTTTTTTATTTCAAGGACCCCCATAACTCTGAGAGCGTACAAATGGAACCAGAAATGGACCAATTTCTACACTGTCAGAGTGTCCATGGCCTGTAAGGGTCCCTTTGGAACCACCTCAAGGAACCCTGAGGGTCCCTGGAACCCCACTTTGAGAACCACTGTTCTAAGCACAGCACTTTGATCACTTTTCATTCACAAATAAATTAATAATAGCCTAATATACAACTTCAAGTGTGACGAAAGTGAAATAGATATTTTTGGTATGGCATTGTAAAAACCTTAGTCCTAAATCCTAATGAGTCATAATTCTATTTGGCTCACTTGAACAATGTGTAGCTTTAATTGTAGGGAAGTTAAATTGAATACAAATCCAAATAAGCATCCATATAAAAGAAGAGTAATGTTCAAAATAGTGATTCTTACATTAAGAGGTCAGATTTACTTCTTCATTTCAGTGTTGGCAAGACTTAAAATACATTTTGTCTACTGTACAGGTAACTAATGTCTACAAGCTCTGAATCCAGCCTTTTTTGCTGTAACTGCTGGCAACCACCCACCAAACCCATTCTTTAAAGGTTTCATGACATCGAATTTCTATTTGTTATATCTTTCCGTTTAGTTTAGTTTGTTTTCTGACCTCAATTACACCCCAAAAAACTGAACTTTGAACATTCAGTGTCTGGGGTTTCTGAATAATTAAATAACTCTTGGCCAGGAATAGTGTGCTTGAAATGTTACCATTGCGACGTAATTCTCAAAAAAACTACGAAAACACGCCCCTTTTGGCACAAGGTGGCCGAAGTGCTACTCCTCCCACACGGTTGACACGGCCCCGGCAATATACATCAAAACGTGCGGAATGACTGGGACAAGCTGGCTAATACTTTTCTTGCCGTTACGTGTTACCACGAAGAAGTAATACGCAAAACTACGTAACCACGACCCCTTTTAGTCCCCAATTGAAACCCATGTTTTAAAAAAAGTGCCCAAAACGTGGAGTCGATTGGTGGTACTTTGTAGAGACACTATTTTGGTCCATATTTGAGCTAAGGACTTAGAAGACTTTTGAAATATATATATATATATTTAGACCACCCAAAAAACAGTTAGGAGCACGTTTCAGGCCATTTGGAGTCGATTGGTGGTACTTTGTAGTCAAGTGACACTATTTTAGGTCCATAACATTTCACTGAGCTAGGGAATGAGCTAGGTCTCGACTTTGTACGATCGTGGCTAAGTGGTTAAAACAATGCCTTCATTTATTTCACCCTACCTCTCCAACACAAGGTTGCACAGACTTAACGAGCTGCAGGCACACTTAAAATTTCCAAGAAATGTTGTTTCTAGTTCCCTTTTGTTTTCATTGTTGTTGTATGTTTACTATTATTATTATTGCTGCAAATGTCTGAGGAAGCAGACATTGTAAATGTACCTTTTATGCACCTGTACACCTTGAACCTTGAGCAAACACGAAATAGAGGTTTTAAGGTTATTTACCTCACAGGCGTTTCCCAATATATTGCTCAGAAAAAAAGAGGTGAAAGTGCTGTAGGCTTCTATTTCTTCTACATTTTCCCTTCTCTTATTTTGCAGTGAAAGGATTATATGACATTCTCTGCTCATGCTTAATGAAGTTGCGACTTAACTCAGATCTGGGGGTTATAGTTTTGACATCTCCACAATAATGAGATTAGGATTAGGAGAAAGGGAAGTTAATCCTGACTCAGTCAGCACCAAAGGGCAACTTAACTCTAGAAACCTATTTGTTTCCCCACAATGAACAACTATGATCAAAGGACATTCATACAAGCCAGCAGTGGTGGACAAAGTACTGAACCCCAGTAGCCTACAGGCTACTTGAGTCAACGTATAGGTACTCCTGGTCAAATATTATTCAGAGTGAAAGCTGCTCTGTCAGATTTGCACTTCAGTTAAATTAATAGAGAGCTTGTTTTTTTTAAATACTAAATATTCAAAAGTACATGTTTTTAAAAAACATTAAAAAGTACGAATTACAAAGTAAATATTCATGTTAATAAATACCAATGCATTGCTGTTTTAAAATGTACCTATACAAAACCTATCAATACTGAAAATAGTTGATCTGCAAGCTCACAACACGTTGCAATGAACGCATTGTGATCTGCTATTTTCACTACATTTCCCCCTTCCTGAAATATACATATCAGTCAAAAGTCAAAAGTACAATATTTGTCTTTGAAATATAGTGGAGTGAAAGTATTTTAAAAAAAAAGCTAAATACAGATCACTCAACAAAATTACTTAATTACACACATAATCAGTGGCGGCTGGTGGGAATTTTGGGTGGGATTCTGGCAGGTGTCTCGCCTCCACTGCTCGCAAAGTGCTTCCACAAATTGTATGGCCTTAATTGAGCAATTTGACCTGCTGTGGTACACGTCACAGGCAAAAGACTGACAAAAGACACTGACAAAGTAGAATAAGCCATTCAATAATGACATATATAATGGGCAGGAAATCATAAGGTCTTGACGAAAACCACAATAATTATGATTCAGGAAAGTTATAAACTTGCTGAAGTTAGTCAGTCTCTCTCTCTCTCTCTCTCTCTCTCTCTCTCTCTCTCTCTCATGTCAGCTGTCAATCACTCAACTCAATGAAAGCCAATGGAAGCTGATTTGGTCTAAAAGAAATCAGCCCGTTTTGACATATTTTGTGTTTTTCTTGTAACTATTTGATGCTGTTGCTGCTCTATGTTCCACCAGCTTGTACAATAATCTATTTGAAAACATTTTGATAACATTTAATAACATTTTAATAATTAAAAAAAATAGAAATTAAAAAATATATATATATATAATAATAATTTCTCATTTTTATTCAATAATATAGGGGGGGGCTTATCCCCACTAGCCCATTGATACCAGCCGCCCTGGCACATAATTGTTACTGTCCACCACTGCAAGTTACAGTAGGCATATAGCTACATAGGAGCTACACAACTGCTCCTTGTCAATGAGATGGTGTCCAATCTAATTCTAGCTCCCTCCTTCCTCATAGAGTTTGTCAAAAAGAACAGATTTATAGTCTTAGATGTGTTCGTTTCAGCAAGCAACACCGCCGTACTAAATGCCCTCGCTCCTTCTGAAACCATGTTCTTGTTTTCTTGCAGGGGTCTCAGTTTTTGTTCCGATTGAAAAAGGAGCCAAAGAAGGAAGTTTGAATGAGGCCGCATTGAGGACAGTCATCGCTGTGACCCTACAGGTGGACCAGGAGCTCTGCAGAGTACTGTACTACACATAGACCTCAAGATGGCACAACTTTGACTTATAGCGTCCATATATCGCCGCTGTCTGGTGGAAATATTGTATGTCCAAACGTGTTCATTTTAAGGAAATGAAAAAAAAAGAAAAACTGTGTTCTAATGCAGTGGTTTTCGACCTTCTTCATGCCAAGGACCCCTAAATTGATATACAATTGTGCCAGGGACCCCCTGAAGAGATGATTTGTGTAAAAAAAAAAACACACAATTCTTCAAACAACTTTCAAGATTTTTCAAAAATGTTCAAAAATCGCAGATCTACAAGCTTGCAGTGCGCTGTGAGCTTGTAGATCTGCAATTTTTTGAATATCCAACATATACAATATGGATGAAGGGCTGAAAACGTATTAAAGGAATAGTTCAACAAAATCTAAACAATCTCCATGAATTCAATGCTTCATGGGGTGTGTAATTGATAGAAAATATGTAATTTTGTGGGTGAACTACTCCTTTAACACCTTTTGCTGGGGACCCCCTCAAGGACCACATGGTTGAGAACCACTGTTCTGATGGATCTAATGTAGTTACTATTTAGTCACAAGCTCTTGTTAATACTTTTCATTGGTTTCAAAATGTATAAAATCCACAGACTTTCAACCAGGCTTCCCTATTTTGGGCATGTCACTAGGTGACACGTTTTAAAAAAAGGTCTTCAAAAGTAGCACCAAAAATAAGCTGATCTACTGCGACGGGTTGTGAGCTTGTAGATCTGCTATTTGCGCTACTTTTACGTGACACGTCGTACGATGAAGTATAACAAAGGGCATTAACCCATTAAGAGCGGGAAAGCATCTGTGTCATTTTAGTATTAGCTATATATAGCCCCAAAAAAATAGGCATTTCGTTGCTGTCGGGCAGAAACCTCTTATCTCCATATCAATTTTTTGTGTGTGTTTTCGTAACTTCATACCACAGCGTCACACAAAAACATCAAAAGTAGCAGATCCACTGTCGATCTGCTACTTTTGCTATTTTTTCAATTTGAATCCTGGACATATGAGGTTTCCACCCGACAGAGATGATTTGTAGCATCGGCCTCAGGTCTTAATTGGTTTATTCATGAGCAAACATAAAAATATGAAATATGGAGCTCCCAGGTTTCTGCCCGGCAGAGGCGATATTCTTCAGTTTATCGGACGGCCGTGCCGCCTGACAGAAGCGATGTATTTTTTCAGTGTCACATCATTTGTCGAGCGACGCAGACGGTCATGGGAAAGCACTGCAGGGAGCCGTCCAGCTCCCTGTCACCGTGTGTGTACCATGATCATACTTTCCCTCCCTCCCCCTGTTTACATTTCAAGGCACCGCAGTCAGATGAAAAACTTCTGCATCTTTATGAAGCAAACTTTTCAGGGATGGAAAAAGAACCTTCATTTTGCAGCTTGACGGCAAGGGGTTGAATGAGTCTCATTGGGCCCTAGATCCGTGAAATTTGTTTGGCACATGAATAGCCATGCAAATGTTCCTTTTCCTGTGCAAAAATAAACATCAGATTTGGCATTGGAAAGTTGTTTAATCCATGTGCAGTGATAGAATGTTTGATTAATTAGTGTATACTGTCTAAGAGTATAATATAGCAGTTAAA
Organism: Gymnoscopelus braueri; assembly: GCF_963280865.1. NCBI lineage: Eukaryota > Metazoa > Chordata > Actinopteri > Myctophiformes > Myctophidae > Gymnoscopelus > Gymnoscopelus braueri. The sequence continues at coordinate 47,943,174 of NC_137606.1, forward strand.
AATAAATGTTGACTTTAATTATATTCACATATTCTCTTAAACAGGGTGTAAGCAACGTTTTTCTTTAAAATAAGTGTTAAATCTATATTCTGGTTGTTTGTTCGGTAGGGTCATCTCCTTGTCATCTCCCTGTCTCTGCAGCTCTTTAGTAAATAGGAAAATACATTTGGGATACGAATGTTCCTGTAAAAAAAACAAAATGGTTTTCTAAAGAGCTGGAGAGACCCCTGTTACTGAACAAACACCCTATAGCAATTATTTTTGCTATCTATTACTTTGTCTCCCCAGTTCAGTCATTATGCCATTCATTCCTCCCTACAATGTGTGTTGTCACTGCTGTTGTACCCTATACTGGCTCACCTGTGAGGAGCCTCCACCGGGAGGACTGGGCTCAGCAGTAGAAATGGCAGGACCCAGGTTAGAATTCCAGGAAGGATATATTGTCGCTGTCGGGCTCGACCACTTTTTGAAGAAATTATAAAGTGAAAGGGAAGGTGGTTTAACAAATATTTAACCAGTTAAGTATTAACCCATTGAGACCTGAAGCCGACTCTACATGCCTCCTAAATCTCAGTATTCTGAAAAACGTATGTTTCTATATCAGTGGTGCTCAATCTTTTTCATGTCAAGGACCCCCAAAATTATATGTTTTTGGTCGCGGACCCCCATCAAAATATTTTGTTCCAGGGACCCCCCAGAAGCAAAGATTTGAGTTGAAAATGTTCGCTTTAAAAATATATATATTCAAAGATTTGCACACATTTTCATGATTTTTCAAAAATAGCAGATCTACAAGCTCATAGCGCGGCACTCGGTGCCGCGCTATGAGCTTGTATATCTGCTATTTTTGAATAGCCCAAAGTGTAAAATAATGCTTTTTAGCTCAAATCAAAAAATTACACAGTTCCAGGTCTTAATGGGTTAACAAGAGCTTGTGACTAAATTATAACTACATTGGATCTACACTGGAACACAGGTTCTTTTTTCCTGAAAAGTAACGGTGGACATTTGACGTATTCACCCGACAGCGACGACATGAAAGTTACATACAGCAGCTTTAAAGGTGCTTTTGTTTCCACAAAATGACCCAACTCCAGTACATTATTGATTGTGTGTCCTTGTAAAATGCTGTATGTTTCTTTATATCACACTGAGCAGAATATTCAGTGGCCTCATGATTATGCTTGGATATTACTCACCCATTGTCATGATGGAAAACATATTTTAGGGCTATATATTTTAGTCTTCAAGCCTACAATAGCTACGGTGAGCAATGTGTTGAAACACGACTTGCTGCCAGGTTTGTACCACCCAAAGGTACCACTTAACTCAGCCCGCCCCGCCGCCTTGCCTCTCTCTCTCTCTCTCTCTCTCTCTCTCTCTCTCTCTCTCTCTCTCTCTCTCTCTCTCTCTCTCCCCCCATTCCAGGGTCCTCTGGGCTCGTCGGTTAGGTGGGTGGTTTCGCCCACAGGTAGATTTACTGTGCCGTGTTTTTTTTTATAACTGTGTTTATGGCAAACTGTTTCCATCTCTCCACAGTGATAATTGTCTCGCGCCTTACATTTATGCTCCATCGTACGAAGGTGTCGGGGGCCGGAAATGTCAGATCTACAAGCTGACGCCGCGTCGCGCATGCGACGTGTTGTCAGCTTGTAGATCTGATATTTTCCATCTATTTTGGTCGTGGGACCACATATAAACCAGGCTTCACCTGTTGGCTTAGACTGTCACGCGTCATGAGGTTATTTATCGCCTACGTGGTTCTGATGAGATCATGTCGACAATGCACATTGTGTGGCACAAAGAAAGGAGAAAAAAAACTCCAAAGATGTTAATGATATGGTAGATTATTTTTTTCAGGGTTTCGGGGGATATGTATGTGTTTATTGTGCCTTTACATGTCAAATAGGGGGATTTATTGTGGCATTTATGACCGTGCACCTTAATTTGAAAAACCCCACAGGTACAAAGACAGGGCAACAGATAATTTTAAACGCTGGAAATTCAACTAATGTGGAAAAAACTACACCAATGTTGTAATTTGGCATTCTCATAAACTATAAATGTTTTATATATTTTGGAAATCGTGATTGTACAGCCAAATCTGCCCTGCCCACAACATTTCCCATACTCAAAGCTGTGACATCAGGAGTGGAAGTCGTATTACTTTGCTGCTGCTTGACTGCACCACCAAATATCAGTGTGGTGCAGCCTTTCTAACAGTAGACACGCTTGCAGAGCATTGCAAATATAGCTGGTTTTGAATGCTAGACATTTACAATGTACTTTTATAGGCCAATATCGTACCAAGTACAGTGAATAGTATGTACAACTACAAACTTGCTCCACTTGTGATGTCATTTCTGTTATGTCTTTGATTCTACCTGTACAGTCACCTTTTTTTTAGAACTTTTCTCATTTCAAGTCATTTTCATATAAAAAGCAACTGATATTGTGGTCTATGGGCTAGTAATTTATGTAAATGTATAAGTTGTCTTTTATCTGTTGCCCTAGCTTCAAACAAAACAATGGTCCAGAATGTTCTGTTAAAAGTATCTGAACTGTACACACCATACTTTTGATACATGTATGTAGCCAAAGTGATTTGATCACCTTGCTCAAACTTGTAATTGTTCTGGTGACTGTTCTGTTGCATGTAAAGGTTATATAATCCAGTGCCTGTGTGCTGCAGTGTTCTCTTCAACTTATTCACAAACACAATCATCTAAATGTACCCTCATCAGTGGTGATTTATTTTTATTTTTATTAAGGACGACTTAAGAACCCATTTTCAACCTATCTTCATCTAATTGGTCCTCACTAATGCTCATGATAAAATGTTTTTTTCTCTACTCGGTCTGTGTCTCATAGGAGGGATGTGGACACTTCAGAAACCCACCTACCAGTGACATCATCATTAGGCAGGTTTTTTTATTTTGGGGTGGTTCTCACCTTTTCTGGATCAGGGCCCACTTAAAGATCTCAAAAGCGTGCATTTTCAGAGCATGTTTATTTAAATGGTCAATCAATCGATTGTGTTCCGGCTTGGATCAATGAAATTAGATACTTTAAGTTCCTATCACAAAGAAAACGTTTTTTTCCCCGACGGTTTTAAAGAACAAATACCATGACATTTCTTGTATAATCTTTTTTTGGCATTAATGTTATATTATCATTTGAATCTTTTTGCCAATTATTTGGGGGCCCACTTGCAATACCCTCGTGGCCCACCAGTGGGCCCGGACTACATTTCGAGAATCACTGAGTTAATGTACTGTGTTACTTTCCACCACTGAACCTCAGACCTGTGGGATAGGACACAGTGTGTATGTTTGCACCTGGTGGAAGAGAAGACACATGGGAGTGTGGTGGTGTGTGTGATGATGAATGAGCATAATTACCCATCACTCCCTCCTAGTTATATATCCATTATACCTGCAGGAATGTTCTATTTAAACACCACTGACTCTTATCACAAAACAACTGTTGCATGGCCACTGATAAAAGAGTTAATGGTAGTGTAAAGTGATAATTTCTGGTTAAAACAAACTAAAATGTTAAAAGGTTAAAGCTCTATTTTCTGATAGTAATCATTGCTATAGAGTGTTTGTTCACTAAACAGGGGTCTCCCCGTCTCTCCAACTCTTTAGTAAGCAGAAACTGCATCAGTTGGGTCGCCAATTTCATTCAATCAGAAGAGAGAACCCATAACAGTAACCCAGAACCCTATACAGCTCAAGAGTTATAAAAAATAAATAAAAAAAACAGGTCGCTGCAAAATTTTATTGAGTGATTTGTCGAGCGATTTGTCAAGCAATTCAAGCATTGACACTTTTTATCCGATTCTTAAATTAGGCTTATGTAGGTTACATAATATCGTACAAGCGGACAGTTCTCCATTACAGTGGTGACAGTGTGCTTTACCACATTCACCATAATTAACTTAGTGGTGCTGAGTTTGTTTTCTTTCTTCTTTCGATTGAATAATGATATCTCAAAGTCACAGGCTGTGCTTTGACAAGAGGCTTGTGTTTGTTGTTTTGCTGTTCAATGTGTCTTCTACTTCAGTGCGTCTCCTACATTTGAGGCTCTCCAAATTGTTGTGTATTTGACAGCGGACCCCCATCTGAAATAATTCTGTACCAGGGGCCCAACTTTATTTTTTTCAAAATGTTTTGAAAATAGCCTACATCTACAAGCTCACACCATGTCACATTGTGATATTCTAAGTAAGTATAAAATAGGTTGGTTAAACTGTTCCTCATTTTGCTAGGGACCCACATTTTTGCCGGGGTGTCCCTGGAACCCCCTCCGGGACCCCTGGGGGTCCCTGGACCCCACTTTGAGAACTACTGTTCTATTTAGATTACTGGATAAACAGTGTCCTATATCCTAAAGCCTGAGTTAAAAGCCTGAATCGTGCTGCGATGTATTGGGAGCTTGTAGATCTGCTTTTTACAGTGTGTGATAGGGCATTAACGAATAGTGATTTATGGTATTCGAATTATTCGACCCAAAAGTATTCGAATATTCGATTATTCGATTAGATTATAAAAAATTTAAAAATTTAAAAAATTTAAAAAAGTTTTTTTTTTTTAATTGCATTGATGACTTGACTCAAGGAATGCGAGTTGACGTCACACCAGAGCTCACAGCTGCATGTCTGCTCTAGAAAAGCCACTAAAAAAAAAAATCTTAAAAAAAAAATATATATATTTGGTTTGATATTCGAATATTCGAATATTCGACTACTCTGTGAATGCCCTAGTGTGTGACACCGGCACATAACCAAGTAGGCTACAAGGCATAATAATGCCCCACCTGGTGGCATGGAATAGAAGATTGAAATACTGACTGAGTCAAGTATTTATATCATTGCCTCTGTGTTAAAACATTCTGAACATCCCCACCCATACATCCATCCATCACCAGCTACTTTGTAGCCTCCTGATAATTAAAGCAACTGATTTTATTATTTCTCACAAAGTCTTATATATAATGATGTGGTATAAGACATGGAGATACTGTATCACTTACAACTGCATCGTGTCAGTGGTATGATGAAATTATTCGCATGTTCAATGTAATATCTGCATTTGAACACGATACACAGTGCATCACGGTGCTACATGAAACTCAACATCATAGTCACGTTTTATTTAAGCCGAAGGCAGACATTTTACATTACTATTAATGAGCGTCTCCTCCGTTCTGTGGGAGAACCTGAATGTCATTTGAGACAAGAAAAGTTGTTCTATCCAATTCTTATCAAAGCTTATCAGGTAGGCCTATGTTGGAGACCGTGTGAGAGATAGTTTCACTGGAATGTTAATCAGAATAGATTAAATCTTCAGTTTGCACAGCAACGCAGAGAAACATAGCCGCCGTCTGTTGTGTCTACGGAGGTATATTGGCCGTCAAAAAGGCTTGTGTTGTGTGGTTACCGAAGCACATTAACCACTTAAAAGAGCACTTCGCCCATTTCCAACCTTATCTTCAGATAATTGCTCCTCACTATTGTTCATTATGAGATGGCACCATTTCTGTCTACCAACTCAGTGGCCTTGTGGTGTTTGTGTCTGCCCTGAGAATGGGAGTCATACCAAAGACTATAAAAATGGTACCCGACCCTGCTTGCCACAGTATCACACTGTGGAAACAGGAAATCGGCCTGGGCCGCGGCGTGGCGTGGCGGTCCAGGCACCCTAGGCTGCAATGCCAGCCTGCCAGCGTGTTGCGGGTTCTAATCCTGATCCCGACGACCCTTAAGTCATCGGGATCAGGATTAGACACACAGCAACACTCCGCATCTCTCTCTCCATTTCCTGTTAGTCAAACTGTCCTATCATTAAAGGCATAAAAGCCCCAAAACAAATCTTAAAAATAAAAAAGAAACAGGAGAATGGCTCCTGACCTACGTATAGGCCACATCATGAATCAGGAACCACTGGTTCTCAAGGCTACTTACTGACTACCATTTCTGTTTTCTCCAAGCGCCCAGAACCACGGTAGAACAGTGAAGCTGCCGTCTCCTGGTGGTCAAATCTGGGATTGCAATACTTCCACACTTCCAACGCCACTGCGCATGCTTCTACGTTTGCAACCTGCTCGGTGCACAAGACTTCCACATTTGGGCACCCAAATTTGGTGCTCAAATCAAGAAAAATGCAGAAGTAGAGCGTTCTTCCATGTGCTTCAAACGCTGGTGAGCAACTTTCATTGAAATGAATAGCTTGGGGCGGGTCAATCCGTCCTCTAGATATATTATAACTCTATGGTTTACTCACACTGCGTCTCAGAGGCCTGGAATCCAGATTGATTTGCTCCGTTAGGCTGACTTATTTTTTTCTCACTTTGTTTCTCAGTCTGGCCAGTGTCCTATTTACTCGTATTTCCAAACGTCACCTATAAGTGACTCGAGTTTTACACTGGAAGCCAACGTAAACCATAAATTGCTTTTTGGGATTTTTGTATACAGTACATTTTTTCACCTATAATGTCATGCCGCCAGGTTGAAAGTGTGGTTAATGGGAACAGAACCAGGTAGTGGTTACAGTAATCCAAAGGATTAGTGGCACCATGGGCAGAATAATGAAAGCTTCACTTCATGTTCTCTGTAATCTGTTCAAACAGAAGGAAGTGCTCCTGTCATAGTTCAACCGTGTAACTCTCCCTGAGTGAGATTATATGAGAGCATTATTGTTCTACTGCTTTTCTATCTTTGCTTTTCTTTGTCTCTATTTTCTTGCCTATTTTTCCACTCCTCCCAAATTCTCTCTCTCTCTCTCTCTCTCTCTCTCTCTCTCTCTCTCTCATTCTTACTCCCTGCTTTCTCAGCTCACAACGCACCCTAGAGAATTTCTCCAGGAGTTGAGGTTAAAGGGTATTTTGAGTGAGTGCGTGTGCGTGTGTTCGCTGAAGCCTTCTTGAATCTCTGAAGTGTCAGCAGCGATTCCACTGATAGCTTTTGCAGTCTGAAACTATGCATGACCCTTGGCATCACCAGTTGTCATAGGTCATAAGCCATAATGGCATATGACAGGAAAATAGCACATGACATATAGGATGAATTCCAACAGTGCAATTCCAACAGTGCAATTCCAACAGTGCAAACATTGACTGATCCATTTTGATCCACATACTGGTGAGAGATTGCACATATATATATACACACACACACACACACACACACACACACACACACACACACACACACACATGGTATGTATAATATATGTATACACGGTATGTATACATATATATGTATGGCTCTCTCTCCATATCTGGTCAGTCCAAGTGCAGATGGCCAGTTTAGGTCTTTAAGTCTATTTTGATGATGTTTTTATTGGTGATAGAATGTGACACCAGCGTCTCTATTTCTATCAGTGATGGAAGAAGTACTCATATGTTTTACTTAAGTAAAAGTATCAATGTAATATACTCTGTTACAAGTAAAAGTCCTATATATTCAAAATGTACTTGAGTAAAAGTACAAAAGTGTTGGCATCAAAATATACTTAAGGTCCAAAAAGTAAAAGTACTCATTGTGCAGAATGTCCCATTTTACAAGTTCAAAATGTTTACAAATCTTTTGAAAATAGCAGATCTACAAGCTCACAATGTGTTGCATCGCGATGCATTGTGAAATATATACTGTAGGGCTGAAGTGGTTAATGGATGTTTTGTAATGATAATCAAAATCTACAACATAACTAGTAGCTAAAGTTTTCAAATAATTGTAGTGGAGTAAAAGTATAATATTTGCCTTTGAGATGTAGTGGAGTAGTATAGAAAATTGGAAATACTCAAGTAAAGTAAAGACAACCTCAACATTTTACTTAAGTACAGTACTTGGTAAGTAAATGTAATTAGTTACTTTCCACCACTGATTTCTATCTACCGATGGCTTCATCATTATGCACACCTGACCATCCCAGGCACAGAGGGCTGGTCAGGTTGAATGTTATGTCGTCTTCATACGTCCTTTATATGATATTATTGTCTCCGCCAGGCCGAAGGTCCGTCCGTGTGTGTGTGTGTGTGTGTGTGTGTGTGTGTGTGTGTGTGTGTGTGTGTGTGTGTGTGTGTGTGTGTGTGTGTGTGTGTGTGTGTGTGTGTGTGTGTGTGTGTGTGTCCGTCTCAGCCAAGCTAACATTGGTCAAGCTTCACGTGACATCACAATATGTAATATAAATAGGTAAGACAGGATTAATCAGGAACAGTACTCGCCTGGCGGAGACCTGTGCTCAGAGGAGCACATTTTCTAGTATTATATTGTTATACTTTACCACTGTAGTGCTTATTCTGTTCTCTACCCTTACCTGTTTCTTTGTTTCATTGTCACTGCGGTGCTCTGTCTGTCTGTCTGTCTGTCTGTCTGTCTGTCTGTCTGTCTGTCTGTCTGTCTGTCTGTCTGTCTGTCTGTTTGTCTGTCTGTCTGTCTTTCTATGTCATGTCCTTGACTGCATACTTACTATGCATCAGTTGTAATCTACATGAATTCTGAATGCCCTACTGGATTCTCCCATCGCATATACATACATAAATATTCCCTGTTTGCCCTCAGTGAGTCAGACCACAGAATAGACTCTAGTCTAAAGTCAGGGGTCGTAGAGCAGACCAGACATGATTCACTGTCTTGTGCTTTTTCGCTCGCTGACCAGCCAGGCCAGCGACAGACCAACCACAGAGATGGCTCAGTGTGGTCGTCCAGAAACTGTTTAATGTGCACGAACAACAGACATGACCGGAACAAAGACTTGCTTGTGAGCTAAAGGCAGTTAAATCATCATGGATCATGCTATGTTCTCTTGACTCCCACGTTACCCAAAGAATGTCCAGTGGCGTGACGGAGCGCTGTGAGCAGACAGATAAATTTACTGAAGACACAGACACTTGGCTCCGTTTTCCTTTGCGAAGGGGTGAGAGAGTGCCTCAAAGTCAAAGGGCGGAGGTCAGAAGTGAAAGTTGACCCCATATTTTCTGTCCCTGCATCAGACACACCAAGGAATCCCAGAACAAAACCAGATATGAGATATTTGATTCCCTCGTACGGCAGTAATTCAGCAAATAACTTTCTCTTAAGTTCTGTTTGCAAATATACCTGAAATAGCCTTTCTACAAGCTCCTGTCCTGTGTCCAAAATATGTCTGATTTGATCCCTGCTCAGCGGGTAGCTTCACCTCAGGAGCTTCTACGTGTCTGTAACAATTTTTATGGCAGAACTCATAAAGCGGTTTTAGCAGTTACACTTTATTTAACGAGCCGGGAGGACCTCCCATAGTTGAGAAGAAACACACCTGTGCTACATCCTGAGCTGGCTCATTAACTTAATGTGTCAAAATGCTGACAAAACAATACGATTCCCCCCCGAAGTAAGATGTAGAAAGCCTCCCACATTGAAGAACAAAACAGATGAAACGTTCATGTGAGAAAAAAATGAATATTATCAATCAACGCTGTCTTGAATAAAGTATATCTTTATACACATGGGTCTCAACTTGTAGACTGGCGCCCACTAGTGGGCCGGGAGGATATTGCAAGTGGGCCCCCAAATAATTGGCAAAATATTGAGATTTGAATGATGACATAACATTTATATTTCCAAATTTATGTTAGGTAAATGTCATTGATTTTTTTTTCTATACACATTTTCAAAAACATTTTTTCATTGTGATGCTGATAAATAGGACCTTAATGTTAGTTCCTTTTATCCAAGCCGGAACACAACTAAACAGGTTCTGAAAATGCACACGGGCCACCCATCTGACCACTTCGGCTGGCGTGTTACGTGGTCAGATGGGTTTTGAAAAATGAAGCTATAATAAGGAAGTCACGCCACAGTTCCCATTGTAGAAGGTGTCGCTATTTCCCTTTCTGCTGGCTGCAGCAGGTGTTTCATTAATCTCAATGGGTATTTGACCGGACTTTACACTTGATTTTATTACCTTAGTCATAAATACTTCATTTAAAAATGTATGATGAAGTAGGGTATGCTTCTAGGGCTTCTACTGGCGCTACTGAGTGAAGACCCGCCCCTGCTGCCCTTTCAGCCAATAGCATTCATTTCTGGTTGTTTTTCGGACCGGAAATTCCAAGATGGTGGATTTGAATTTGCTGAAATAGTGGCTTAAAAACAGGTCTGTAGAAACCAATGGGTGACGTCACCGTTCCCTGTGTCCATATTTTTTTTTACAGTCTATGGTTATTGTCTCCGCCGTAGGTGGAGAGTATGTTTTCGCTTCGTCCCGCCGTGTGTGAGCAAACATTTTTAGCCAAGCTAACATTGGTCAAGCTCCACGTGACACGTGTCAATATGTTGACACCAATGCCTTTGATTGGCTAGAGGGACGCATGACGAAATAAAATCCTATAAATAGGTGTGTCACTTCAAAAAGCCGTTTACTTGAAGTGAGGTAAGACAGGATCAATCAGTCTTGATTGGAACAGTACCTTCCAGTCCAAATCACCCGTCCGTGCGTGTGTGTGTGTGTCCCTCTGAGAACACCTAACATTGGTCAAGCAAAGGCGCAGAAGGCCAAAGCTAAGAAAGCATACTCATCTACAACAGTAACACAGAAGAGGACTATAGAGTTGAATTGATCCCACAACAAGGCCGAAGTCTTAATACTGTAACAATTGGCCGCCTTGATCAAATACATTATGTAGCACTAGAGAAAACTGACATAGATCAAACACACCAATCAACTGCTGAAACTGTTCAAGACAATGAAGATGAAGAAGACAGACAAGCATTTGAACAAACCAGTCAATTACGACGACTCCCATATGACACATTGCTTCAAGAAGAACATCTTTTAGATGCAGACACTACATATTCAGTCGCCCCTGCAGAACACCAAAAACCACGCGCATTCTACCAAGACGACCCGTTCTACCAAGACGACCCGTGCTATTAAAATAGCACGGGTCTGCTGGCGGAGACTTGTGCTCCGAGGAGCACATTTTCTAGTTTTATGCTCTTTTCAGAAAACAAAGTGGTTAACAATGAAAAGTATTAACAGGGGCTTGTGACTAAATAAATACATTGGCTCCATTGGAACACAGGTTATTTTTTTCCATTTCCTGAAAGGTTTCGGACATATACTTGGTTTCCACCCGACCGCGACGATTAAGCTACATCATCAATTTCTCCATCTGCCATCGACCCCCATCCGCGCAAACGTAGCTATTTTCTTTCGGGTCGCCAGTGTTGAAAAATCAAAGGAAACGTGCTTTTAAGGAAATACTGACAGCTTGTATTTCCAATGAGTGGATATAATATAGAGGCTATCTCAGCTTAAAGTATCTATTTCCTGCATACCAGTATATAGTCCAGCGCGGTTCCCTGCATGCAGGCCCTAGGATAAGACAAAAAAAAGAAAAAGAAGAAGGAGTCATGCTCTGGGGAATGGGTTTTTTATCTATGTCGGCTATGATTTCCATGCACTCACACTTCCCTTGTATTTTCTTTGGCTGTGTCACTGTTATGTAAGCCCAATGAAAAGTCAACTGTAAGGGTCACTGATGAACAGACAGAATGCTTCTATCTATATCTCAGCCCGCATTTTAGTCGAGAGGGGACAGTTTGTGGTTTGTACAGTATGGGGGTCAGTCTGTGTCAGAGTACTGTAGTAGAAGAACTCAGTGGTTTTCAAAAATGTTCAAGTCAAGGGACCCCCGAAGTGATATGTATATTTGGCCGCGGACCCCCATCTGAAAATAATTTGTGCCAGGTGCCCCCATAAGAGAAGACGTATGTTATGTACATAAAATAATAAAAAATGATGCATTCCAAATCTTTAAAAAATAGCAGATCTACAATCTCACAACATGTAGCATTTCGACGTGTTGTGAGCTCGTAGATCTGCAATTTTTTAATAGCCAAAGTATAAAATAGATTTGAAGTCGTTGAACTGATTGTGATGTATATTAAAGCAGCACTATGTAACTTTTCTTTATGAATAAAATGTAATGTTGTCCAAACTGTATGGTAGAGTATGTTAGTACAATATAACTTACACAGTTGGGGTGGTTGTATTTTGTCTCCCTGCTCTTCTATTGAGACATTTAGATCATGTCAAAGGTCATGTCTCACCTAGACACAGGATCTGACGCGAATTTTGACCTGATGGTCAAGATTCAATTTATCCCCTGAGCAAGTAGGGTATGCTTCTAGGGCTTCTACTGGTGCTATTAGCTCAATGGTAAAATTGCATTTGCGCAGGAAACCGGGTTAAAATCCGGGACAGAAGAGGAAAGTTACATATAGTGCAGCTTTAACTAATCAAGGACCCCTGGGGGGTCCCCGGACCCCACTTTGAGAACCACTGTTCTATATAGTACGCTGTGGCTTTTGTTCATGCTCATTTATTTTGTAAAGGGGAAGGAGAACAGGAGGCCGTGTGGCTGATTGATTAGAAGCAGACAGCAGAGACATTGAAACAACATTACACGGACATGGACATCATGGGGAAAACAATAATAAGTCCCACAATGCAATGCCCCACGCTCCCGCATAGCAGATGTCCGTTGACAGGGGTCGTTCCGTTTCACCAACGTAACTTGTAGTAACTCAAGTTAACCGAACACAATAAAGAGTTTGAGTCTGTGGTTGATTTGGCATAACCTACAATTGAATAAATTCATTTTCATTTCATAAAGAAATGAAAACACACACACACACACACACACACACACACACACACACACACACACACACACACACACACACACACACACACACACACACACACACACACACACACACACACACACACACACACACACACATTTACAAGACACAAAAAACAGATGTTTTATTGGTCTGCTGTTGTCCTCAGGCAAAGCAGTTAAATAGATAGCTTTTCAACTCCAAATTAAACAAAAAAGAAAACAAACTAAACAGAAATAATAAGGCTTAAATAAAGAGAAGAACACAGTCAGAACTTGGTCATAATAATATAAACCCTTCCATAAATACATAGAGTCATTGTTTGTGTTTTGTCAAAGTGCTTGGCTTGGCTTGCAGGGCTTGTATAGTTTTGTGACACATGTAGTGTGTTTTCACTAGCTGGCGCAGACAGATCCAGACAGTCAGCAGTTTTTTGCAGCAATGCTAAAAAGGAATGAAATCCAAGGTCTGGCAGCTGGCAGTTTGGAGAGATGGTAATCCCACCAGTCTATAAAGAAGGAGGCCCTGGGGTTCGCTCGAGGGGGAGGGGAGAGGAGAGGAGAGGAGAGGAGAGGCCCAAACCAGTTTGTTTACTGCATGATAATCTGGAGCAGGCATCTTGATTGTGTGCTGGCAGAACATCAGCGGCCGTGGCACGACCGCTAGGCCGCGCGGCAATTACACTGCTCTCTTATCTGGATGAATAACAGGCCCTGTCAGCGACGACGCGCATGCATGCATGCAGCAGGCCCACAAGCAGCAGACACACTTTATGGAGTACATTCAAATTAATGGAAGCACTATAGCCTGAAGAAGTCTGTCATATTTGTGGATCTGTGTGATTGTGTGAGGCTGGTTGGTTTACTGTCTCGGAGAGAGACATTATTTTCAATTTGGCTAATTCTTTGAAAATGGCTAAAATAGCAGATCTACAACTCATGCTCTGAGCTTATATATCGGCTTCTTTTGCTACTAGAGGATCGGGCCCTCACACCTACTTCGACCAATATGTCTAGCAGACTAAAGTCTAGTGTTGGGGGCTTTGTCAGAGTACCCATTGTACCTGTGTTTCTGTGTCCCTTTTTGCCCATGTATATGGACATCCCTGACGTCATCAGTCTATGCCCATATATGGGCATATCGGTTGGATCGTGGTTCTGGACAACTATGTGACGGCGGGCACCGCACTCCCTCGAGTCCTTGCTGCCGCGCACGCCGAGTTTGAAGTCGGCTGGTCCCATATGTACATTACCATATATGGGTATATCGGTCATTTTTCAGTTCCTTTATGCCCATATATGGATATTGCTGATGTTATCAGTATATGCCCATATATGGGCATGCCCCCATTTGTGCCCATATATGGAGCTGACTGAATTCTTTGTGGCTAATGTAATGATGACAAATTGAGGTTAGACAACACACTCCATATTTGGTCGTAGCTGCATTGGGAACTCCTTATATGGTTATGGCTGAGTCAAAGTGACGTCAGAGGTCCGCCCGCCGGCCCGCCCACCCTCCAATTTTAATGTAGGATTCGCCATATGACAAAGTATAGGGCTTAAGTGGTTATGCATGCCTAGGATAATGGATTATAAGCAGCCAAATTCTGTAGTTATTTCAACTTTTTTTCATTGTTGCTTTTCTGTTGTTGGTTTGATTCTCATTCATTTCTATTTCCTTTCATGTTTCACTTTGTTCTCCCTATGCCATTTATCCTTGGTTATTCCTGTATGTGTGTGTCTGTCTGTTTGCCTGAGAACAAAATAATTGAGGCGGATTTTTATGTAACTAGATGGGAATGACCAAATAGATGATTAACTTTTGGGTAAAAAAGGTTAACCACTTAGACCCTCTATACTCTATAGCAGGGGTAGGCAACCTTTATTATCAAAAGAGCCACTTTTGGCCCAAAAGATTATAAAAAATCTGTCTTGAGCGGCTTTCTTTGTGTGCTTTTTCTGGTGTTTCAATATAACTTTTTTTTATTGTTTGCTCATTTCTCAAAGCAGATCAAGTATACCAGTAAGCCAGCAACACTGGTGGTGAAAGCAAACAAACCAAGCAAGCATTAATACATTCTTTATTTTCCTTGATATGATTCTAGTTTCTTATTTTTATCTAGTGTATGGGCGACACTTTTTCTTTACTAATAACTTTACTTTAATAACTTAACTTTATGCCTAAAGTAAAAAAAAAACAGAAAGAAAACCTCTTATTCCTTTGCATATTCTTTATTCTTTATTCGGATCCCCATTAGCTTCCGCTGCCGCGGTCGCTAGTCTTCCTGGGGTCCACATAAAACATCACAACATAAAACAACATACAATATACATACAAACAACAACTGACACTCGTCAGTCCAAAACTAAGCTACATTAAAATGCCACTGATATAGACACTACAGGAACATTGGTTAAAAATCATGTACAAAAACATATTGATCATTCTAATTGTGTGATCTCTCTCATTAATATCTGTTTAATCGATTTTTTGAATACATATTTGCTCTTAATTTGTCTAATATTTGCGGATAATGAGTTCCATTGTTGGGTGGCTCTATTTTTACTTCTTTGCCCAAGCAACTGGGAGCCACGGGAGAGGGCCCAAGAGCCACGTGCGGCTCTAGAGCAGCAGGTTGCCTACCCCTGCTCTATAGTATACCATGGGTATCCAACAGGGGGCCGCGACCCCTAGGGGATCCTCAGAGACATTGCAGGGGGGCCACCAATATCGCCAAAAAAAATCTAAATGTATGAGAAGCTGAGAGGGATGGAAAAGCAGGAGCACTGTAAGCCTGTAATTTTTTTTCATTATCTCCACGGCTACCTCTGTACTTTTTGTCATCTTTCTACCGTCTTTCCTCTTTCAGACAAACAGACAGACAGATGCTTCTACGAATGTCCATTGTACACACACCTATTACTACCTACTTCTGTCTCCTTTCTTCCTCGCCTTTGCTCTTTCTAAATACTCTTTGATGGCTTTGAAATGGTTTTGGTGACTCACCCACCGTTATTATTATTATCTAAAAGAAAATTGGAGGTTGTCAACCAAATTTCAGTGAGTCACTATCTGGCATTTGGAATTTAAATTGGCATAAATTGATTCTGAGATCAATTCTATGCAAGACCGTCTGCAATACACGTACCATGCAGCTGTACAATCTATAAGCTTACAAGCTTGTAGATCTGCTATTTTCAGCAAAGGTTCCCCCAGGACAGGGATGCTGGGGCTCAAGTGGTTAAAGGTCAAGTTCACCATCAAGGTCAAAATGACGTAATTGATCATATCTCAGGGATGGAGAGATGCAGAACAAGAGATGTTGGTGCGGGCAAGTTTATATTGACCGGGGTCCCCCAGGGGTCTGTACTTTTTTTTTTTTTCATAGGCGATCTACGGTGCAACACATTGTGAGCTTGTAGATTCTATTTTTGACAGAACGTTCAGCTATTCTGACATGTCCAGAATAGACAAAAAGGTGCTATAGGCAAATGAAATGATTGTCATTACTATTATTTATAAGTATCAGGTAATAACCTGGCAACATATCGTCATAATGGTGGTGGTAAATATTCTTTGACTTCTCAGAATATTCCCTCAAATTAAGGCAATTCCAGCAGCTGGTTATTGAGATGTCTATGATTGGTAGGCCTATACTTCTGAGTGGTGGTGGCTCAGGAGGTAGAGCGACTTGGGAAACGGAACGTTCCCGATTTGATCCCCTGCTCCCCTTTGGCGTGATGTCAAAGTGTCCTTGAGCAAGACACTGACTGAAACCCTAACTGCTAGGTTGGTGCCTTGCATGGTTTCCTTCACCGTCTCCGTGTGAATGGGAGACTGTAACGCACATTATGTAAAGCGCTTTGTTTGGATAAAGGTGTTGACTGTTGAATGTACAGTACCATTTACCATTTGTTAGTAATATTCATAGCATATCGTCTCTGTCGGGTGGATGTCCAAAACTGTACTGTTCAGGTTCAAGTTACGCCCATAGACCCTACAGACTTTGAGCCTATTTTTCGGCAATTTCAAATCCGCCATCTTTCTATATCCAGAGCACGGAAATGAATGCTATTGGTTGGGACCAAAGCGGGGGTGGGGAGTTAATGCTATTGGTTGTGTAGCTTGTCAATCAAATCATCACAGGGTAGCCATGCCCCTCCTACAGCATACCCTACTTTATCATCAATTTTAGAATACATGGGACCATAATTTGGTGATTGAAAGAAGACTTTAAACTAGCCACTGGAAACATATATGACAATGTTTATTAAGGTATAAAATCAAGTGTGAAGTTTGGCAAAAACCCATCCGTTTGAATGGAGAGTATAATTCTTTCTGACACCAGCAGGCAGCAGGGGTGAAACTACAGGCCATTCATATGAACTGTCTCTTCCTCCTCAATTTACAACTCAGAAGCCTTGATATAGATAGATTAAAGGACATATTCCAAGCCAGGTAATGCACTCCATACCAGCACAGAACAACCACTACTGTAACCTCATACTTATGGTTGGTGTTTGCTTAGTTTGATGATAGCCAATACATCACTTTCAATATGGAATCCCACTCTCTCTCTCTCTCTCTCTCTCCCTCTCTGTCCCTCTCTCTCTCTGTCTCTCACACGCACGCACACATGCAGACGCACACTCACACACACATACACGCACACGCACACGCACACGCACACAAATTAAACACAAGCACGACGTAGACATGCACAAGCACAAACACACAGACGTGTAGTTGTACTATCAGCTATGAGTTCACAGAGTACAAACTTAAAGCAGACCCCTCTTTGTAACCACAGCTTTGAAAGCTATACATTTTTACCACAGAACGTACAGTTTGGGACTCTAAACCACAAACTTGGTTATGCTCAAATCTCTGTCCTGAGCGTTAATGTATGAATATGACGTATTGCTCTCTTGACATGGGGGGGGGGGTGGTTGGAAAGAGATTTAGCACAGCTGAACTGAATTAAAACACAGCTCTCTTTTACTTCCACCTGTTGAATCTTTCAACCACGTTTAAGATAACAGCAGTCCTCCTTTTCAGTACACACTTTTCATCTAGGGCTCACACAGTGAAAATATTCTGTCCACCAGGTACAAGCAGCGGTGGAAAGTAAGTATGTAGCATGTAGTATGGCATACATACTACATACATATGGGGGACATATGGATAAACGCTCTTCTAGACAGCTCGGCCATTTAGGCGCCACGCCGTAATAATAACCCAACAGGAAAACACACAAATCCAAAGTGCATCATTCTCAGTTTCTCCGTTTTCAAAGCAAAGAGAAACCGTATCAGGTGGTGCCCCCCTGGAATGACCCCTCTAACGAACTTATATGAAACCTCCCCCACCCCACACAACGCATTAGAGGTATAATTGCCCCGCTGAACTCCGGGGGCCGTCGCTGTTCCTCCGTGACTCTGATTAATCGAATGCCGAGCGGATCTTCCTCACATCCCCTGACAGATGTTCTGTGAGTCATGTGTTTCCCGTGAACCCGAGCTTTAATCAACACCACCTGACGGAGCAGAAGTCACAGTGTAAAGATTCCTTGGCCCGGCGTCAACCATCTTGAAGCTCTGTACACACATGTCCACCGCCCCCGCTAATACCCCCCCCCTGCAGACACTGGCAGAGTTAAAAGCAAACATCAACCCCCCCCCCAAAACCACACACACACACACACACACACACACACACACACACACACACACACACACACACACACACACACACACACACACACACACACACACACACACACACACACACACACACACACGCACAAACCCTAAAGCCTGAGTTGCACTTATTTGCACACCAGTGTCGTGCACCAAAAATCTGTGGTGTAAAGTAACTAAGTAAATTTACTCGAGTACTGTGCTTAAGTAACATTTTGAGGTATTTTTTTAATTTATTTGCGTATTTCCAATTTTCTGTACTTTTATTTCTACTCCACTACATCTCAGAGACAAATATTGTACTTTTACTCCACTACAATTATTTGTAAACTTTAGTTACAAGTTGTTTTGTAGATTTTGATTATTATTACAACATACATTTCACTTCTCATACATTTCACATTCTCACTTCAGCCCTATACATTTGGGCCATTTGAAATTATTTTCAAATGATTTCTATACATTTTATACATTTGAAAACTTGAAATGGGACATTATGCACAATGACTACTTTCTACTTTTGGTACCAATACTTTTGTAAATTTTGAATTCCGGACTTTTACTTCACTTTCTACTTTACTTTTTTACATTGCATTATTGATACTTTTACCTAAGTAAAAAAAATTAGTACTTTTTCCACCACTGCCGAAAATAGCCGATCTACAAACTCACGGCGTGTAGCACTATACGACACGTTGTGAAGACCTGCTATTTTCAGTGTGTGACACTGGCACGCGACTAAGTATACTAAAGTATACTAAATACAACTAAGTATACAAAATCAGGCATACCTCAAACCCTAACCACTAGCATCTAATCCTAACCTCTAATCCTAACCCTAACCCCAACCTTAATCTTTTCCTAATTGTAAGCCTAAACTGTAGTTGAAGTTGTTTTGTCCAGTTGTCTTAAGTGTTGAATGTTTAATGGACCACAATGGAATCAATCCTCTGGCTTTTTGTCTCATCCATTTGGTGTGTTTTTAACTCATTGTACTGCCTGTATACCTTTAAAAATTGTCATTAAAATATTCAATCAATCAACCAATAAAAATATTTTTTTTTCTTGTGAGGATCAGGAAAATTATCAGCTAAATTTATATTTCTCAAATTCTACTTTGTGGGGGGTAATTGGCCCTCACAAGTATAGTAATCAATTACACACACACACACACACACAGACACACAGACACGCACGCACGCACGCACGCACGCACGCACGCACGCACGCACGCACGCACGCACGCACGCACGCACACACACACACACACACACACACACACACACACACACACACACACACACACACACACGCACGCCACACCCCACCACTCCCGGTCGGTCATTCATTCAACCCCTTAGCGTGGGGAGCTCTTATTTCTTAAAAGCTCCTCTTTTCTGTTTCATGATTACATCTACAGTACTCTTCTTGTTGGAAAATGTAATCACCAGGGTCAAAAGGACACAGAACAAGGTTCAACTAGATGTGTGTGTGTGTGTGTGTGTGTGTGTGTGTGTGTGTGTGTGTGTGTGTGTGTGTGTGTGTGTGTGTGTGTGTGTGTGTGTGTGTGTGTGTGTGTGTGCGCGTGCGTGTGTGTGTGTGTGTGTGTGTGTGTGTGTGCGCGTGTGTGTGTGTGTGTGTGTGTGTGTGTGTGTGTGTGTGTGTGTGTGTGTGTGTGTGTGTGTGTGTGTGTGTGTGTGTGTGTGTGTGTGTGTGTGTGTGCAGCGTACACACAGCATGCCATGGGACAGACTGGCTCCCTTCTCTTCTGTAATTACCACAAAGTGCAGCGTAGAAGCTCAAAACAACGTCTTTGTATTTGTATTCTGTAGATGGAGAGAGAGAGAGGGGGGGGAGATAGAGAGAGAGGGGGGTGGGGGGGAGGAGGCGCTCCACCACAGCTATTAGATCATAACAGCTTTGACCTCCCATAATGGAGAAAGATAAATGATATGTTCCAGGGTCTGTGTTTAAAGTTGGATTGTCTTTCATCTGGCACTGGGGCTCTGCCAGGAAAGATTCCCGCTGTGGGGCTTAATGCTCCCAGCCATAAGCCCAAACATGTTTGTTTATTTTTACAATTCAAGACCCCTCTTTTTTTTTCTCCCTCCCCTCTTCTCTTTCCATGATATACCTCTCTTGTCTTTCTTTCAGTGTCTCCTCTCTCCTTTTCTCTTATATGTGGGGATTCCCGTGGAATGGTGTGGAAATATAATGCCTTGTGTGGGTCAGGGGTGTGTCTGTGTGGTGGTACGTGTGCTCTGGTTGGCCAGGCAGGCAGGGGTTAAACCATCCCTCTCTCCATGCATGCATGCACGCGTTTGTTCCCCTGGAGGAGGTGGTGACCTCCTATACAGGAACATCTGGAGACCACTTGCGCAGCGCGTGGTGGCCTGTACATAATGCACCCACAACATCCAGCCAGTGATGGAAGGAGTAGGTGCACGTGTTTTACTTCATTAAGAGTGTCAATACCCTATTGTAGAAATAGTCTGTTATACAAGTGCAAGTTCGGTATTAAAAATGTACTTGAGTAAACAGTCATACACAAGTATTATCATCAAAATATACTTAAAAAGCCAAGAGTAAAAGTAGGCTACTCATTATGCAGTATGTCCCGTCTCACAAGTTAAGGCAGGTACACATTGCAGGACCTTAAAGTGCTCGGGGGGTTATCTGATCGTTAAGCATTACACACTGCAGGAGTTTATTTCTTGAAATCGGCTGTCATAATATCGTTGTGGTCTTCACAACAGGATTGATCCCCGACAAGGGCTGACACACTGTAGGATAGTTCACTAGGATGCTATCTCCAGAGTCAGACCCAATACATACATTTGAGTTTATTCCAATTCATTTTAATCGACGTATCCCGTGATATGCCTCTCTCCCTCTCCCTCTCCCCCCTCTCTCGCTCTTTCTCTCTCTCTCTCTCTCTCTCTCTCCCTCTCTCGCAGTCAAGTGCGCAGAAGCCGTCAGTGACAGCGTTGCCATGTCCGCTTATTATAAGCGACTTTGGGCTTGTTTTTCTGTAGAGTTGCTTGTAAATATTGGTTGTTGCGGGGTGCATTTTTTGGGCTTATTTGTGTAGTAGTAATATGTATTTGTCCGCAGACCCCCCTTCTGTAAATATGTTGTGCCATCACTGACCCCCATACAAGATTTGTGTGGATTTGGAAAATATTCCACAATTTTCTCAAGATTTTTATTTGAAAATAGCTGCGACGCGTTGTGAGCTTGTAGATCGGCTATTTTCAAATATCCAATGTATTTGTAAATAGGTTTAAAGTGCTCAAGTGGCCTTTTCTTGGGCTTGTTTTCATAGACCTGGTTGCTTATTTCTCTCGCAACATCTGGCAACGCTGTTCATAACAGCGTGCACATGCTGCACACTCTCACACACACACACACACACACACAGAGCTCGCTCTTGCTCTCACTCTCTGTCTGTCTGTCTGTCTCTCTCTCTCTCTCTCTCTCTGTACAATTCCTCTAAAATAAACAGCCCACCACCAGGCTCGCTCACTCTCTCATTTTGTTTTATAATGTTAACTTAATACAGGACTGGACGGTAATATTGCGGTAGGGACTGTTTGTTGTGGTCAGATCCAGCGACGCTCCCCTGGCCACGGTGGCTGTAATGTGCTCTCATTGGCTGTAGCGTGGATCTCCTCGCAGACCCTTTCATAATGTATGATACTGTCCGATCTCCTGTCTGGGACAGAGCTGAATATCTAACATGGTAGTTATCTGAAAACGGTCGGAAAGCCGTCGCAGAGCGGATAATCGCGGCCACATCGTCTCGCGGAACCCTTCACACAGAGCGAGCATTATCTCGCAGATCAAAGGCCGATCTGCGTCAGATCGGGAGGTTTTGTCGGCGAGCGCCAAAAAATGTCGGCGACAGCAATCTCGGACCCAATCTCCTGCAGTGTGTACGGGCCCTTAGTCATGTATGAAAAATCTTTTGAAAACAGCAGATCTACAAGCTCACAACGTGTGGCTTTGCTATGTACAGATCGTCTGTTTTCAAATAGCCAAAGTATGTATAGATTTGAAGTTAATGTATGTTTTGTAATAATATAAAAAATCTTCAAAGTAACTTGTAACTAAAGTTTTCAAATAATTGTAGTGGAGTAAAAAGCATAATGTTTGCCTCTGAGATGTAGTGGAGTAGAAGTAAAAGTATTGAAGTACCTGTAGTTAAGTGCATGGTTTTCAAACTTTGTCAAGGAACCCCCAAATTATGTTAATATTTCATGTTTGGTTGCAGTCAGACCCCCATCAGTAAACAATATCTAGTTATTCAATGATCATAATATTCTCATGGTTACGAGAACGTAATTAACCTGGATAGACATGTGTTCATTAATAACCCAAATTATTCAGGATTTAAATTTGCTTAAAAGTTGCAACACACAAGTTGCTCGCTCAAGCACGTAATATGCTGTCACACTTCTTTGCCATGCATGTTCCAAAAGAAACAGCTGCGGTTAATTGATTCATTCATGATGGCACTTTGACGTCTCCAATCCCTAATACTTAATCTATGTACGAAAGTGTGGAAATAGTCGATCTACAAGCTCACAACGCACGGCGGCCGGCATCGTGCGACGGTGCGACCTTGTAGATTGGCTATTTCCTGCGAGCGACGCCGTCGTACGGGCGAAGCATAAACTGGTGAGGACAGGCGTGACAGGTCAGGGTCAGCCGCAGCTCCTTCACCTCCACTTTCCCTCTCAAGTCTTCTCTTGTCTCCTCTCGTCTGTTTCTCCTCTCCTTGTCATCGTGCTTTCCTCCGAGCCCAATTTATTAGGCATGATCACGCTCTGCTCTTTCCGCTCTCTCTCTCTCTTTCTCTCTCTCCTCCTCCATGCGAGCCTGGGCTCCAGAAGGCTTTCTTTTCCAGGCAGGCAGGCAGGGCCCCGACCCAGAGCCCCCACATCTCATGTGTAAGAGGATACCCCACCACAGGCAGCCTGCAGCGGGCCTGTGTGACGGGGAGCTCACTGCACTGACTGGCGGCTGTACCAGCACCACTGAACGCACAGCGGGACAGACAGACAGACAGACAGACAGACAGACAGACAGACAGACAGGCAGACAGACAGACAGACAGACAGACAGACAGACAGACAGACAGACAGACAGACAGGCCAGTGCCAGCCCTGAACAATTTGGGGCCCTAGGCAGGATTTTACCTGACGCACCCCTCCCAATAGCCTATTATTTATTGATAATAATATAGCCTGAATAAGGCTATTTCACAAATACAAATAACTAGGATATCATGCAAAATACTAAAGCAAAATTGAAAACAAAACTATTAGACTAACTAACATGAATGAATTTGCATTGGGTGTTAGCTAAGTAGATAGCATGGTGTTTTATTCTCAATAAGAGAAATCTCCTGCCATGCATTCTACTTTGTCAGTGTCTTTTGTCAGTCTTTTGCCTGTGACATGTACCACAGCAGGTCAAATTGCCGAATTAAGGCCATACAATTTTTGGGATCTTTGCGAGCAGTGGAGGCAAGACACCTGTCGGGTAAACCATGTACTAAAAGAAAATTACATGTAACATTTTCAAAAGATTCAAATGCCTTTTGTGGTGGAAACTATGCAGAGACTAATTGCAGAGCTTGGCTTGAATCATGCTATTAATGTCACTGACTCAGACAGCTTATGAGCGGAGAAAGCTGGATTGTTCATGATCAGAAATGTAAGAAATAGGTAATTAATTTGTGAAGGAAAAAAAGAAGAAATATAGCTGCAAGCAGCGATAAGTGGGGCCAGGGAATGCAGAAAGAAAACAGAAAGAAGCAATGATAAGTAATATGCACAATAAGCCATAGAAACATAGAAGAATGAACTTGAGAGAAAGAAGACCATGCAATTAACAAATGAGCATTTTAAACCCTCACTAACCCTAACCTCAGTAAAACAACGCCTAAGCCTATCCTCAAGAAACACTATGTGTAAACCCAAGAATGCCAAATCATGATCACCTCAATACATTGTCGTGGACAGGGATCGAACCAGCGACCTACGGACTCCACGACTGCCTTTCTTCTCATTGAGCTAGATATATGGCCTCCCTGATAGTGTCTGATGATATTTATAAGTATTTCCGTCCATTTTGAACCAGGCCTCTGTGTCTCGAACTACTCTAGATCACTGGTTCACAAACCATTTACCAATAAAGGCATTTTTGTGTCTCCTCGGAACGAAAACTAGTGAAAGTAGCCGATCTACAAGCTCACAAAACGTTGCTATCTGAAAAGTTGTGAGATTGTAGATCGGCTATTTTCACAATGAAGTTTGTCTACATTGCAAAAACATACTCTCTCCAAGAACAGTTAACAGTTGCACATGCATTAATTGAGAGAGAGAGACATGGAAACATAATAGATTGAAGAGAGAGAGATGGAAGCAGAATGGATTGATTGGACATCTCAACCTATTGCCATTAACAGGAATCGATCCAGTGATCCTGATCCAGTGAAAACGGAGGTCAAACAGATGATACCATTTCACGCAAATAACTGAAAAATCCTGGGTTTAAGTGTTTTTCAAACTGCTCAAAATTGCGGACAATCTAAGGGCGGAGAGAGAGACATGGAAACGGAATAGATTGAAGAGAGAGAGAGAGACACGGAAACATAATAGATTGAAGAGAGAGAGAGATGGAAGCAGAATGGATTGATTGGACATCTCAACCTATTGCCATTAACTGGAATCGAACCATCAACCTTCGAATTGACAGGCTGCAACACTACCTATAGTGCTATAGCTTTGTCCAGGCTGAGGTTGTCTGTTGAAGATAAAAGTGAACCAGTGAAAGCAGCCGATCTACAAGCTCAGAAAGAACGTTGCTATCTGAAAGGTTTTGAGATTGTAGATCGGCTATTTTCAGAATGAAGTATATCATACATACTTCATACCCTCTCAAATAAGCATTTCAGGTTATCTTTATCAATTGCATATGTATTAATTGACACAATTACTGGTAGTGTCTGTTGATATTTATAAGTATTTCCGTCCATTATGAACCAAGCCTCTGTGTCCCGAACTACTCTAGATCACTGGTTCACAAACCATTTACCAATAAAGGCATTTTTGTGTCTCCTCGGAACGAAAACTAGTGAAAGTAGCCGATCTACAAGCTCACAAAACGTTGCTATCTGAAAAGTTGTGAGATTGTAGATCGGCTATTTTCACAATGAAGTTTGTCATACATTGCAAAAACATACTCTCTCCAAGAAGCATTTCATGTTACCTTTAACAGTTGCACATGCATTAAAGGATCTACACCATGAAAAAGGAGATCACACAGATGATACAGTTTCACGCAAATAGCTGACAAAATTGCGGACAATCTAAGCTTACTGGTCAACGTGATACATGTGTTCCTCATGAGTCAAGGCACATGTGTAAGCAGGTTTAATGGCTGTCGGCCAAACGAGGCATGACTTTTGCCTGTTTAAAGTTTGCACTTTCAAAAAATCGCTATAGCGCCCCCCTTTGACCAATTGGAGTAAGATTGGTTTCAGTAATATTTGGAATGACCCTCAACATTAACGCAAAGTTTCAAATAAATGTGAGTCTGCATGTATGTGTTAGGGGCAGATGAATAATTGTCATAAAACTGCAATATTCATTGGCTCATTAAAGCTTCATTTTTCACTTATGGTAAATCTTTTGCACAGGTTTGTTGGCATAGGTCCAAAGTTCATGTGTAAAACGTTTCGTGCAGATTACTCAAAAATCCCAGGAGGAGATAGGTTTGAACTGTTTTTCATATAATTCAAAATGGTGGGAGATCTAAAGGTCAGAGGTCAAAAGTCAGAGGGTGAAAGTTGTTCAGCATGAAGAGACGCATATGTGTATCCAAGTTTCATGGCTGTAGGTCAAACAGGGCATGAGTTGTACCTGTTCAAAGTTGGCATTTTGCTATAGCGCCACCTTTTGACGAAAGATTGTGAGAATTATTTCTTGATAGTTTTTCATGACCATCTACCATATGGCCGAGTTTCGTAAAAAGCGACAGCACGGTTCAGCCAGAACTGCGAAAAGTGGCAGAAACGGAATACTGCCAATCTTAAAACAGGTCCAGAGCTGAGCTCTGGCCCCGTAAATATGTAAATAACAAGGTTTCTGACCGACAGCACCAATATTACTGTGAAGAGCTAATGCTGTAAACTGTAGATGCAGTAAAATTCTACAGTGTTATACAGTGGCTAGAACCATACATTAGCTACATTAGCTGAAGTTAGCTAGGCAACCAACTGGAGTTAAAAGACCTCTGAAAGTCTTATGTCAAAGAAATGTGACTTAATATGTGCTGTGCATGTCGTTGGCTCGTTGCCATTCACATGGGTGGCTGTTGCATGTGCACGTATGCCCATGTACAGTATGTTATACTGTACTGTACCATTGCAATTAATGAACAGTTTCTGTTTGGAATTAACATCTGCCCTTTATGGAATGCATCCTTCTAGCCATAAAGGTCTTAATATCTTTAGTTTGAGACACTAACGTGAACACCATCACATACTGCAGCTCATGGCTCTAGCTGACTCCCAAATCAAACAGTTTATTAATCTCAGCTGTGCATGTTTCTTTTAAAGTGGTTTTGCACCCTGAATGGCACACACCCACTAATGTTTGTAAACAAGAAACCTGTCTATACTGTACATCCTCCGTGTTGCCACAGAGAATGAAATCCGAGAAGGTAGAACACAGTAAGATGCTAGAGGTTACGAATGTAACCCCGGTTTTAGTAGGTTCGGAGTTTACTACTCACTATGGGATATCAGCGCCCTCAGGCGATGCACATACCAACACGCACACTCCCGGTGCCAATATTTGATTGGCTTAGGGTATGTCACGAGTCCGGAAGACCGTGGGGTATAAGAGACCCTCATCACTTAGGCTCCTCCTCTTAACATTCTCCTCTCTCCTCGCCAAATGCGCACAGAAAGGGGTGTCTGGTGAGTAGTAAACTCCGAACCTACTAAAACCGGGGCTACATTCGTAACCTCTAGTTTTACCACGTTTCTCCGTTTACTACTCACTATGGGATTCATAAACTCCCCTTGAGGCAATGAGCCATACAACCCCAACAGGCCCGCACGCCCTTCAGCCCTTTAGGCCCCGCCCCCACAGGTGTGACCTACGGCCCCACGGGCGCCCCCAACCCACCGGCCTGGGGTGCGGGATAGATAATAAAGGTTAGGCCCTGACAGACTCCAGAGTCCGCCTATTTTCTAAAAGGCAGACACAAGCCTGCCTCATAACTCAATATGAGGAAACAGGGCCCCATCCCCTGGGAGCCAGCCCAGCTGGTCCCATGGAAACCCAAGAGGAAGTCGAGAGATAGGGAGAAAAGCCCCAAGCCTACTCCCTTCCCTCCACTGGCCTGGAGGCAGCCGCTACGCCTAGGACCGCGTGCGCCAAGGATGACGCCGCCACGTCCAGGCTGTAGAAAACCGCAAAAGTCGATGGAGACGACCAATTTGCAGCCGCACAGATCTCCTGGATCGAAGCTCCCCTGTATGGAGCCCAGGATGTATGTCTCTAGTAGAGTGAGCCCTCAGACCCTCCGGAACCGGGGCACCACTACTCACATAATGGCATCTCGGTTCCATCTAGAAAGCGTTGCCTTAGTGACCGCCTTCCTCTGAACCCCAAGGCCAAAAGAGACAAAGAGCTGCGTCGATGAGCGATTGGCCACTGTCTTCTGACAATAGAGCTTCAAGGCTCTCACTGGACAGAGACAATGCAACCGCCTATCCTCCGCCGAAACGAAGGGAGGCGGATGGAAGGCCACCAACTCAACCGGATCCGGGGCCACCACCCCGGTCCTGGTAACGAACGTCAGGTTAGGTTTAAGCAAAACCCTCCTGTCGTTGTTAAAACACTTCATGCACTCCGGACTCATCGAGAGTGCATGCATGTCACTGACCCGTTTAGCCGTAGACAGGGCCACCAAGAGGACCGTTTTGAGACTAATGATCCTCAGATCCGCAGACTCAAAAGGCTCGAACGAGGGACGGCATAGTGCAACCAGCACCACCATCAGATCCCAGGCTGGGAACAGTGGCCCGTTAACCGGCCTGGCTCTCCTGGCGCCGCACATAAACCGGCGCACCAAGGGGTGCTGGCCCACCGTCTTGCCATCAAAACCTTCGTGGCAAGCCGAAATGGCCGCCAAAAACACCTTCACTGTTGAGAAGGATAAATCCTGATCTAGCCTTCTTTGCAGAAAAGTGAGAATGCTACACACCGAGGCCTGGAAAGCCACCACCACTGGTGACTGTTCCAACCACCATGATGCGAACATATTCCATCTGACATCGTAAGTATTCCTCGTGGACACGGCCCTTGCGCCCTGGATGGAAGCCACCACGCCAGGGGGAAGGCCACACAAGCTCAAATTCACCCTCTCACGGGCCAGACCCATAGGTCTAGGTCCTGAGGGCGTCCCCCCTCCCTGCCGCAGCAAGTCCCTGCCGACAGGGAGGGTCCAAGGCACGTCGTGAAGGAGAAGATTTATCTCTGACCTCCACGTGTGCCATGCTGGGGCCACCAGCAACACCGACAACCCTCGGAGCCTGACCCTCTCCCACGTGGGGAGGATCAGCTCCATTGGCGGGAAAACATAAAGCAGTTCGTTCAGGAGGCCCGGCACATGGAACGCCTGAATGGACGCTAGACGTGAGTCGCATCACAGCGTCATCTCGCGTGCTAATCCGTCCAACACCAGGGAGGCCAAGCCTTCCTGCTTGTTGACATAGCACATGGTCGTGGTGTTGTATGTTCTGATCTGATAACAACCCCGAAACCGAGCCTCGAACTGTTTGAGAACGAGGAAAAAAACGCCAGCGGTTCCAGGTGATTGATGTGGGCCGACTGCAGCGCCGGACCCCACAGCCCCCTGACCGAACGGCCCTCATGGACGGCGCCCCCACCCCGTGAGGCTGGCGTCCGTGGTGATGACCTTCCGCGATATCATAGCGCCTATACTGACCCCCTGGGACAGAAAGGCCGCCTGCGACCACGATCTGAGTGTCTCCACGCACCCTGGAGACACCACCACTTGCCGATAGCCTGAGGAGGGTGGGATCCGAAGAGCCACCTCTATACAGGTCTCATGTAGAACCTGCCCAAGCGGATTAAGTGAATGATCGAAGCCATGAGACCCACCGCTTGCATGCATAGCAAGTGAAAAGACCTCACACAAGCTAAGACGCTGTCTAACCTGTCCTTGGACAGCCGCGTTCTGAGCGTGTTCGAGTCCAGCGAGATCCCCAAGGTGTTTACAAAGTCCGTCGCCATCTTGTCTAGGCCCCTTGGCCTGGCTGGAGGAGGCGACGGAGCCGCCTTCCCCGAAGGAAGCACTCTGTCGCCCTCCAGAGGCTGGCGTGACACGGTACTCAACAGATTGTAAACACAGCGGGTCTCTGGGTCCGTCAAGCGCGACCCTTGACCCGCGAGGCCATTTTGTGAACCCTCCGTCCCACAGTGACCCTTTGGCGCCCCATAGTGGACAGAGGGTAAAACCGGCGTGGCCGGGCTACCTAGTTTAGCTTTTAGCTTAGCCTAGCCTAGCTTATTCTAGCAACAGGTAGCTCTTAGCTTTTAGCTGTTCAGATTTTATTTTACCTGCATTTGATTCAAGCATGTCTAGAATTTATCCCAGCAAAGCTTGGAAAGTCGCCAAGGGACAGTCCAAGCGCTTTGGGCTTATAAGGGGGGGTTATCAACACGAGGACCACCTAGTGATCCCTATGCGTCGATGCCCCCCGACAGTTGTTGAAAACAGGCAGAGAAGTATCCCATTAGTGTCTATCATGCTGTGAAAGCAGGCCTGACAGGCACAATGGGCTTATAGAGGAGGCCGTCGACGCCCGGGGACCCCCTGGGACCCCTAGCGTCGTGACCTCCTGACCGGGGCTGGATAGTGTGCTTGTGTATTTTGGGATTTTTTTATGGAACAAAATAAAGCACAGAAACAGTGTAAACAGCATAAACAGTTTAACATACTCTTATTATGTGTCTCAAAGCACCCGATGAATCTTGCTCTTCATCCAGGAGCTCCCCCTTTGGATGTCGCCGTGTAGTCTCGTCCTTCGTGGTACAGACGCCGGCTCTGAGGAGGCTAACGAGCTGGTGCTGTCCTAGCGAGCAAGCTAAGCTAGAACAGCGCTGCTAACAACCTGTTGCTTAGTGAGGCTAGCCATTCGTTGAAACCAGCCGCCACAGGTTCGAGGATCTCTTCCTCGGTGGCTGCGGGAGGTTCTCCCCGTCCGGGGCTCGTCATGGACACCTGCTGGGTGTCCTGGTACGACGGGAGCTCCACGGGTGCTAGCATGCTGCGGCGGGGACAGGCCCCCACTCGCAGCAGCAGCGGCGGGAGGCGTCAAGGTGGTTTGATGCTTCAACCGTGGCATCGGCACCGGTGAGGGCCCCAGGTCCCATGACCTGGGGCCGCTCGTGCCGCACGAGAGGGATCTTAGGCCCGGTGGCGGTGGAAGCCTCAACGTCTAACCTTGTCTAGCCCGTCCGACCAGGGCCCTGGCCCTGACAAGTGGGCGTCGAGCTGGAACACGGTAAACACAGCGCAGTTGAGGCCTGCTTCTGGCTCACCCGGGTGGGTCCTTGCGCAGAAGGCATGGTCGACCCTCAGGTAGCGGATGCAGACGCGGTGAGGGTCGTCTGCGGCGATCAGGAGGTCGCAGTCCGCGAAACGGACTGCGACCGGTGCTTCCATCGCAGGTAAACAAAGTAACAAGGGGCTACCTAGTCTAGCTACTAGCCTAGCTGAGCTTTTAGCAGTTAGTTTAGCCTTATTTACCGCGGTTAGCTTCCTAGCCGCTAACCGAAGCACCGTTTTTAGGAAAACTGGAGAAGATAGAAATAAGCCGCGGGAGCGTGCTTAGAGTAAGAATAATTTTACCCGTGGGAGTCTATCCTAGACACCGCGTTGGGCTAAAGCTGGAGAATTAAACTTTTTTCTGGTTGTGTGTAAACTGCGTGCGCATAAGTGAGCAGAGAGTAGAAAAGAGGAGGAGCCTAAGTCACGAGGGGTCTCTTATACCCCAGGGTCTTCCGGACTCGTGACATACCCTAAGCCAATCAAATATTGGCACCGGGAGCGTGTGTGTTGCTCTGTGCATCGCCTGAGGGCGCTGATATCCCATAGTGAGTAGTAAACGGAGAACCGTGGTAAAACCTCTGATTCTGCCACACTGCTGAATCTGAAAGCAGAGCCGTCTGGATACACATGGTTGGGCGAAACCAAAAACTAATGAAAGAGAGGGGTGCATTGATAGGGCACATCTAACTTTTAGTTTTTCAAATACTTACAACGTACAAATTCGAGAGCTCTTTTTACTGCCTGTGACGTCAGCAAGGGCATGCGGGCGCAACGGGTTCCTAACGCCAAATCAAATGGGTTCAGATCTGAGCCAAGTCTACTGAGGAGGCGCGTCTGAAGCCTGTCCTGGACAATAGAAGGGAGATATGAAAATACCATTACTGGAAAGTAACTTTGTTTGAGCTCCCACCATTCTTGTATAAATACACAGATGTGCATGCACGTGCTCTCTCACGCACACACACACACACACACACACACACACACACACACACGCGCGCGTGCGTGTGCACACACACATACGCGCGCGCACACACACACACACACACACACACACACACACACACACACACACACACACACACACACACACACACACACGTGCACACACACACACACACACACACACATGTGCGGTGTGCATCTGTCTGGAGGAGTGTTCAGCCACAGGCTGCCTTTCCCCCCACTGTGTGTGTGTGTGTGTGTGTGTGTGTGTGTGTGTGTGTGTGTGTGTGTGTGTGTGTGTGTGTGTGTGTGTGTGTGTCTGTCTGTCTGTCTGTCTGTCTGTCTGTCTGTCTGTCTGTCTGTCTGTCTGTCTGTCTGTCTGTCTGTCTGTCTGTCTGTCTGTCTGTCTGTCTGTGTCTGTGTCTGTGTCTGTCTGTCTGTCTGTCTGTCTGTCTGTCTGTCTGTCTGTGTCTGTCTGTCTGTCTGTCTGTCTGTCTGTCTGTCTGTCTGTCTGTGTCTGTGTCTGTGTCTGTCTGTCTGTCTGTCTGTCTGTCTGTCTGTCTGTCCCACTGCAGATAAACAGTGAAATCCTCAGTGGTCATACGGGTCCATTCTTACACTCTCTGAGACAAAATAACACTCTTGAAGTTGACTGTGCACCGCACATTGTCATTGTATATAATATGTAATGTTATCCTGTACTGTATAGTGTGTAAGTAGTGCATTGTGAAAAAGCGTTTATGTAGGTCTGCAGTGTTTAGGGATATAGGGTGTCCTTTGTGTTAGATACATAGATAGACCTTTATATGATCCCATGGGGAAATTCTGGTGTCATCACTCACAGTCACAGCCCATACAGTCAGTGATGGAAGAAGTACTCACATGTTTTACTTAAGTAAAAGTATCAATACCCTATTGTAGAAATAGTCTGCTACAAGTAGCCTACAAGTTCGGTATTCAAAATGTATACGTGAGTAAAGGTGCAAAATCAAAATATACTCAAAGTACCAAAAGTAAAAGTACTCATTATGCATTATGTCCCATATCACAAATTTGTCATGTATAAAAATCGTTTGAAAACAACAGATCTACATGCTCACAACGCGCTGCAAAACGACGCATTGAGAGCTTGTAGATTGGCTGTTTTAAAATAGCCAAAGTATACAGTATATAGGGTTGAAGTGGTTAATGCAATAATCTAACAACATTTTCAAAGTAACTAGTAACTTATTGTGGTGGAGTAAAAACTACAATGTTTGTCTCTGAGATGCAGTGGAGTAGAAGTAAAAGTATTGAAAATTGGAAATACTCCAGTAAAGTATAATACCTCAAAATTGTACTTAAGTAGGCCTACATTACAATTTTGAACAGTAAATTCTGAATTCCGGACTTTTACTTGCAGCAGACTGAGCAGAGTATTTCTACATCGCAGTATTGATACTTTTGAGTTCGTTTCCACCACTGCAGAAAACTCAAGGCTAGTATACCTCTTAAGCAGGACCTGAAATTAGGTTCTGAAACCTAAAAGAACCTCATCTGAAACCCAGCTCCTGTGTATGGCAACAAATCCAGAACCCGTGAAATAC
Source organism: Gymnoscopelus braueri (assembly GCF_963280865.1). Lineage (NCBI taxonomy): Eukaryota > Metazoa > Chordata > Actinopteri > Myctophiformes > Myctophidae > Gymnoscopelus > Gymnoscopelus braueri. The sequence continues at coordinate 47,976,740 of NC_137606.1, forward strand.
TTAAACAATACAGGGTATGGTTTGCTTAGTTCTTGTAGTCGGAAAGAGCAATTATGGTCTGATCTAGCCATCTGCATTTGGACTGACTGAGTTAGCGTAATGAATAAACTATTAACAATGTCCAGACTATTGACAGTGGATACGAGGCTGATATGTGTACGGTATCACCCAGCCTACACAGTGTGTATATGGATAATATATGTAACAGTCAATCAACAGCAGGCGTGCATAATGAGCAATGTACCATATGTTAATGAGAAATGTACCATCTGTTAACAGTCAAACATTTACAGCAGTTAACCGCTTTCAATGTGGCGTCTCTATTCTGGGCATGTCATTATGGGGCAACATTTTTCAAACATTTTCAATAATAGTGAAATGGCAAAAATAACACATCTACTTGCTCAAAACATGTCGCAATCTGACATATAGTTAGCTTGTATATATGCCATTTTTGCAGCGTGACACCGTCGTACAACGAAGCATACATTTCTTAAGTGGTTAAGGAAGAGAGGGCCAGAGCACAAGTATTCCATTGTATATATTACACACGATGACAATACAGTTGAACTGAACCTAACTGAACTGTACTGTATTGAGCTGTACTGTATTGAACTGGACTGACTGAACTGGATTGAACTGTACTGGACTGGCTCGACTGACTGGACTGGACTGGACTGGACTGGACTGGACTGGACTGGACTGGACTGGACTGGACTGGACTGGACTGGACTGGACTGGACTGGACTGGACTGGACTGGACTGGACTAGACTTGGTTGGTTGGTCTGATTAACCCTGAACACACCTAATTCAGGCCAGTAAATGCAGAGGGAACTAGAAAAAGTGCTCCTCGGAGCACAGGTCTCCGCCAGGGCAGGTAGGTTATTGTGGGCCAGCAATGTTCGGAATTCGCCAATCAGGATGGAATATGAAACATCTTGATCGTCTTGATCACGTAATTGACCATAGAGATGTGTACCGATTTGCGTGATGTTTGGAATACATTTGTAGGAGTAATATAAAAAATAATGTTTAGCAAAAATTGGCCTACATAAGTCGGCCTCCTGGTGGCACTATAAAGGCAGATGTGAAAAATGCAGGGCAAAGGTTTTTTCCTTGGCATCTAGGGAGTGCACATACAAAGTTTTTGTATATATACACGAATCGGCCTGTTATAGCACCACCATGAGTCTGATTAAAAACATTTTAGGTGGCATTTCTTCCTCGGCCTAGTGGGAATGTGCAAGCAAAATTTCACGGAAATCGCACGCTGTGTTCATTCCTGCTAAGCATTCCTGCTAAATTTGGACGCCAATCTTAGTCAATCAGGATGGAATACGATAAATCTGAAAGACTCGTTTTGTTTAATGACTATGGAGATACTGTGTACCGATTTATGTGATGTTTGGACAAAATATGTAGTACTGCAAAAAAAAAAATAATAATTGCAAAAATCGTCCTCCTGGTGGCGCTGTAACAGGCCCATGTGAAAAATTTGGGGCAGAGGTTCTGAGCTATAGAGGGGTTTTACAAGGCAGGGCATTAGTAGTAGCCTGCATGTGATAGCGATCAACAGACCCACAATGCAAATATTGTCTTGGTCTATCTTAAGTTTTTAAACCCCATGCAAAGCAAAGCTGCTTGTAGTAAGTTCTGAATCCCTGTCATAGCATGTTGCAATGACATACGTATATGACTGACATAATGTTACAGGATTACGGTTACTCTGATACATTTTATCTCTGCAAAGACTAGCTCCGGCCTATTGTTTAATTCCCCAACTATTTGGGGAAAATGCTCCAGCTGGGTGGTACAAGTCCCAAGGCAAAATCAACTGTTTTATACCAACATGCATCCCCCCCCCCCCTCCCACACTCCTACACACACACACACACACACACACACACACACACACACACACACACACACACACACACACACACACACACACACACACACAGAATGCAGTATTAGCACCCTAGCTGTAATAGTGGGACCCAAATACCACACAAATAAGCGCAATTGTTAAATGGTGGAAATACTTCACATTTTTAACAGTTGACTCGAAGTGTGTGTGTGTGTGTGTGTGTGTGTGTGTGTGTGTGTGTGTGTGTGTGTGTGTGTGTGTGCGCGTGCGTGCGTGCGTGCGTGCGTGCGTGCGTGCGTGCGTGCGTGCGTGCGTGCGTGCGTGCGTGCGTGCGTGTGCCCTTGGAATACTATTACTTGTGAGGGACAAAATGTCCTCAAAGGAATAGTGGAATTTGGGAAATAGACCAACTTCTTAGTCCTCAGTAGAGAGCGAAATTTTTCTTTTAAGATTGAAAACGTTTTTTAGAGTGAGTATTACAATTAGCGCATGTGCGAGTGTGTGTGCTTGAAAGAGAGAGAGAAGAGAGAGAGTAGGCTATTGCAACAGAGGGGGAAATAATGTGAAGCCACATGAATTATTGTCATACAGCTGAAGAAATGCAATAGCAACGTAAATATTCCAGATGTTGAGGGAAGATAAGGGCACCTCTGCACAGCTGTGTTGGCTATATGAAGAAAAAGCTAAAGGCTTTCACAATCTACAGGAGAGGTGGGAGCACACAAGACAGTGGTGTCTGTTTCACAAGGTCTGCTTATGGAATGCAGACACCTTCGCTCCCACTCCCCTGGCATATCCAATGGCAGGACTCCTCTGATGTTGGCTAAATTAAAATGGAGAGGAATACTGAATATAAGGAAAGAAAAAAGTCTTTGAAATAAATTGGCTTACTGCGACCTCTTTTGAAACAAAGTTTCCTACTGCAGTCCTCAAAATGTCAAGTTGACATGTATTAGGCTGCAGACTCATATTTGAAAAGACGTTTTGTGCTTGTTGTTGTTAGGTTAGATTTAGAACAGAATTCAGCAACTGTATATGTGTAACCATATGAGAAAGTGAAACCTTTCTGAACAGTAGCCTAATTCTTGTAAACTCACTGGGTCACAGCGACTTCAAGCCAGTGAAATAATTGTGAAACTAAACTTTTCCTCATTTTACTGGGGACCCTCTGGTACCCCCCCCAAAGGACCCTGGCCTGGAGGTCCCCGGACCCCACTTTAGAGAACCATTGTCCTACAGGACACAAAACACTGACTGATGTTCAAACCTGAAATTCAGACACATAACAGTCCAGCCCTGACTGATTATGGCAGCATCACTCTCTTTCACTCTCACTCTTATATACAAAGGTAACAGGCTTAAATGAGCCTACTTTAGATTATTTGAATTGTAAATAAGCCACAAATCCTTGTTGCATAGCATATAGGCTAAGGATAAAACACAATAATATCCAGGAATTATTTCCACTGTGATCCTCTCACGAATGAACAAAAACAAAAAGGTGACAACCCTCGTGTGTTGCAGTCAGTTACAATAAATACAACTCATTTACATAACAAGACATCACACAATGACATTGTATGAAATATGATAAAATGAAACAGGATTAAATCAATTAAAATAAGATTATGTTAAATGTTCTCAAATTCTGTATCCAAGCTGTTCCATTGAGAAGCACCCGTGTAACTAATTAAAAGATCCCTCTTCCAACAAGACACACATTAGCTATGCTGACTCTAGTGAAGATATTGTGTGCCTCCCTGACATATTTATAACCATTACTTATATGGTTATAAATGTATTCCATTGGTTTACTGGGGCCATTGTGTTATGAAATACCCTGAGGCCTGCTGGTGACGTGATCACCAATAGACTGGTCTTTTCTTTCCCTAATTACTGAAGGGGGAGTAAAGCGTTGGTTAATCATAAACACCCTCTGTACACTCACTGTAGCTGGTGGACTAACAACCTGTATTAAAGCCAGGCAAACAGCTTCACAAAACCGTGCACTTTGGACCGCCCGGGTTACAGTTAAGAAATTAGGAAAGAGGAGTAACTTTAAAAAAAACTAGTTAAGTACAGGTAGTCCTACGTATAATAAACATCAACTCCAACTTCAACTTCATCTTTATTGTCACATCACAGGTTTACAGGAGTAAATTGATGAAATTTGCTAAATTTGCAGCTGTCAGTAAAGGGGAAAATAATTGAGAGAAAGAACAAGTAAAACCGGTCAGAAGTGTCAAATATTCCTACTATGAGTATAGTGAATACGTACATAAAGTAAGATGCATGGTTAAAGAAAAAAATGGCAATGACTCATGAGAACAATCAGATTGAAAAAACAGTCAGATTGAAAAAGGAGTGCACGTTTTCTTCGAGTTCACCAGTCGACTTTGAGGCTTAACCAGGTGTTTGGTCAGGGGCAGGCTGAGCTGTGGACATTGCTCTTGTTTCTGTGTTATGTCAAATGTGTGTTTTATGTGTTGCATAGCATACATGGCTGCTGGGTCGCAAGACTAATTTCAATGTGGGCTGACAATGAAGTATCGTATCGTATAAAAGAACAATAGAAACTAGAAAAAGTGCTCCTCGGAGCCCAGGTCTCCGCCAGGTCAGGTAGGTTATTTTGGCCTCCTGGTGGCGCTATAATAGGCCAATGTGAAAAGGGTGCCATTTATTCCTAGGCCGTACACGGCAATCGGACACTGCATGCATGATTTGAGGCATTTTCTTCTAAATGTGTTTTGCTAAATTTGACCTGCTGGTGGAGCTATAACAGGCCAATGTTAAAAGGGTGGCATTTGTTCCTCAACGTAGTGCAAATGTGCATTCAAAGTTTTACCGCAATCGGACGCTGCGTTCAAAACGGGCCACTCCTGCAAACATTACATGTCAATGTTAGCCAATCAGGATGGAATATGAAAAATCAAACAGATCCGTCTTGATCACATGACTGATCATGTGTACCGATTTGCGTGAAATTTGGATCAAATCTGAAGGCTAATATCAAAAAATGTGTTTTACATAAGTCTGCCTCCTGGTGGCGCTATAAAAGGCAAATGTGAAAAATGCAGGGCAAAGTGTTTTCCTTGGCCTCTAGAGAGTGTGCATACAAAGATTTACACTGATCGGTGCAGTTATAGGTAAAAACACAAATCGGCCTGTTACAGCGCCACCATGAGGCTGATTTGAACATTTTCAAATGGCATTTCTTCCTCGGCCTAATGGGAACGTGTTTGCAAAATTTCACGGAAATTGCATGCTGTGTTCATGATTTGAGGCATTTTGTTCAAAACGGAGTACTCCTGCAAACTTTGAAAGTCAATGTTTGCCAATCAGGATGGAATATGAAAAATCTGAAATGAGCCGTTTCTTTTAATGACTATAGAGATACTATCTAGCGATTTGCTGGATTTTTGGCCAAAATCTGTAGGAGTACTGTCCAAAAATGTGTTTTGCACAAATCGGCCTCCTGGTGGCGCTATAAAAGGCCAATGTGAAAAATTTGGAGCAGAGGTTCTGCTCTGGCATCCAGGGTGACAGAGATTAGCTGTACACAACATGACAGAATGACACACGGACACACACACACACACACACACACACGGACGGACGGACAGGGGGTAAAACATACTCTCTCGCCATGCCTTTCGGCCTGGCGGAGACAATAATTAGCAACAGATGTAGAAACATCGTCCATTTGTCTCATGTGCAGGTGAGATACTTCCTTCCTTTAGCAGCAGATACTAAGACATGTCAGTATAATGACTGATGACATGGCAGCATAGAACCGTCGTGGCCAGTGAATGCATGTGAAAGGAGTGTGAACACAAGACTGCTCGGAAATCCCCAAGAGTTTGCACACACAAAAACGTGACAATGCTGCTTTAACCAAAGGTATTGCTGACCTGCAAACATTCTCCAACCGCTCTCCGGCGGTTGGAATTCCCTCGTCCACGTGCCCCCACGATGCCATCTGGTCTCTCAAGTCTGATTAACACTTTGTCGTACGATTGGGTCCGGCAGTGAAACAAGCAGATATACAAGCTCACAACGTGTCGCACATGCGACGTGTTGTGAGCTTGTATAACTGCTTTTTTCACTGCGCGACACCATCGTAGGGCGGAGCATATAGGGCAGAACTAAGACGTAGTCTGAGAATGTTTGAGGACTGAAACCTCATCACAAAGGAGACGAGTTTGGCTGACCCTGCCTCCACTCCTCCAATCTATCAGGGACCAGCTACGGCCCAGTTTGTTCGGAGCCCAGATGACAGTGTTTGCTCTGCTTTATGGCCTTTCTGTTTGTTTTCAGCTCCACTGGAGCGCTGCGCCACTTGGTCTGTGCAGCACTCAAGTGCTGCCATGGTTGGGGTCACCAACCTGGGGTTAGGCCCACCCAGAATGCAATGCGTCAGCCAAGGGGAGATAAGAGATCTACTCGGGTGGTTTAGTGTGCAAGAACTCCTTGTTGCATGCACAAATGCTCACATGCACGCATGCAAACACACACGCACGCACGCATCCTCACACGCATCCGCACACACACTCTCACACACACACACACACACACACACACACACACACACACACACACACACACACACACACACACAAATGCAGGCACGCTCACACACGCACACATACATGCATGCATGCCACACTCACGCACGCACGCACGCACGCACGCACGCACGCACGCACGCACGCACGCACGCACGCACGCACGCACGCACAAACGCACACACACACACACACACACACACACACACACACACACACACACACACACACACACAGACACAGACATATACGCACCATTTACTGTGGCACTGAGATCCCTCATAAGATATCCAGATATATGCCATTCAGATATTTTGGGTGCATCGCAGGTCAGTAGGAATCAAGAATTAAAAATCAAGAGGGTTTATTTGTCATGCAGGTACAAGCAGTGAAATGCTAGTGTGGATACATTTTTGATTGATTAATTTCTTTTGATTACGTAATTACTGGTTTATTGAAGATTTGAATGTAGGGCAATGTAATATTTGAACAGTCTGATTGGTTTACTTTAGAAGATTGGCTTGAGAACCTATTGATCTAAGAATTCAGACAGAACTGTAATTTCCTTTGCACATACAGGTAGGCCTATAGTGTTTGTATTTGTTGATGACAAGTATATTATTGTGTTAAATGTGTTTACTATGTTGATGAATTGACTACATAGGACCACAATGGAAACAAGTCCCAGGACTTTTTTGTGTTATCTTTTTTTTTATAGCATTTCTGACTAATAAAGTATTCAATCAGTCAATCAAATTGTTATTTCTAACAGGCTGCACTAGAAACACTCACAAAAACTCGAGCTGTGTTCGCTTCCAGCGTTCGCGCGTCTTACTTGTAGGTCTTAAACCACTACTTCAGCAGCAATCACTGCAATTCTGCAGATGCACAACACCAAGTTGATCAAACCAAGGTGTTTGATTTATCCAAAGGTATAAACAATACTCTTCAGAACAGGTGCCCTCTTTATAATACATGCAAAGGTAGCCAACAACAGCCACAAAGCTATGATTAAATAAGCTAATAACACCTATAACCGTATGTTGGGGGGTATTAGTTCAGCCTACTACTTGTTGGAGTGACGGGTCACATGAGCCCTAGGGGGATGGGCACAGAGCTGTGTGTGTGTGTGTGTGTGTGTGTGTGTGTGTGTGTGTGTGTGTGTGTGTGTGTGTGTGTGTGTGTGTGTGTGTGTGTGTGTGTGTGTGTGTGTGTGTGTGTGTGTGTGTGTGCGTGCGTGCGTGCGTGCGTGCGTGTGTGTGGTGCGTGCGTGCGTGTGTGTGTGTGTCTTTAAGAGTTTACTACCACACAGAACCCATACAGTCCAATGTTGCCATGTCTGCTTATTATAAGCAACTTTGGGCTTGTTTTTCTGTAAAGTTGTACTTGTAAATATTGCTGGTTGCATTTTTTTGGGCTTATTGTTTCTAAAGTGTAGTTGCTTATTTGGGCTTGTTTCACAATGTTTTCTTTATTGTTTAAACCAGTGGTTCTCAAATATTTTCATGTCAAGGACCCCAAAACTAATATGTAGGCTATTTGTCCCTAACACCAATCTGTAATTACTGCCCCCCCCCTTTACTGTTCATACTTTAGTTTTTCTGTTATCAATCTGTTTGTATGATGTTTTGCATAGTAGTGCATATGTTACAGGGAAATTGGTATTCCAGGGAAATTGAAAGAGGAGCGCTTGTTTTTACCACTCACCCAGGCAATTCTGTAAAACCAACACTAGAGGGCAATGAATCCACACTGAATCCACACGTATGCACATGTATGTTGTGTGCACACATGCGCACACATGCACACGCACACATCTGTGTCGTCGTCGATACTGGATAGTAACCATAGACTGTAACCCATGAAAAGATCTATTCTCCCCCTATCGGTTCACAACTCGGACGGCGCTGATTCGACTAGCAGACCTTCGGCCGGTCGCGTGGGCACTCGCGAGGGCACGTCTCCTCGGCCTCAAGCTCTGCTGAGTCGGCGCGCCTCCGTCATGGACAATAACTATTATCACGTGTGCGTGTGAACGCATGTTCAGCGTTCCCCTAGCGTCGCTTCCTGGTTGCTATGTGGGGGGAACAACAAAAGCCAGGTCGGCCTCGCATTAAAGCCCCGCCTCGCGCCTCCTCCTCCTCCTCGCGCCGCCTCGTATCAAAGCCCCGCCTCCCGCCTCCTCCTCCTCCTCGCGAGCCTCGCGTAAAAAACCCTGTCTCGAAAAGCCCCGCCTCGCGCCGAAAAGCGAGCGCTCCTCTTTCAATTTCCCTGGAATGCTAATTTCCCTGTGACATAGATATGTCTGTCATTAAATGTCTGTATGAATTGAGTACAAAGGACCCCAATGGAAACAAGCCATAGGCTTTCTTGGGTTTTAAATCTTTCCTGTGCTTTTTTTTGCAAACGGCTAATAAAGTATTGTTTTATACTAGTAAAATGTTTTATACTAGAGACCCCATACCAGATTTGTGTTGTTAAAATGTTATAAAAATCTACATTTTGTTTTGAAGATTTTTGAAAATAGCAAGCTCACAACGCTGTGTTGTGAGCTTGTAGATCTGCAATTTCCATTTTTCAATGTATGCAGTAGGTTTAAAGTTTTCCTAGACCTGGTTGCTTATTTCTCTCACACAATCTGGCAATACTACCCATTGGAACCACATTTACTCACACAACTGAAAGTTTGGAACTGGCCACAAGAAGCGAGAGAAGCGGTGGACTGGGACAGACCGACCGATGGACTGGATGAATAGAAGAGAGAGAGAGATAGAGAGTCATAGAGAGAGAGAGAGCGAGATCAACAGAACAGAATGAGAAGCAACAACGTGCCATCATGATGATCAACAGAACAGTTTGGCTACAATGTATCGAGGAGGAGCTGATGTAGTTACATAGTATCGAGGACCTTATAGCAGCGCATGATCCTCATAGTGAAGAGAGAGGGGCTCTAACATTGTTCAATGGAAGGAAAACTTTGGTGGTTGGCATCGCTGGTGAAAAGCACTGATTTTCTAGGGGGGCATGAGTGATCCACTCGATCCATGGTCCACTCGGTTCATGAGTGATCCACTCGATCCATGGTCCACTCGGTTCATGAGTGATCCACTCGATCCATGATCCACTCGGTTCATGAGTGATCCACTCGATCCATGATCCACGATCCACTCGGTTCATGATCCACTCGGTTCATGATCCACTTGGTTCGGTGGCACTATTTCGATGAGCTTTTAGAAGTAGTAGAAACAGAGATCGACTTTAAAAGGACTTTATAAAGTATGGGCTCAGAACGCACGGGTTTTATTCACATTCACAAGCTGAACGGTCGCAAATGGCTCATCAAAATACAGCGAAAACAATAATAAAGAGGATATTATTATTGTTATTATTATGAACTGAACTCATGTGTCTCGGCTTTTTTTTTCTTTTTCTCTGTGCTGTTCTTCGGTTTGTTTTTTTAAAGCCTTTAAAAAAAAAAGTCTTTTGGAATGTTTGCTAGTCTCGTCCCTGGGGTTTCATTGGGGATCATAGTGCTGCTGCTGCTGCTTAACACGGGACTACAGGGGTCACAGGGGTCAGAGCTCAGGGTCAGGGTGCGACTGACCGACGGGCTGGTCACCGAGGAGCTGCTGGAGGCGGACAGCGACAAGGACTCCATATCAGTGGAGTTCAAACAGGGAGATGGCACTCTGATCACCTTCATAGCAGACTTCAAACAGGTGAGGCGTGTGTGTGTGTGTGTGTGTGTGTGTGTGTGTGTGCGTGTGTGCGTGTGCATGTGTGTGCTGGAAGAAGTACTCACATGTCATCAAAATATACTTAAAGTGCCAAAAGTAAAAGTACTCATTGTGCAGAATGTCCCATTTCACAACTGCTATTTTCAAATAGCTGAAATGTATATAGGGCTGAAGTGGTTATTGTGTGTTTTGTAATAATAATCAAAATCTACAAAGGAACTAGTAACTAAAGTTTTCAAATAATTGTAGTGGAGTAAAAGTACAATATTTGCCTCTGAGATGTATTGGAGTAGAAGTAAAAGTACTGAAAATTGGAAATACTCAAGCAAAATAAAGATGGCTCAAAATGGTACTTAAGTATAGTACTTGAGTATATGTACTTAGTTACTTACGTGTGTGTGTGTGTGTGTGTGTGTGTGTGTGTGTGTGTGTGTGTGTGTGTGTGTGTGTGTGTGTGTGTGTGTGTGTGTGTGAGAGAGAATGTAATGGCCCGTGGCTGTTGTTTTTGCCACCTATTTCTACATTCTAATAAAGTGGAGTCAATATAGACTCTGCTTTTTACTGCAGTGCTTCTCAACGTGGGGTCCGGGGACCCCCATGGGGTCCTTGAGGCCGGGGTTCCAGGGGTCCCCTTTAAATTACTAATAGTAAATCTTATTTAGTTAATATTAACGGTTAATAGGCTACTGTGCAATTAAGTACAACTAGAGAAAGTACAATAATGTACTATAACCTAGACAGTAAGGAATTCTGGACCAAATGACAGACCACATCATCCCCAATCATGTCTCACAATAAAAATGCTCTTAGAATGGGGTCCCAGAGTAAAAAGTAATTTTTACTATTTACGTATTAAATGGGGGTCCAAGGGCTAATGCATATCAAATTGGGTCCCTCGAGATTAAGAAAAAAGAAGGTTGATAGTCACTGTTTTACAGCAATGACATCACTCTGCATTTTGCAGTCCCATTTGGTCTGCACCAGGATTAGCCTTGGATGAAGACGGTCATCTGTCATAATAATATGACCATATAATATGTCATAATATAATATATGACAAGGCTACACCAGGATGAGCTATCGATAAGCTTTCCTCAGCAAACCTAAGAAATGTTACCATGTTGGCAGAACTCGGCACTATGCTTTTGCATGTGGGTGTTAAGATGGGCACCACAAGTAGCCTACTGGATAAGAGTAATTGCTTTCTCTTTATCAGTCTGGCTTGGCACTAATGTTGTGACTAACGGTTTCATTCAGTACAGTAGATCTATCTCAGAAGAAATTCTAAAGCCTGTGAGGCAATGAGGCATGAATGATAGCCTGTTGGGGTTTATGGAGAATTGTTGCCCGTGGGCATGGATATGGTTCAAGGTTCATCTTATTTGTCCCTTTTAGGGTCATGTGTCTTGGACACACCAGCTGCCTGCCACATGAAAATGCATGCAATTAATAGTGCAGCCAGTAACATGCATTTGTTTTGCAAGTGCGTAACAAAATAACAGCAGACAGATGTAAGTACATTTGAAAATACATGCAACACACACAGCCCCTCCGGACCTATCTGAAGCCTAAAGAGAAGCTGCCCACCAACTTAGGATACATACGCTGAATCAGAACCAGCAACTCCCACATGAACACAAGTATAGCAGCTCAGACACACTATCTTGCCTTACCCCTTATCTCAAAACTTTTTTTGTGTGAAAATAGCCAAACTACATTGACAAGTTGTGAGCTTGTACATCGGCTATTTTTTTCTTTTCTTTAATGTTTTTAAAAATGGTATTAAAAAAAGCCAAAAAGGTGTAGGCAAAACGGGTAAGGCGGTGTGCAAGATAGGGTCCTGCGGTAACTATTACATCTCCACAGTTGATGATAAGTGTGAGTGTCCAGAAGAGAGAGGGCATGGTCATTGTGTCCCCCAGATATGGACCCCCACTGACCCCATAGCCTCACTCACAACCCAAATACTCCTCACAGAGACGTGAGTGACCATATTTAGCATTCTTGTTAAAGTGGTAGTGTGTGGATCAAGTATCACTCACTGGGTCCCCTCTGAACATTTTACTATCTCCTCCGTGACGGTCTGAAACCTGAGACAGTCTCCGTCTTCAACAATCACTACCTTAGTCGGAGACACCTAAATGCCTAAGTTATGCTCTGTCGCACGACGGCGTCGCAGAACAGAAAATAGCAGATCTATAAGCTGACTACGTGCCGCGTTCGCGACACGTTATGAGCTTATACATCGGCTATTTACGGTCCGCGACATACGACAACGTTTTTGCCTCCCTGGATGGAAGCAAACACCCAATCACACACCGTGGTCGTCGTGGCACTCGGGAGACTGACGGTGCCGAAGGCATGTGTCTGTGATGGTTACCGTCACACTGCGGGCTGACAGGCTAGCGAGATGTAAAGGGGGGAGATTTACCAGGATTAAGTGGGCATGTCTGACCTTTTTGATCTGGACGTCTGCTTCACTAACCAAAACAGCTAATTTAGACTTGAAAGAGAAGAGGCCGTCAGGGCCAATCTTTGGTGACACGCCAAGACAAAGACACGCCGGAGCTGCAGGGGAGCCACGGGGGGGTTCTGAAGACCCAAAGGTTTTAGGGAAGTAGGCCATGACGTAGGGACGTCCGGCTTATACCGTATCGCATGTGTAAAAACGCCCCTACAGATGGTTCGGGTTATATGAATCAAGTCGTCTTAGATCACTTTGGTTTTGTGCTTCCTGATTTAGCCTATCAGTTCCACTCGCAGGCGTCTCTCTCTCTCTCTCTCGCTCTCTCTCTTTCCATTCCTCCATGTGGTTTTCATCCAGACTCTCGCAACAGTATCTCCAGGATTTATGGAAAGTTGGACGAACTGTGACTTCCAGCTGCCATGTGAAATTTACGATCCAGAGGAGCCATATGTGGGAAGAAGAGTGTTTAAACAGGGACGTCAAACAATGGGGGGGTCATAAAGAAGAGTAGCAGCCCGAGGAGGGCGGTAGGTGGGGTAGGTACTGGTAGGTGCTCTTATTGCACAGGTCGAGGGTCTTGTTGAGGTGCGATATTTTGTTTCCTCCCCCCTAATCAGTCCTAGTCTGAACGTAGCCACATAAAATAGCCGATATGCAAGCTCGGAACAACTTGAGAGCTTGTAGGTCGGCTATTTTAGAAAACCTTTGAATAGGGCTCGAGTGGTTAAAGCAGTGTGTTGCATTACATAGCCCTCCCCAAGAACAATAATTCTGCTGAATCGTGTGAGATTTCGTTTTTCCAGGAATCTTGTGTTTGATTGTTTTGTGCCAGTCAAAGCACTTAACAGCAGGATGTATCCCTGACCCCTGAAAAGTACTTGATGGTAAAGAAAATAATGTGATTGGCATGGAGCTGCTCACGGTAGTACAACATGTATAGTGAGCGTGAATCATCCAAAGTTTGCTGAGTTGCTCAATGCTCTGTGGCTTCCCGTATGGCCAGCTCATTGTCCGTGAGCAAATATGTAACGGCAGCAGACCAATCCGAAAATGTGCTTCCCTTCCATTTGAAGTAGAGTAGTTTTCCTCCCTCACTGGACACTAGTCTGTGGGAGGCATTGGTAACACACACACACCACACACACACCACACACACACACACACACACACACACACACACACACACACACACACACACACACACACACACACACACACACACACACACAGCTCTCAGACCTCGAACAGAACATAAACTCTCTCTTGGAGGATAATCAAATGGAAATGTCTCACATATTTGAGAGGTTTAACAAACGGCTATTGGGTCTCTACCTCTCCAGATGCAGCGACCTTTAGTCAGAGAGCTCTCTAATCATTCGTAAGAGCGTTGTGTGTGTGCGCTGGCTGGGTCGTAACGGCGTGGCATTTAGACCCCGAAATAGTGGGTTTGATCAATGCAGGAATGTTGGTGACTTCACCGACATCCCAGATGTAAAACAACTTCAAACATTTTCCATGTCTGAGGCATGTTACAGTAAATCTTAGTTTTGTGTGGTTCCTTTCATGTATCTCTTTCCCCTCCAAATATTCCTGCTTTTTTCGTTTTTTTGTTAAAAGCACATGAGACAAAGTAAACAGATACAGAAACCACTGCCACCAGCTCATAATGATGTGCGCTGTAGGGTCAGGTGAGCAACAGATGTTTTCAATCCACTTGACACTCAATCTCACACTATCATGTTAAACGTCTGGGGCTTTCACTGTAAACAATAGCGCAGAGGCGTGAATGAGCACATCAGCTCTTTTAATAAGAATCCTGTTTTTATCTTATGCTTTTATAAACTGGATAGTGTTTCAGCCAGGACTTGTTTGGCCCCAAGGCCAGCTCACCCTATAACTGTATATCATGACTTCCCGCTTCAAAGCTGGATGCCTTTATGAATACAGTAAGCTGGCCTGAAAACGAATTGGTGATTCTTTACACACCAATTGTGTGAGCGTCTGTGTAAAAAAAGTCAGGGGTGGGGTTGGGAGGTTAGGTTGGTTGGCCTTTCTGTGTGCCCTCCCTTTGGGATATATCTATGACCCAGTTTGGCAGGTGCCCATCCCTAGTTCTTTCAAAGGATTTTTGCGTATCACCCGACAAAACTGGACAAGTGGCTGAAAACTTGAACCTCACCATAGACTGTGATACTGTAGCGCTTTCTTTTTTTTTTTTGGAGGCCCATTGTTTTTTAGCTTTTGTGTGGGTGACCTATTGGCAATCCATGATATCCCTTTTAATTTGTGGGAACTAGCCCTCGGTCTCTCTCGTGCGGTAAATCTGTTCCAAATCAGTGCAGTCACCATGTCGTGCATGCTTCGTTTGTTGCCGTTCTTCACAGCCACACCTTGCCTTCCATCCTTGACACAAACCCTCCCGCCCCCCCACTGTCTTTTGCACAAACTCGTCAAGTCCTTTTTTTTTTTTGGGCAACTGTCACCGTTTCCCAGAAATGTTGTGGTTTCAGATGCCATTGAGGAAACGTTAGAATCCAGAGGCACACAAAGCTTCCTACCATCCCCTGCTGCCGTGACTCATCCTCAAGTGACTAAAAGTCATTGAACTCTACTCTTCCACCCCGTGTGATAAATAAAGCTTATCTCCGTTATAACTTTCACATTCCTCGGCGTGATTGAATGAAAGTGAACTTCAAAATGTGCTTATTTGAATAAGCATCGAGATGCTTAAGACATTCTCTGTTATTAGGCCTTTAAGTGGCAATGGTCCTTGAAAGAGTTTGACTCCTACGCAGGTTTGTGTTGGCTATGGCTCACCTCCATGTGGGGGAGAGAGGCAGGCAGGCAGGCGCTGCACAGATACTGAGCTTATTGCATAATGAAGCACAGAAAGCAATTCATGGGAAATCAGTTGAGAGAACTGTCTCTCCCCTTTCCACTGTCTGTTGGGAAAGGGGTTTGCGGCGTCGCTTGCCAAAAAGAACGGATCTACAAGCTCACACTCTTGGCATCTACATCTGTTCTTTTTGGTAAGCTCAGTTTTTTGTTATTTTTGGTATGTGACACCTTCACGTGATGGAGTACAGATTAGCCCTAAGCTTTAACTACATGAACCCTAGCGTCCCTATATTGGGGCGAACATTTGGCAATAAATGACAGATCTATTGGCTCGTAAAGTGTCGCAAGCTTGTAGATCGTCTATTTTCGGCTAAGATGTGTGGAGTAGAGAAAGAAAGGAGGGGGCCTACTATAGACCTTTGGGGGGACTCCGTTCAACAAAGTATATAGGGCTCATGTGGTTAAACGGGGTGTTTTTGTTTTGTTAGAAACAATAAGGGTCTGTGAGATATCCTGTTTTTAGCCGGTTTGTATTCATTTAAAAGAATGTGAGTGTATGAATAATAAATACTGGCTTTTGGCAGCGTGCCAGCACGGAGTGTACATTATACCTGAAATAGCATAGGATGATGATAGAGTATTTGTTTTGGAAGAAGACCGTTGGGTGGGTTTGTTATTCACTTAATCCGTTTCTGTGTTTTCCACATCGTTCATTGTCGAAAGAGTTATTTTCTGCGTGGAAAAGTTGGACCTTTTTGATGATGAACAAACATGCACTACAAGAGCCCTTTCTCCTACCTTTTGTTCCCTGCTGACTCTGTATCCCAGAGGGGCCGGTCGGCTTCTATGGGCTCGCTGTGGCCCCTTGGAGCCCCCCCCCCCCCTTTGGCCTCCCGTGGCCCCTCTGGTTGATGTCTTTATCCTTTATCCCTGGTCCCACCAGCAGGCCAGATGTTGGCCTCTCTCTGCTGCTGATAATGAAAAGGCTTCCCATTGACCCATTCCCACAATCTGTCCCAGGCGGGAGGTGAGAGAGGCCAGAACACTCCGGGAAAGACACTGGACGGACGTATTTCGGAGCCTCCCTCCTCCTAGCCCCCCCCCCCCATCCTCCCATTCAAAGGGATTTGGGACACTGGTACTCCACAGTACTGCGGTGATAGTGGTTGTAGCGTCTGCTGTATCTTATTGGGACCACTGCTAACTACAAACAGGTGGTTTACAGATAAGCAGCCAATGGAGAAAGTTAATAACTTAAGCTCCAGTTATTTGGTTAGTTAATCACTTAAGAAGCTCCAGTTAGTTGGTTAGTTAATCACTTAAGCTCCAGTTAGTTAATTCGTTTATTTGAATTGCAATCAAACCACAAATTATACATGTTGGTTAAAGCAGTTGAGGATGAAACACAATAAAGTCTAGGGCTTATTTCTAATGGAGTCAGATCAGTCTCAAAAGTGGATTTATTTATTGTCTCCGCCAGGCCGAAGTCATGGCAGAGACTATGTTTTGCACCCTGTCTGTCCGTCCGTCCGTGAGTGTGTGTCTGTGTCCGTGTGTCTGTCTGTGAGCAACTAATCTCCGGCACCGCTGGGCCGATGGCAGCAAAACTGTGCACGAACACTCCCTGGATGCCAGAGCAGAACCTCTACCCCAATTATTTCAGATTGGCCTGTTATAGCGCCACCACAAGGTAGAATTTAGCAAAACACATCTTTTGATATAACTCCTACAGATTCTTTCCAAACATCACGCAAATCGGTACACAGTATCTCTATTGTCATTAAACAAAACTGTTTTTTAACTCAAATCTTTGTTTCTCAAAATATTTTGAGATGTGGGTCGTTGACCGAATACATTTCATTTTGGGGATCCTTGACGTGAAAAAGTTTGAGCACCGCTGATATAGCAACATAAGTTCTTCAGAAAACTGTTTGATTTAGAAGACATTTGTAGACTCTGCCTCAGGTCTTAGTGGGTTAACTTGGGGGTCAATCCCGCCAAGGCTCATCTTGTCCTCAAATGTCCTGTCTCCTTTGTCAGTAGAACAGTGTGTGTCATCTTTTTTGCGTGGAAGTCAGATGTGATTTGACCTGTTGTTGTGGCTTTTATAATGATAGTTCAGTTGCTTCTTCTGGTGCTAAACTTAGAGAAGTGCATAACTGAGGTGCAGCTGTTGTGTTACACATTTCATTTCACTTGGTAACCTTTTAAGGTGTTAACAAATAAAAGATAAGAAAATCAGGGCCGTGGGAAGACGTTTTAGGTTTCGGGTGCTGCATGCGTGCCTAGCGTGTGCGCCCGTGCAAAGCTGTTTTTTTACGGGTTTGTTACTTTTTTGGGGGGGTTTTGTTACTTTAATTCGGTTAATTCGGTTACAGAACACACATTGCACTAAATCCCCCCCAAATAACGACCAGGCACATTATGCAAAAAATATATATATATTTCTTTTAATAAATTTTTTTTTATACATTTGTTTTATTTTTTTTATAATGATTTGATTATTTTGCAGCCCCCTCAGCACCCCTACTTCTCACGGCTATGAAGAAAATCGATAGCGAGTATTTCGCATTAAAAACGAATCGATATAATTTAGTTGATGATGCCTCATTCCTACAGGTTGATGCCGGCTTTATTCACGTTGGAAAATCCAACACCAAATACACATGGTGTGGCTTTATCGCCATGTACTATATTAGGTTCTGTGTAGATACTCATGTCAAAAACAACACTTAAAATATATTTCTGGGTGAATTACTCACACAAAATAAATTCCCCTTGTGTCTAAGGACCTTCAGGGTTGCGGGTTTGTAAAAAAAGGGGGGAAAATGAGTATAAATGTGTAACCACGTATCGATCCAGAATCCTCTCAAATCCCTTATGTTAAGTACAGTAGTAGAAAAAGTGAGGGAAACTTTTTTCTCTGTGCAAAAAAATACTGTAGATAGCTTTTAATGCACTCGGTGGCAATACTTAAGATTTGGGTTGAAACTACTCAATAAGAGATTCATCATCCTGACTCAGAGCTTATTGATTCTACATAATAGGCCTACTCACTGCTTATTGAACCCCAGCCCTGGCAATCTGTTTAAAGCAGAACAACATCACCTCCATTGCTAAATCCCTGGAAAGGAGGAAGGAAGAGACCTGGGGAGCTCATTATCTTGTGTTCTCAAGGATATTGTGAAAGCACGTACAAGGCTGTGTGATTTATCTTTTTGAGAACATAAACTTTAGCTGATAAAAAGCATATGCTTGGCAATAAAAGAATAGGAATCCTGCAAAAAGCCACCAAATTTGTTTTACTCTGAATGCAGTCTGTCTCTGTGTAATATTATTGCTGTCTGTTTTCGTCCAGAAACTAATTTCACCTGTCAAAACACAGACTTGATAAACAATTTGCCACGTAAACAAGTAAAATCTCGGGAGAAAAGAGATGCCATTTCATCATATCAAAGCTTTTGAATCAAAGCTAGATTAGTGTGTTAATTACAGTGAAGAAGTACTCACATGTTTTACCTAAGTAAAAGTATCAATACTGCAATGTAGTTTTTTTTTTTTTACTTTTTCTCTCTCTTTCTTCTGCTCTTAATGCTCTTTCTTCTAGCTTTCCCTTCCCTCTTCTTTTAGTTTTAAGGGGTGGACAGGTGGGTGGTGAGGTAGGGAGGGGGTACTAGGAAGTAGGGGGATAGCCGAAGGGGACGTTTAAAAAAATAGAAAACCCACAAGAAAGCACTGACCTTGAAACCACTGGTAAACCTACCGGTAAATGTAACTATGCGATGTCATGAACTATGTATACACATATATAGTCATGTGATGTATCATTGCAAAATTGTGGAATAAAACTTAATTAAAAAAAAACAAGTAGAAGTCCCGTATTCAAAATGTACTTGAGTAAAAGTACAAAAGTATCTGCATCAACATATACTCAAAGTACCAAAAGTAAAAGTAATCATTGTGCAGAATGTCCCATTTCACAAGGTATCATATAAAACGCATTAAAATCTTTTGGAAATAGCAGATCTACAAGCTCATAGCGCATCGCGATGCTTGTAGATCGGCTATTTTCAAATAGCCAAAGTTTAAATAGGGCTGAAGTGGTTAATGTATGTTTTGTAATAATAATTGGAATCTAGAAAGTAACTAGTAACTAAAGTTTTCAAATAATTGTAGTGGAGTAAAATTACAATACTTTCCTCTGAGATGTAGTGGAGTAGAAGGGAAAATATTGAAATTTAGAAATGCTCAAGTAAAGTAAAACTACCTCAATTGTACTTAAGTACAGTACTTGAGTACATGTAGCCTACGTAGTTACTTAACTTTTTAATCAAAACTAGTTTTCAAGTGTGTTAATTGTGATATTTTCGATCCAAGGCTTTGATAAGTAAGATTGATCACCGTTTTGAATGGCTTGGCCTCTGATGGCTACAGTGTCTAGGATCATATTCGTAGCAGGATATGAAAAGCCAGTGGTGGACAGTAACTAAGTACATTTACTTGAGTACTGTACTTAACTTGAGTATTTGTATTTTTGGATACTTATGACTTTCACTCCACTACATTTCAAAGACAAATATTGTACTTTTGACTCCACTACCTCTCTATAAGGGTAAGATAACTATATTTTCACTATTATTGATATTTGTGGGCCATTTCTGGAAAGTCTTTGATTTTTTTGGGGGGAAATTGTCTACATTTCAATACAGCAATGCATTGATATTAAAAAGAGAAAATAATACCTGGGCACTTCAGGAGAGACTACACAAATAAAATATACTGGAGCACTCGACTGGTCTGCACGTGTTTATTGTTTTGCAGGGGTGACTGACATTTCGACTTTCGTTGTTTTTTCTTCTACTTTCTACTGGCTGAAGCGTGCTGGACTTCCATAAAAAATATGTACTTTGTAATTTGTGCTTTTGAATACTTATTTTTTTTAAAGCAAGTACTCTGTTACTTTAACTGAAATACAAGTTTGACTGTGCAACTTTCACTCATAGTTAGTTGAGTCACATTTGACCAGGAGTATCTATACTCTATTTGACTCTCAATACTAAGGTTGAGTTACTCAACCCCCGTAGTACTTTGTCCACCACTGGACTGTTAGTAGTCATCGTTGCTGTTTATGCCTCATCTATCAGCCTCATTTCCTTGCCGGTTAGCACACACCGGTTTGTCTTTCTCCCCCTCATTTCCTGCATACAAAGTGTCCCAAAACAGTTTGGGCTGTCTTGATAATTGCTTACACATTCTGTGCGAGTGAATGGATCCCTCACTCTGGCTTGCACATAACTCCCACAAACACACAAAGTGCTTAAAGGTCTGGAGTCAAGGTTTCCACCTTGTATGATGGCTATGCAGCAACCCAGCCAACTCCTGAGGGCATAAGAGAAATGCACCATAAAATCCTGAGCCTTGGGTTTACAGCTGCTATCCGGAACTCGTTTTTAGTGAATAAAACGTTATTTTAATCAATCTGCATGGTAGAGTATGTTAATACGTTAAACGTAGTACATCTGCTGTGGTTGGAGCTAGAGGTGGTCTCTCCCTACTTTTCCATTGAGACATTTAGACCCCGGTGTCGGGTAGGACACCTACTGATTGACAAGTAGTACTGCCTGAAGCTCATACCATAAGTGCAATATTGCCCAAGGATTTCCTCTGATAGAGCGGTAGAAGTTAGGTCCCCCATCCTAACCCTAACCCATGTTTCTCCTGACTCGAAACGTTGCCACCAATAAAGACAAAATTATTTTATTGTTGTTTCATGTAAAATCTTTGATCCGGAACTATTCAGATGGGGGTTCCGCGGCCAAATACATATAATTTTGGGGGTCCTTGACACAAAAACGTTTGAGAACTACTGATATAGAAGGAAATTGTAGAATCGGCCTCAGGTCGATGAAAATTGACACTTTTTTGGGACAATTTTCTGGACAATTTCCGCCCCATAACAACAACAATGTCTAAAATAGGGGCCGCCAGCCGCCAGGTTGAAAGTGTCACCTGCTGTGACATCAGACCTTCCATTGTGGTGAGGAGAGCGGCGGAAGGGAATGTTCCTCCATTCAAAGCCGTGTTATCGTCCGTCCACTCCCACTGTTTACCCATTTAGCCGGCTCCTCGGGAAGGCCAGGTGTGACCAGTCCCTCAAATCTGACTGACTCCACATTCCTGGCGTCGGAGCCTCTGTAATTAGCCTCAACTCAAGCATTTCTTCTCAGCCACAGGAGGACAGGAGGAGCTTTTCTCCTCGCTCCTTTTGTCTGCTCCCCCTTGGCTTCACCCTTTTCTCCCCCTAGTCTCCTCCCAACATGATCTTTAATCCCAAGCTACACCTGTGCCTTTTCACTGGGGTCCCCCCCCTCATGCACCAAGGTAAATACACCCCCCCCCCCCCACCACCACCACCACCACACCATCGCCAAACATGTGGTAATCCCTCCCCCTTGTGCAGTGTTGCCAGATTTTGCGAGAGAAACGAGCAACCGGCTTTGATTGAATATTTGATTAGGCAGACGTGTAAAACAGCACGCGTACAGTCAAACACTTTGTCTTAAAGGATAACAACAAGAAAGTCCTTGCGGTCTTGTTTCCATTGGGGTCCTAGGTATTCAAAAATAATATATAAAATATATATAAAAATAAATCTTTTTTTGGTAACATTTTAACAACAAAAAAATGGTACAGGGGTCATAAAATACTTTTAGATGGGGGGGGCGGGGGGGTCTGTGGACAAATGCATATTGATTTGGGGGTCCTTGACATGAAAATGTTTGAGAACCACTGGTTTAAACAACAAGCCCAAAACATGCAACTACAATTTAGTAGTAGCCAAAAAAAAAGCAACTACCAATATTTACAAGCGACTTTACATAATTATTTTCCAATGTCGCTTACAATAAGCAGACATGGCAACACCGCCCTAGTGTTGTTTTTAAAGGGGAATCTGAGACATTAGGAATGTGTGTGGAGGAGGGATGCCGAGAATGGGACCATTTCGTTGACAAATAGAGGTTGAACAAATAAGAGGTTGAAGAAGGACTCGAGTGGAAGGTTGTTCGATGTTCGACACTAAAGCAGGGCCAGGGGTTCCAAAAGTGTTCCATGCCAAAGACCCCCCAAATAGCCATAGCTTCTCGCTATGCCCCCCCCCCCCCCCCCGCCCATTGCGAAATGGCTTTGTAGATCTGCTATTTTTGAAAGGTTTTGCCAATTCTGGAAATATTTAGACAATAATGACATGCTTAAAATGGGGACACCAGGTGGTTAAACTGGCACAATAATCTTATATTAAAATCTGAATGTAATCTATCTCTGCTGTTGGGAAGAAACCAATGTCCAAAATATTAACTTTTCAGGAAATGAAAAAATAAATAAATTATACTACACAATACTACTGCCTAATCAAAGTTGGTATGGTGACTTTATACATTGTCAGATACTTGAATGTGTTCTTATATTATCATCACTTTACCCAAATACAGCTCAAGTGGAGTTAGGAGGTTTTTGACCATTAATGTGGTCATCATTCTAATCAAGGATGGAAAAAACTATCTCCGAAGTTGGAGTTAGGTGGTTTGAACGACAGTTTGAGGATCCAATGGAGGCTTAGTCAGAAGCGCTTTTTAATACTTTTCATTGGTTCAATAATTGTAAAACCCACACACAGACGTAAAAGGTGTTCAATAGAACTGTTTTATAATAATACAAAAAAAAGATAGCTGGTTTCTGCCCGACAGCGACAATATATTTTTTATGTCACCCATCCATTTTCCTTTCCAATCCCCCCTCCCACACACACTTTCAAAACCTGTGCGCTAGTGTGTTGTCTGTCCAAATAACACCTGGCTTCACAGACGAGGCTGCCCCCCCCCCCCAACCCCCCAACCCCACCCCCACATATCATATTGTAGAAAAGATTTTATTTGCACCGTGTACAGTTTAATTACAGTCACAAAGTGTACGTGGCTGTCACATATATTCATAGGCACGCTGTAATCCTTTTTAATTAGTCATCAGAGCGTGGATGACCAACAGGCCTCCCCAGTCAGTCCGTCAGCCTTATCAACAGACAGGGTCTTAGAGGGGATTGGAAAACAGGAAGGGCCTCTTGCCCCGGGGACTGCCTCTGGCACTCTGTGTGTGTGTGTGTGTGTGTGTGTGTGTGTGTGTGTGTGTGTGTGGATGTAAGCAAGCAAGCAAGCGTGAGTTGGCACGGTTAATATGGTGTCCAAAGTGAGACTTTAGTGTCTGGGAACATTCACTTCAGTGGAGTAGAGCTGCTGAACCCTCGGCGAAAACAACCTGCTCTCCTTTCAACGAGAGCCCAATGTTATGGCTCCACACACACAGCTCTTATTTTCACAGCCAATAAACCAACAAGTATATTCTCTCTCTCGACACAGGGTGTTTGGCTAGCCTGGTTACAGCTACCAGGACGGAGAATGCTCACTGTAAATGGCACCTTTTGACCGTGTCTGAATAGGCTTTTGTGCACCTCTTTAAATAATCTGTCCCACCAAAGGTAACCACCCATGAAATGGTCCCCCAGTCCTCGCCTGTGTAGTGGGCAGGGTTCAATTTGTAAAACAAAACACCAGCCACACACAAAAAAAAAGCCAGTGGCTCTTGAGCCTTTTGCATTTCGAGGACCCCCACTTTGATATGCCTTAGATTAGACCACAGACCCCCATCTGATAGATACCATGTCTTTTAATCTCTGGGTACACTGTAAAATGCTCAGTGCTAATTTAACGGGTCCATTTGGTTCCACTTGCACTCTCTCAAGAGTTACAGACCCGCAAGGGGCCATTCGGACCGACGTTGAGAACCAGTGACTTAAAGCCTCAGTTATACTTAGTTGCGTGCCGGTGTCGTGCTCAGTAAATAGCAGATCTACAAGCAACTTTCATGCCGAAAAATAACAGATATACAAGCTCACAACGCGTCACGAATGTGACGCGTTGTGGGCTTGTAGATCTGTTATTTTTCGGCATGCAACACCAGCGTGCAGCTGAGTATAAATCAGGCTTTAGCCGTGGATAGTAAGTTGTGCAACAAATATTGAAAATATCCAACCCTGGTAACGCCGCCGGGTCACTCTGGGTTTGACCCATTACTCAGGTCTACAGAGCACACTGTGTCTGGCTGGTTGCCAGCAGCAGTGGTTTGTCTACCAGTGGACTTACTCCCTGGTGTCAAGGAGCAGCGTTGAGGAATCTCCGCTCCGTCGGGTGTATTCGTTGCTGCGCTGACATTTACACAATCACGGTGGCAAACTCAAGGACCCACAGTTTTTTTTTTTCTCTGTATGAAATCATCGGACCTTTTTTTTCGAGAAGGGAAAATGTCCTCCTTTTTAATTTCGAGTGTCCGCCGCCGCGTATCATGCTACATGGCCATTTCCTCTTGAATGTTGGCCTTCAAAGCTTTAATTTCATGTAATTACTGTATGTGGAAAGGTCTTTCCTGGGGGTGACTCACTTCGCTGGTATAAGGCCTTATATTACTACTTAAGGAAATAAACGTGACTGAAAATGACCCTGGGGGCGAAAAGAAATCACTTTCAACTTCTCGGTGGAAGTAGTCATCATTTTTAAACTGTGGTTTCTCGGCGGTGCATGTAAGGTGAACTAAACTTGCATACGCCATTAAAATTCCACTCTTCCAGTATCAGGACGCCGTTATGGCCTACTTGGGCTATGCCGGCTACTGTAGCTGAAATGCTGTGTATTTTATATTCAGAGTAGTCTGCGTGTGTTATCTTTGTCCAGTGATTTATAATGCGGGGCGTTTTGGGCTGCGCTGTTGACAGAATCTGTGTTTTGTCCCCACCGGACAGGGGCAACGAGGACTGCCAGCAGGAAATGGTTTGCAAGCACGTACGCGTGCACAAGCACGCACGCACACACACACAACGGTCCTCACATGGGCATCAGTCCCGTCCGAGCATACACTGCAAAATCCCAATTGTTAATTTAACCACTTTAAACCTGGCATTTCCTATTTTAGACATGTCATGCATTTTTCAAAAATCTCTGAAATTGTCTCAACATAAAAAAGAAAACAAAAAGGCACATATCGTCTCTGTCGGGTGGAAACGGTTCCTTTTTCAGGATTCAAATTCAGAAATAGCAAAAGCAGCAGACCAAAGCTTGTAGATCTGCTACTTTTGATGCTTTGCTTGTTGATTTACGAAAAAACTAAAGCTTCGAATATGGAGATAAGAGGTTTCTGCCTGACAGCGACGATATACAAGCTCAAAATGCATCGTATTGCAACTTCGCAAGACGTGAGCTTGTGGATCAGGTATTCTCTCTATTCACGTTATATGACCAAGTATAGGGCCAAAATTGGTTGATTTACCTCTGACCCGTAGGGTATCTCTGAGTTAATGCCAGTGGTGGAAAAAGTACTCACATTTTACTTGAGTAACAATACTGCAATGTAGAAATACTCTTTACAAGTAAAAGTCCAGAATTCAAAATTTACTTGAGTAAAAGTACAAAAGTATTGGTATCAAAATGTACTTAACGTACTAAAAGTAGAAAGTACTCATTAAGTTTTCAAATGTATAAAATCTATAAACATCCTTTGAAAATAGCTGCAACACTGACAAGCTCACAACGCGTCGCCACAATGTGTAGATCTGCTATTTGCAAATGGCCGAAATGTATCTAGGGCTGAAGTGGTTAATGTATGTTTTGTAATAATAATCTAAATCTATACAATATTTGCCTCTGAGATGTAGTGGAGTAGAAGTAAAAGTACTGACAATTGACGCCCAGCAGGATTGCTTCTCATCGGCTGTCAGAGGCATTAACCTGGTATCTCTGCCCCATCAAAACATTACCAACCCTCTTTGGCAGCTCATTTCAAAAGAGAATGTTTTCCGTTTGATCAGTGAAGTTCAGCACTCTCTCTCTCTCTCTGTCTCTGGGTGTTTGGATATTACTGCAGCAGGTGCATGGAGGCCTTCCTTTGATTATTAATATTTCATCAGTTGAGGACAACACACCCAGTTGCATAGCAAGCATTTAATTCACCCTGCTTTCTCCACACTTCTATTTACTCTTATCTCAATGTGTGTGTGTGTGTGTGTGTGTGTGTGTGTGTGTGTGTGTGTGTGTGTGTGTGTGTGTGTGTGTGTGTGTGTGTGTGTGTGTGTGTGTGTGTGTGTGTGTGTGTGTGTGTGTGTGTGTGTGTGTGTGTGTGTGTGTGTGTGTGTGTGTGTGTGTGTGTGTGTGTGTGTGTGTGTGTGTGCGAGCGAGCGAGCGAGTGACAGAGAGAGAGACTTGTACTACTATACTTGTGAGGGTCAAACGTTTTTGTAGAATTTGAGAGACAATTTTCAGGATTTACGGTTTAATGAGTCTTACAATTATAAAAAGGTTTAGACTAGAGTTATGGATTAGTGTTAGGATCAGACTCACAACACTTAGAGATTTAGACTACAGTTATGCCTGATTTTACTTAGTTACTCACCGAAAATAGCAGCTTTACAAGGCCACAACGTACTACAATGCTTTGTGGGCTTGTAGATCGGCTATTTTCTGTAAAAAAAAAATTTGAAGAAAAAGACAGAAAATGGCATTCATAAAATTGCATTCATGAAATCACTGTCCTATAAATATACTGTGTCCTCACTAGTAGAGTAATACAATGTTAGAGAGAGAGAAAGGGAGAAAGAGAGAGAGTTGTGAAAGAAGAGCAAATACTTATGCAGCGATGTGAATTATTTTAGAGCTGAAGAAATGCAATAGCAATGTTACAATTCCAGATGTTAAAGGAGTAGTTCACCAAAAAAATTACTTATTTTCTATCAATTACAGACCCCATAAAGCCTTGAATTCATGGAGATTTTTTTGTTTTTGTCGCATTCCTGAGCCAATAATTTGATGACTGGCGTAGACTCAATTGACCTGCATTTGAGTCTCCTACTGGAGACATTAGCATCTGTCAGTCATCAAATTATTGGCTCAGGAATGCGACAAAATCATAAGTGTGTGTGTGTGTGTGTGTGTGTGTGTGTGTGTGTGTGTGTGTGTGTGTGTGTGTGTGTGTGTGTGTGTGTGTGTGCGTGTGCGTGTGCGTGTGCGTGCGTGTGTGCAATCATTGTGTGCGTGTGTGTGCCAGTGAAGTGTTAGTTGGCACACTAGAAGTGACGGGCAGGCAGATGGGTGTCTGGTCTTGTCCAAACAAACAGAGCCCCATGTGACTGCTTCTAGTGCAGATGATGTCATTGTTATTGCTCTGTTTGTTTTTGAAGAGCGCACACTCATTATTTGAACGGCACTCAAACCCTCCAGACATTCTCGTTATTATTATCATAATCGTCATTTTTATTGTTTTTGCTGCTCACCTCTGCCATTCCATCGATGGCTGGAGCCTGGGAACCGTTCGTTTTTCTCACAGTTAATAAGTGCATGTATGTACGTCTGTGGTTCTCAATGGTGGGCCGGGGGACCCACAGGGTTCCTTGAGGGGGGTTCCCGTGGGTCCCCAGGTAAATGATTGATAGTTAGGATTAGGAACAGATTGAACTCGTAAGGTTTTCTCTCTCACTCTCTCTCAGAGTCGAGTTAACACTAAGGATTTTACAGTGTAGATGGGGGACCTAATGCATATTATGGTCTCTGTCGGGGTGGAAACCTCATTATGTCCAAAACTGTTACTTTTCAGGATTCAAATTCAAAAATAGCAAAAGTAACAGATCTACAAGCTCAAAACGCGGCGCGAAGCGACGCGTTTTGAGCTTGTAGATCTGCTACTTTTGATACTTTCGTGTGACGCTGCAGTATGATGAAGCTAGGGCATTCATTTTAGGAAGAAAACACAAAATGTGCACGTGCACTGCAGTGTTTACTGTTATGCGTATGCACGTGCCATTGTGTACAGTTATGTACTATATGTGTGTACAGTACATGCAGTCAGTGCGTTGCAGCATCGTGTACACACACAGTTGTATTGATTTATGAAGCCTGTGTACGAGGACTTGGACGCCTTCCTCCCACTGTGCTTTGGAAGGAGCTGCTGGTAACTCATCATGCAGGGCAGTAATCCAACTCCTGCAAAGTGTCATGTCAATGTGAGAGCCTGATCCTCTTTCAATTTAGCCACGTTGCCACTAGTATGCTGCGACTGTCGTCTGATTTCAGGTACGTCGTTGTAAATGAAGCATTTAGTTGGTTCTCGCAGGACACAGGAGTCGTGTACGCTTTCCTGGCTTCAATCAGCTGTCTTATTAGTCTACTGCCCGAATAAGTGTTTCTAATCATCCAACTGCTTCTCAATGCTGCATTATTTTCAAAAAACCCAAACCCTTGATCACGGTTATTTTCGCTGGGTTTGACAACCCCTTTTTACGTCTTCTTTTAAATTCTTTACTTTCATTTTCACCTGGTGTTTTGATGAGGATGGAGGACAATTATTTTTGCACTTAGCACACCTGCAACAGAAAAGGTGCGACACACACTGCTACTACAAAGCTTTGCCTTGACCACCCCAGCCTCCACCATTCTAGTTAAGAGTATTGCATGGCTCAAAGGTTATACTGTTCAAAGAGAGAATTGTTCGCACATCCCACGCCTGCATTTAGGCCAGGTGCTGGACATCAAGGGAAGAATCAAGGATAAGAAGAAGAAAGTCCGCACACTGTTCTCAAGCTCTAGGTCTTCATCAGGCAATGAAGACTGAGCCTGATGAAGACCTAGAAGGTCGAAACGTTGCAAAAATTTAAAGTTCTTTTTTTTGGAGCTTGAGAACAGTGTGCGGACTTTCTTCTTCTTATCAAAGGTTATACTGAACATTAATGTTTGCAAGTTAAACTGAATTCACTGTCTTGCTTCAGACCCGCTCTTGTGTACGCATGGGAGGATTCTGCATTGTGTTCCCTGATTTTGCTTTAAAAGCGCAGAGCCATCAACACCAAGCGTAACTGTATTCCATTTGTTGCAATAACTGGTTAAATCTAATAGATGACATGAGTGTTGCTGACTGAAGTGTACAATGTGCATGAGTCACAAAGGTCAAGAGGAAATGAATGCAGGTGCGTGACCTGAATGTGTTGTAGCGGCGTGTTTGTTTAATGATTTAAATCTTTGACTTTGAGTGAGTGTGAATCCCTTTTCAACAAGGAGCACCACCGACGTCTGACTTTTGGTTACTTTTTACCGGTTGTGTGCAATTGTGGAAAAAGTACTCAAAAAGTACTCAAGTACATTTTGATTACCGGACTTTTACTTGTAACTGGGTGTTTCTACATTGCAGTATTGATACTTTTACCGAAGTAAAAGTATCAATACTGCAATGTAGAAACACCCAGTTACAAGTAAAAGTCCGGTAATCAAAATGTACTTGAGTAAAAGTACAGAAGTATTGGCATCAAAATGTACTTAAAGTACCAAAAGTAGAAAGTACTCATTATGCAGAATGTCCAAAATAGTAGATCTACAAGCTCACAACGCATTGTGAGCTTGTAGATCGGCTATTTTCAAATGGCCGAAATGTATAGGGCTGAAGTGGTTAACTCATTCACTGCCAGAATTATTGCTGGCCGCGTTTGCCCACTGCCAGAGATTTTTCATTGAAAAAAAAAAAAGTACTCAGGAGCCGAGATACAGAATTTTTAAATTAACAAGGAAGTGGATGGGAGTCTAGATCTTCGAAAAATCATATCTCCTTGGTCTTTGGGTCAAATGGGAAAAAAAAATGATTTTTTTTTTTTACTTTTTTACGTCAGTGGCAGCATTGGTAAACGTGAATAATTACGTTTATTACGTCAGTGGCAGTGAATGAGTTGTATGTTTTGTAATAATAATCAAAATGTACAAAGTAACTAGTAACTAAAGTTTTCATATACAGTAATTGTAATGCAGTAAATGTACAATATTTGCCTCTGAGATGTAGTGAGTAAAAGTATAG
Organism: Gymnoscopelus braueri; assembly: GCF_963280865.1. Taxonomy (NCBI): domain Eukaryota; kingdom Metazoa; phylum Chordata; class Actinopteri; order Myctophiformes; family Myctophidae; genus Gymnoscopelus; species Gymnoscopelus braueri. The sequence goes on from NC_137606.1 coordinate 48,007,143, forward strand.
TAAATTGCAAATACTCCAGTAAAGTAAAAGTACCTAAAAATTGTACTTCAGTACAGTACTTGAGTACATTTACGTGGTTACTTTTGTCTGTGTGTTCGCAGCTAATCTCACAAACCACTGGACCGATCGGTGCCATATTTCTTGTGCACATTGCCAGTAGGCCACAGAGGTAACCGATTGTTTTCCCTCCATTTATTTTGTGAAATTGTGTTTAGCTTTCATTTCAGAATGGAAGTCAACGGGGCTCGGATCAGAATGAAACAGTAGTCATACTGTACGTCATAGATATGTCATCGATGAATGACGTCATAGGCTGGTTACATGAAGTCTGACGCCGAGCCATTCCCTTGTGGATCTCAGTATCTGGACTACGGTATACCAGGGCAGTGGTTCTCAAACCTTTTTTATGTCAAGGACCCCCAAAATTATATGTATTTGGCCACGGACCCCTATCTCAAAATATGTTGTTCCAGGGACCCCAGAAGTTAAAAAATGTTACTTTAAAAATATATATATATTAAAAGATTTGCAAAAATGTTCATGTTGATTTCTCAAAAATAACAGATCTACATGAGCTTGTATATCTGCTATTTTTGAATAGCCAAAAGTATAAAATATGGATAAAGTGGTTAAAATTATTGTGATGTTATTTCAGCTAATTTTGCCGGGGACCCCCTGGTACCGCCCCAAGGACCGCTGGGGGTCCCCGGGCCGGACCCCACTTTGAGAACCAATGTACCACGGTATTTAGAAATCCAGAACGTGATGATTTTCAGTGCCCTTTAAAAAAAACAAAAAACAGACTCCTAGATATGGAATGGAAACTTTGGCCACATTGAACTTTATCTTGAGATGAATTCTTCTTCCAACTACAAAGGCAGTTTATTAGCCAGAGTCTGTCACCACCACCCACACACCGTCTCTGTTCAGCCCACTGATGTATCTGTCGGTATCGCCGTGACAGTGTCTCATTGTGTCCTCCAGCAAGGTATGCTGAACCTATAGAAGGACTCTTATTTCCTAGTATTCATTGCAAACTTTTGCAATATTTGCAATATTTTCAAAAATAGCAGATGTACACACGCACGAAGTGACGCGCTGTGAGCTTGTAGATCTGCTATTTTTTAATAGCCAACATATAAATGGATAAAGTAGTTAAAACTGCTTTTACTGGGGACCCCCTGGAACAAGGACCCCCTTGGGGTCCCTGAATCCCACTTTGTGAAGCACTGGGCTAGACAATGTCATACATGCCACAGTATCCTCTATCACCAGCAGCTCTTTTTTTTTATTTTTTTTATGACATCGCTCCTATGGGGCAAACCCCCTAGCAGAGAGAGTGTGTGTGTGTGTGTGTGTGTGTGTGTGTGTGTGTGTGTGTGTGTGTGCATGCGTGCGTTTCCTGAAGCCTTCTGGAATCTCTGAACTGTCAGCAGTGTTTTCACTGAAAGGTTTTGCAGAGTTTGAAGTGTGTCGGCTCCAATCTCACAAACCACTGGACTGATCATCAGAGCCACATTTCTTATGCACGACGCCAAGAAAGCAAACCCCTGAATATTTTTCCACATATGTTTTATACATTTTGAAATATATATGACATTTTTTTTATACTGGAAGTCAACGGAGAGGCAAATAACTGCAATATTTTGAAATCCACATGATATCACTCACAGCCATATGATGACATCAGTGTCAACATGGCACTAAGGTTGTCCAAGATTCTGGTGGAAGCCATGCTGTTATTAGACCCCATCTTGTTTTTTGTTTTTTTTACCATATCGTCATATATATATATATATATACGTGTATACCATAATATACCCCGGGGAACTGTCAGGAAGTATGAAAGAAATAGATGCCACCCAAGTCTAGTGTGCTCATAAGACACACCAGGTGATCAGGAGTCAGCCTCTCACCCACATACACATCATAACACAGTGGTGCATGGTGGTGGAGTGGTGGAAGAGTTATTGGTGTCTTCAGCGTGGTACCGCCGTACCGCGTTGGAACAGAGTGGTGGAGCTGCTCAGCTCCTCTGTAATTACCCAGAAAGCCCTGGGGCAAGCTTTGTGTGTGTGTGTGTGTGTGTGAGAGTCTGAGTCTGACAGGAATGCCCTCCCCCTCCTTTTTTGCCTCTCTGCCCCCTCACCACACACACACACACACACACACACACACACACACACACACACACACACACACACACACACACACACACACATGCACACACACTAGCAGAATGCCATGTGTGTGCTGTCTGGGAGGTCCAGAAGCCGTGGCCTGTCTGTGTCTCTGTCTGTCTCTCTCCTCTCTGGAGGTCTGTCAGTGTTCACTGTGTCTGTATCTCTGTCTGTCTCTTTGGAGGTCTGTCAGTGTTCACTGTGTCTGTGTCTATGTCTGTCTCTCTGAAGGTCTGTCAGTGTTCACTGTGTCTGTGTCTGTCTCTCTGGAGGTCTGTCTGTGTTCACTGTGTCTGTGTCTATGTCTGTCTCTCTGGAGGTCTGTCAGTGTTCACTGTGTCTGTGTCTCTGTCTGTCTCTCTGGAGGTCTGTCAGTGTTCACTGTGTCTGTGTCTCTGGAGGTATGTCAGTGTTCACTGTGTCTGTATCTCTGTCTGTCTCTCTGGAGGTCTGTCAGTGTTCACTGTGTCTGAGTCTATGTCTGTCTCTCTGGAGGTCTGTCAGTGTTCACTGTGTCTGTGTCTCTGTCTGTCTCTTTGGAGGTCTGTCAGTGTTCACTGTGTCTGTGTCTCTGTCTGTCTCTCTGAAGGTCTGTCAGTGTTCACTGTGTCTGTGTCTCTCTGGAGGTCTGTCAGTGTTCACTGTGTCTGTGTCTCTGTCTCTCTCTCTCTGGAGGTCTGTTGGTCTTCACTGCGACGCGTCCATGACTTCTCATTCTTAGACATACGACTCTTTAACCCATTAAGACCTGAAGCCGATTCTACAAATGTCTTCTAAATGCCAACAGTATTCTGAAAAACCTATGTTTTTATATCAGTGGTGCTCAAACCCCCAAAATGATATGTTTTTGGCAGACACCCATCTACAAATATTTTGTTCCAGGGACCCCCAGAAGCAAAGATTTTAGTTTTTTTTTTTTTTTGCTTAAAAGCATATATATATTGGGGTTAAAATGATTGTGATGCTGTATTAACAAATTTAGGTGGCGACCCCCCCAAGGACCCCTGGGGGTCCCGCACCCCACTTTTGGACGTTGTAGTGTTTTAGAACTTTAGACCATCTTTGATCATTATTACAGTTGTATGAAGATCAGTGGCTGATGTAGACTCTTCAGTTACGTCTGACAACACTTCATGCCTGATTTATACTCGGGTTGCACGTCGTGTGGCTCGTCGAAAACAGCCGATCTACAAGCTCACGACGCGTCGCAACACGACACGCCGTGAGCTTGTAGATTGGCTGTTTTCGAGGCCCGAGGCGATGCACTTTGATCCGTCTATTTTTCCCTGTATTTCCGTCTGTCTCTCAGTCTGTGTCTGGCTGTCTGCTGCGTGATGTCGAGCCCGTCGACAGGGAGGTGTGAAGGAATCCTTTGAAGCTAACGTTGCGCTGAAAACTATGTCAATATTTGCTCTGGTTTACTTTTTCCAAGGGTCGAGTGGTTTTGAGCGAATTGTGTTTTTGGAATACACAACAACATGGCATGTTCCTCTTCTTAACTAGTAAGCGCTGTTCGTTCGCGGAATTAAAAGCAGTTGTTAAAAAAAACTGAGGGTTCATGCCAGGTGGACTAGAAACGCCAACAAATGAATGTAAACAAGCTCCGGGGCAGGTTGTATTTGCTTCCTTGCCAGTGTTTACAGATGCGCGTAGAGGAAGTAAGAAGAACGGAGAGTCTTAGCGGAAAACAAAAGAGTTTCTCTTGGGCCTTTTCTTTATCCGAGTTTGTGTGTGTGTGTATGTAGTTGCTCCGGGCAGAGGCGGTGAGTGGAAGACTTGAAGCCTCTCCTACTCCGTCTGCTTCATACGGCCGTGTGAAAAGCGGAGGAGGGGTGTGTGTGTGTGTGTGTGTGTGTGTGTGTGTGTGTGTGTGTGTGTGTGTGTGTGTGTGTGTGTGTGTGTGTGTGTGTGTGTGTGTGTGTGTGTGTGTGTGTGTGTGTGTGTGTGTGTGTGTGTGTGTGTGTGTGTGTGTGTGTGTGTGTGTGTGTGTGTGTGTCTCTCTTGGAGGCAAAGCCAAGAGGGTTTCAGAGTTGGGGGGCGGAGGGGGAGAAGATGAATAGGGAGACAGGTCCGTGGTCCTCCTCTCTGTGCTGTCGGAGCCTTCCCATCATGCTTTGCATGCCCTCTCATAGAACTCTTAACCAGTCTTAAACCCTCTGTTTTAAGGAGTTACAACTCTACTTGTCCTACCCCTTGGCACTTGGTCTGTTTCCTTCTACACGCAATCTCTTCGCCTGAAATGGCAGATCTACAAGCCCACAACGCGTCGGGAACATGGCGCAGTATGCGCTTGTAGATCTGCTATTTCTCGTCAAAGTTCCAATAGGGGGGCGGCATTGGGGTTCAAACGGTTATATGTCCCAGAGGCCTTCAGCAGAGTCTTCTCACGATAACCCCTACCAACATTTTCTGGTGAATCCTCACATTGTATTCATTTTGTCTGTTCCACATGAACCAGCATCAAACCATTCAGACACTGACTGGGGACACCCGAGAGATGATGTTGTGACGATGATGTCATTGTCATCAACAAGGCCGCCTGAAAGCTGCAATCCGTAACTTTTATGTCTTACCCTGGGATTCAAAGAGACCATGTTTCTGCCACGGGACAAGCCGGCAATCCCAGCTTGTCCAGGGGACATAATTGTTCTTGTGAGCTTCAGGCTGTGCTACATCAACCAGTACAGTAGGTGGCCTACCTGACACCAGGGTCTAAATGTCTCAATGGAAGAGTGAGGAGACCACCATCTCCAACCACTTATATTGTATTAACACACTCAGACTTGATAAAGTAATGTTTCAGTCGTTGAAACAAGTTCCAGATTGCAGCTTTAAAGCACTAATTTGACAGCACAAATGAGCAGAGCCAGAATGGAACAATGCTGTCAGAGGCCTGCAGATGAATAAAAACCCATCCTCAAACTGTCGGATGGAGCACTGTTGTTTAGAGCGAACATAAACTACTCTCTGCTTTTTAGTAGACACTTGTTTGAACATCCATAAACTCCCCATATTGAATTACTTTGCGCGTCTGGAAAAGTGAGACATTTAAGTATACAAATGGAAAGCGTAGCTGCTATAATCAGTCGGAGCATATCCACATAAATTGCTGCCTCCTAGCGCAAACCACGTTTAACCCATTAAGGCCGGGAACGCATCTGTGTTGATTTCTTTGGCCACCCAAAAATAGCAGATCTACAAGCTTGTAGCTGCTCGTCGATTTTAAATCTTGAACATTTGTGCAAATCTTTGAATATATATATTTCTAAAGCAAACATTTGTAACTCAAATCTGTGTTTCTGGGGGGTCCCTTGAACTATACATTTTGGGATGGAGGTTTGCGGCCAAATACATATCATTTTGGGGGTCCTTGACATGAAACAGTTTGAGCACCACTGATATAGAAACCTAAGTATTTTCAGAAAACTGTTTGCAGAATCGGTCTCAGGTCTTAATGGGTTAATCACCGCTCCATTGCTGCCTTGTTGAAAGTAATTAGATTTATGCACTCATCCTTCTCCTCCTCCTGTCTCGTCTGTCTTGTTTGTCTTCAGGATGTGAAGATATTCCGCGCGCTGATCCTGGGGGAGCTGGAGAGAGGGCAGAGCCAGTACCAGGCCCTCTGCTTCATCTCACGTCTCAACCACAACGAGATCATCCCCAGTGAGTCCATGGCCCGACTCAGACAGGTACGCAAGCATATCATATTTAGATTTCTTTATTTGTCTTTAACAAATAAAACCTAGTACAGAAAACTCCATAATCCTCAGGACAATAACAGAGCACAACCATTTTTGTTCAAGAAGAGGCTGAGAGAAGCAAAAGCTTATCCGGCCCCCTTCTTACCTTGTCATATAACAATATATTAATACATCAGTATGTTATATAACAAAATTACATAAATGTAAACCAATCCCTAATAAAAGTAATACAAAAATGACATTATATAAAGTAAAGAATAATAGTCAATATAAAACCAACTGTCCAACTGTACATAATTTTGAATGAGTGACTGCTTATAGCAGCGCTTGAACTGTTTAATATTATTGCAAATTGTAATATTTTTTTAATCAAGATATTTCCAGAGAGTTATACCACAAATTAAAATGGATATTCATTAGGGATGTGCAATATTGAAATTTTGGCCGATATCCAATTACCGATTAACCACTTAAACCCCATATGGGTAACCCTGTAGTCCCTCAAGGCTCAATACTATGTCTTTTTTGTTTTCTGTTATTGTGGGGAAAGCTTTTGCTGATTTTCAACGAGAACTTTCCCCACAATACGGATGCTGGGGATTAAGTGGTTAATTGCGTGATCAAATTGATCGATACTGATATTGCCTCTAAAAACTGTGCATTCTTGTTACCTGATTGATTCATTAGGCCTGCTGATGCACATGTTAGTTCAAACAACTTAAATGTGGTATTTTTTTGTTGCCCCTTTTGAAAGCTAGCCCAGAAAACACTGACTGAATCTGCAGCCTCCTGCAGCCATCATCACAAAAGGCCTTTTCAGATTCACATTCAAACATAGATATTATCAAATAGAATATCGTCAAAACCAATATATTATTTTGATATCTGTTCGATGCCAATATTGTATTTTTAAGGCCGACATTACGATACCGATTAATCCTATCCCTAGTCTTCATCCTGCTCTTATAATATACAGGGGCGGATTAACCCTTCGGGTGTTCAGCTTGGACCCGGCTTGGTGCCCCCCGGGACGGTTTTGTCAACGGGGGGGGGGAAGGACGCTTCACCAGTGCGTTTCAACACCAAATTGTGCAGTTTTTTGCCGTTTTTTTTTTCTTCACGCCGTTTGGTGCCCCCCCCCCCCCAAGGTTGGTGCCCTGTGCTTCAGCACCTCAAGCCCGTTGGATAAGCCACCACTGATAATATATCTTAAACGTGTTGGCACAGTCTGTGGAGTATTCAACACAGACAGATCGCTGCTTGTACCTGTATGAGAGACAAATTAACCCTCTTGAATCTGTGCATATGAAGTATGCTAAATGCATGGATCAAAGTTCTCAGTCGCCACGACTGATTTCAGTCATTTGGATTCCATAGAAGCCAGCATGTCTTCTATGGAAGCATGTTGCGTGGCAACAATAGCCGATCTTCAGGTTGTAGGTCAGCTATTTTTGGTTATTATTTTAAGATTAAAGCATTTTAAAGTGGTCAAACGAGCAAATTATGTTCAGAAGCATCTTCCATAAAACCCCTAATGGTCTCGAATATTTCATAAAAGCAAACGTTAAAGCCTAAAACATAATACATTATTGTGTTAATTGTTTAGGAAACAGCGCTAGTGTGTTGGGGCTCCATTCACACTGTTTCACAAATCACATATTAGGGCTTGTTGGCCATACAAAGCCTTTCAGTCGTGAGATTTTATTTTGCTGTAATCCATGTAAATGGGATAGCAGACAGCTGGCTGGGTATACTCTATTAATAGAAGAGATTGTCTCTGCTTCTGTGGCTACAAGTGGCTACATCTCTGCTGGTGCCTAGCCAGCCTTGACACCAGAAGGGAACATAGGAAAGGTTCCCCATTTACCCATTCAGATTCAAATGTCATCTCGGCATGTGGTGGAAAAAGTACTCAACTTTTTTACTTAAGTAAAAGTATCAATACTGCAATGTAGACATACTGTTACAAGTAAAGTCTGGAATTAAGAATTTACTTGAGTAAAAGTACAAAAGCAATGGTATCAAAATTACGTACCAAAAGTAAAAGTACTCATTATGCAGAATGTCCCATTTCACAATGTTTCAAATGTATAAAAATCTTTTGAAAATAGCAGATCTACAAGCTCACAATGCATCGCATCGCGATGCATTGTGAGCTTGTAGATCGGTTATTTTCAAATGGCCGATATGTATATAGAGCTGAAGTGGTTAATGTATGTTTTGTAATGATAATCAAAATCTACAAAGTAACTAGTATCTAAAGTTAGAATTGTAGTGGAGTAAAAGTATAATATTTGCCTCCATGTAGTGGAGTAGCAGTAAAAGTACTGAAAGTTGGAAATACTCCAGTAAAGTAAAAAAAATACCTCAAAATTTGACTTGAGTAAATGGACTTAGTTACTTTACACCACTGCATCTCGGGTTTACAGGTGTAACAACGTGGGTGAAAGTGTCGTAAACAAGCTCCCCCGTCATTTGCACTTTCAAGAAGGTGTTGTAAAATAAGAGGAAGAATAGAGAAAGAAAGAAACAAACATGGAAAACAGATCAGAGATGTCAAAGATCCTAATATAACACGAGCAATGTCAAACAAAGTGCACGGATATACAAATATATAACAAGATATAGAAACCAGTCCTTTGAGCGCATAGTCTTTTGTGCAGGTGAGACATCTTAGCAGCAGGTATCAAACACGGGTGGATGAGCAAGCAGAAAGATACTGCAGATGTAGTTGCAAAGCCCCCAAGAGAGATTGTTGGGATTGGAGAGATGAGACATTTTAGCACCACAGGTTTAAGTGGGGAAACATAACGTCTCTGTCAGGTGAAAACGGGTGTTTTGTCCAAAACTAACTTTTCAGGATAATTTTTTTTTGTTGTTGTTGCAAAAGCAGCATATCTACAAGCTCGAACTTGCAGATCTGCTACTTTTAAACAAAGCATTTTTTTAGCTACACTGGTTTTACCTCTAGGCTTTATGCCCTCATGTTTTAAATGTTTTGTTTCAGTTTCTTAGATGTTTTTAATGATGTGATGATCATTTTTTATGCAACTGCCTATTGTAGCACTTTGGAGGTATTCACAAATGTAAAGTGCATTATAAATAAAATCCCTTATTATTATTAATGCTTTTGTGTGACACTGTTGTATGATCAAGTAGGCCGTTCATTTACAAAAAATATGGAGATGAGAGGTTTCTTCCCCGACAGCAACGATGAGCACTGATTGACCTTGGATGATGGATGGTTGTTTTTTTCGTTGTGCTCTGGCAGAAAAACCCTCAAGCCATCCGCTTGGCAGAGGAGCGGCGAGGACTGGAGCAGCTGACCATGAGCGTGGCGGTCAACCTGAGCCGGGCCGGGCAGCTCAGCTCCCACCTCCACAACATGTGCAGCGAGGCCCGCGAGGCCGTCTACACCCGCGAGACGGACGTCAAGCACTGGCTGGAGAAAGGTCAGCGCCGGGGGCGGGGCATCTCGGTGTCACTTTCCCACTATGAAACTATCTATTGCATAACAATGTGTGCTGGCTGGCTGGCTGGCTGGCTGCCGGGCTTGTTGTAAACGCTGCTTCTGTCTGTGGAGTTTATCAGGTTTGAAGATTAACTGCTCCATTGTTCACTTCTTGTTTAACTTATTACTGAAAAAGGCTGTATCTCGGCTCCAGAGCACTTTTTTTTTAATATGTATTTTTCAATGTTATTATGTTATTTTCAAAAGGCAGACAATTAATGTCAACAAGGTCCAATGACCTCGTTGACATTTGTGAAACCACACAGTGCAACCCTCAGTGATTAGCACCCATTAGGGGATCGATTATACTGGAGATAAATATTCTCTGACTACTTGAAAAGGATATAAGAAAATTGAAAAATTGCTGGCACAGTTCGCAATATTTTTTTTATTTCATTGGCACTGAATGAGTTAAGCCTTATTCAGATGTTTTTTTAAATTGCATACAAGCTCACAAAGCATTGCGATGCAATGCGTTGTGAGCTTAGATTGTCTGTTTTGAAAGATTTTGAGTAAAAGTGGTAACAAATCGGGTCACAAAAGCTGCATAATTGCTGTGACTGATGTCATCTAGAAGGTTATTTATAAATGTCTGAACGTGTGCAGCGAGGCCCGCGAGACAATTTACACCACAGACTGGCTGGAGAAAGGTCAGCGGCCATCTCAGTGTCACTTTCACTATGCGTACTGGAAATAGCAGATCTACAAGTAGTTGTGAGCTTGAAGATCGTCTATTTTTCTGCACGCGACACCGTCGTACGACAAATTATAAATCAGGCATAACTGTCTGAAATAATAATGTGTGCCAGGGTTGTAAAAAGCTGCTTCTACGAGTGTTTCAGATGTTGTTGCAAGTTCTGTCTCTTCCCTCTGTCACATACACACACACACACACACACACACACACACACACACACACACACACACACACACACACACACACACACACACACACGCCGCAATCCCTCTTTGTGGTCCCTCCTGCGTATCCTTCCTGTCCAAATCTCCTCCACACCTCTTGAGACTATCTTCTCATTGTGCTTTAATGATACGACTTCAAGTGTTTACTTCGGTTGCAAGGTTTCTCTGTGAAGTGCAGAACCACTCCGGCTCTTTGTGGATAAGATGAGACTCTCTTATCCCTGCCCCTCCCCCTTATCTGTGCACATACAAAAGGCTTCCTCACAGTTTCCACCTTTCTGTTTTTTGAAAAACAAGGTTTCATCCTTGAGCAAAGCTAAAGTACATTTACTATGAAGCACTTTTTTTTTTCTCCTTCTGTATTCCTTTGATGATCTGAGCACTTGTTTGTGACACTGTTCTGCTTCGCCTGAATTTTTAATTGAAAAAATAAGTTCTGTTGATTAAATTGTTGTTTGTGAGGGTTATTTTGCAACAGGGCCCTGTAGCGTTACACCAACGGATTCCCAAATTGTCGGGTGTGAGGAGAATCTATAAGACAGCTTTATAGTATACTGTGACAGCACTATTATCTGGGAAACAATGTTGATGGTCACGGTTCAGCGAGCACGCTGCTGCTCCGCTATCTTCGCCGTGAATCACACAACTTGCATCTCCTTTGCATAACAAAAGTCCCCATTTCACCGTATCGCCTTCCCAACTGGCCGTTTGGTTGACCCCTCTTGCCTGCTTCTACAGTGTGTCATAGTTGAATGAAATCCAATGAACCGTCTGCTGTGTGATTTGCACCAGGGGTGCAACAGTTAATAACTAATCAATTTGGTCGTTTATGAAAAAGATTTTAATTAAATAGAGGGGGGAGGACAACCGCAACAAAAAAAACACTGTCATAAACCATGAAGTCCAGTATTGGGCATGTCATTATAGGCAAAAACGAAAAGAAATTACCCAAAATAGCATGAGATTGCAGATTGGCTATTTTTGGTATTTCTTTGCACAGCTGTTGCATCAGTGGCGTAACCGAGGGGTAGCAAGTGATGCGGTGCGGGGGGGCCACCAGCAGTGGCGTAACGGAGGGGTAGCAAGTGATGCGGTGCGGGGGGGCCACCAGCAGGGGGGGCCCCGCCTGAGCTGATACAAATATTTTTACAGCAAAAAAAAAGAAAAAAGTTGATTTATATTGGTCAAATAGAACCGAATTAGACCAAATTAGACCCGAATCAGACCAGAATTTGTCGCACACGCACGCAGGTTGTGCACGCGCATGCACGCACACGCGCGTGCATGTACGTGGGCCTCGCGTGAAACTCCCGCGGGGAGGCCCCGCGATTCCGCGTTACGCCACTGTGTTGCATGACAAAGTGTAAAGTAGGTGTTAAGTTTGTTAATTAGACTTATTTAGTTGATTATGAAAGAATCTATTACAATTTTATCGCACTGATTCCTTGATATATATATATAAATACAAATATATCCCCCCAAAACATGCTTTGATTAATCTGAAAAGTACTGGATGCAATAATCGTTAAGAAAAAACAAAACAATTGTTGCAGCCCTAATTTGCACCGGACTCTTTCTTTTCCCGGTGTTTCGCCCAGGTGGCCGTGGTTTTGAGGTTAGGTTTAGGCATGGTTTCTGTGCGGTTAGGGTTAAGGTTAGGGTTAGGCATAGCGTTTGTGAGGTTAGGGTTAGGTTTAGGCATAGTTTATGTGAGGTTAGGGTTAAGGTTAGGGTTAGGCATAGCGTTTGTGAGGTTAGGGTTAGGTTTAGGCATAGTTTATGTGAGGTTAGGGTTTAGGCACATAACCACGCCCAGCCGGGGCGAAACGCCAAAGAAAGAGGGAGTCCCCTCTGTTGACACCTCAAAGCTCTGACGTTTACCTTCCTGTTCCTGTTCTGTGCCGTACCCTGTAGGTGTGGAGGGCTCCATGTTCGAGATCCTGCCCCAGCAGACCGCCGAGGTCCCCGGCCCGCCCGCCTGCCGTGCCACCAACGACCTGTGGACGCCGTGCCTGTGCACGTACAGCCTGCGTCTGGAGTGGTACCCCTGCCTGCTCAAGTACTGCCGCAGCCGCGACGCCACGGGGAAGGGCGCCCCCTACAAGTGCGGCATCAAGAGCTGCAGCAAGGGCTACCAGTTCACCTACTACGTTCCACAAAAACAACTCTGTCTGTGGGACGAGGAGACCTAGCATTTTGACTGGGAACACGGAACAAACTCTTTAAGCTTGTCTCAGGTGGAGGAGGTGGAGGAGATGGAGGGGGCGGTTGTGAAATCCATATACCGGTACAGTACTTCAGTGGAGATCATTTCAGGTTCTAAATTAGACCAAAACTTTGTTGGAGAAGCAGCTGTACGAACCGACCTTGTATATTCTATATTAGTCGAGACTAAGACTTTGAAACATAGAGAGGGGGGAAAATTTATACCGGTACATCATTTCCATTTTAACTTCATGAACCCTAGCGTCCCTATTCTGGGCATGTCATAATAGGCGAACATTCGGCGAAAATAGCCAATCTACAATACAAGCTTGTGATCTTGTAGATCGGCTATTTTCAGCGATTTTGTGTAGAGGGGGAAAAAAGGAAGGGGACCATGTGCAGACCCCTGGGGCACCCCAGTCAAGGAAGTATATGGGTTTAAGTGGGTAATGTGACTTTGCCAAGAAGCTGTCACTTCTGTGCCTTTTTTATTGGGGTTGGGGACAATGGGGAGGAATCATCAGAGCGAATGGAAGATGTCAACAACAACCTCTCATACAAACATTTTTTCTTCTTTTTGCACAGAGCTGGACAGAATGTTGTCTTTCTACATCTCTGGCCAGTTCATGTCAACAGAGTGTACCATTCTGCTCAAGAGAGTCAGAGGAAGTGATTGATTGTGGGTCATTCTGTCATTCTGACAAAGGAGAATTTGGAGGAGCACTCTACATCTGTCTGTCTCATCGGTGTAACAGTACGACTCGGTCAGTAGTGACACAGCTTTAGCCAGCTAAAGTCTTGTTTATTAACAACTCAGGTTGGCTGGCAACGTGGACAATAATTCTCTGACGCTGTCTTTATTTATTGTAGTTGCAAATTGAAATTATGGAATATTTTTGTACATTTTGTCGACTATAACCTCATGTAAATTCTTTCCTCTTTTTTTACGTTTATTTGCTTTGGCTCTTGTACGACCCAAGTTCTAAGCTCATGTGTTTAACCAATTAAGACCCGAAGCCGATTCTAAAAATGTCTTCTTAATCCCAACAGTATTCTGAAAAAAATTATGTTTCTATATCAGTGGTGCTCAAACTTTTTCATGTCAAAGACCCCCAAAATTATATGTATTTGGCCGTCGACCCCCATCTCAAACTGTTTTGTTCCAGGGACCCCCAGAAACAAAGAATAGTTATTTTTTTGCTTTAAACAATATATATTCAAAGATTTGCACTCATTTTCACGATTCTTTTCATAGCTTGTATATCTGCTATTTTTGAATAGCCAAAGTGTAAAATAATGCTTTTTAGCTCAAATGAAAAAGTGACACAGATGCGTTCCAGGTCTTAATGGGTTAAAGCTTGTCATCCGCCTGCTCCCTGATTAACAAGAAGTGTGTTTGTGTAGCAAAAACATGTTGAAATGTGTCGAGTGTTTGATTGGGCCGTGCTGTCGTGTTGAGTCCCATCCGTGTATGTATGTCGTGCTACGTACCTTGTTATCAAGTGTTGCGTGTTTTTAAAGAGGGTGTGGTTTGCTAAAACGTCTGTGATCCTCTTTGAAGTGGGACCAATTCAGCCCCACTCCCCCCCCCCCCTCACCTCTCCCATGACACGTGATTCTCAACCTTTTTCATTTCAAGGTCCCCCAGTTTGATGTGTATTCTTAGGCTATTTGATACAATTTGTGTCTCTGGGACCCCAATCTACACTGTAAAGTCCTCAGTGTTCATCTAACTCTGAGAGTGTTCAAACAGAACCAGATGAAGGCACGGCAAGTTTATTTGTATGTTACATTTCGACAACAAGGCCATTCAAAGTGCTTTACATAAAACATTAAGCATTAACACAGTAAGACACAGAGCATTGAGAGAGCTCAATAAAACTAAAACTAAAAATATACACTTTGATTGATTTGATTTGATTGAATACATTATTAACAGGTTTGAAAACAGTACGGCAGTACAGTAAAAGGAAGAAGAACAAAATAACTGCTAAAAGGATAACACAAAAAGCCCCGTGGGGGTTTGTTTCCATTGTGGTCCATTGTTGTATTCAATGAAACGATACAGTGCAGTAGAAATTATTAAAAAAACTAAACAAAAAAAATCTGTAGGTCTGCTGAGTTGTAGCAGATTTTTTTGTTGTTTGAAGGGTCCATTTGGTTCCATTTGTACATTCTCAGAGTTACAGACCCATAATTCCTCAAGGACCCCCGGGGGTCCTGGGACCATGCGTTGAGAACCTGCGACTTAGCTCACATTGTCCTTATTTTACAGGTTCAAGTTGACCAAAGTCAGCATTCTGAAAGGCAATGCTGTTAACAGAATGGCCTAGCGCAGTGGTTCTCAAACATTTCAGGCCGCGGCCTCAACTGGGGACCCCCCACCCTGACAAGCACTTGGAATTGTAGGAGTTGAGGCTTTACATTTAGTTTGACTAGATTCCACAGATGCATATTGTGAAAGTAGCAGATCTACTAGCTCACAACACCTCGCGATGTTTGACCATTTTTTATAGCATAGCTTTTTGATTACTTTTGACGCAGTAATGGTCTTCTTTTGTTCGTTTTTTATTTTAGAGGTATTCAAAAGTTGTCAAAAGTCCTACATTTTCACTTTAGAAATGTGCAGATACCCTGTATACACTTATACTGTATGTTGGTTGTTTACTGTTGAGTGAGAAAACGATGTTGCACATTAAGCTAATCATCTGGGGACCCCCCCTTGGAGGTCCCGACCCACAGTTTGAGAACCACTGGCCTAGGGTTTCAATCCCTCAAACAAGGTTTTACAGTAGATCGTGTCAAGTTGGAACATAATTATGTACATGTACCTACATAGTGGTCCACTTAAGAGTCAATACTGCCATCTTCTGGACGGAACATTCTCTTTATTATTCCCTGTTATTAATTAGTTTATCTTATATTCAAATCTGGTATTTTGTGTCCGTTCATTTCAACAGTTGAACGTTATATCATGTAATATGCATTCAGAAACTTTGATCATTTTTTTATGGTCTAATTCAAGGAGCACCTCTGGGAATTTGTGGGACCAAATTCCGTATTGATTGACAGTATAGAGTAAATGGTAAATTGTGCATTCATATATTGATTGACTGATTGAATACTTTATTAACAGTTTTTTTTAAAAGTACAGAGGTACAGTTATACAATAATGCTAAAAGGATAACACAAAAGGCCCTGAGGGCTTGTTTCCATTGTGGTCCTGTGTATTCACTTCATCAAGACATATAGAGACATACAATACTATACAAGAAATCATCAATACTAGGAGCAGTAAAAGTATAATTACAGAAAAATAGCGCCTTTATCCTAAGCTCTTTACAATGTGCGTTACAGTCACACACAACGATAGTGGAGGAAACCATGCAAGGCACCAACCTGCTCATCAGGAGCAGTTAGGGGTTCAGTGTCGTACTCATTACTTTGACATTAACCCGTTAAGACCGGCGAAAGCATCTGTGTCACTTTTCGATTATTTTTTCTTTGTGCAAATCATGTCTTTTTTAAAGGGAAAATGTTTAACTCAAATCTTTGCTTCTGGGGATTCTACCAATGTCTTCTAACAGTTTTATTTTTTAACTTATGTTGCTATGATTTCAGTGGTTCTCAAACGTTTTCATGTCAAGGACCCCCAAAATTATATGTATTTGTCCGCGGACCCCCATCTCAAAATATTTTTTAATAGGGAACCCCAGAAGCAAAGATTTGAGTCAAAAATGTTCCCTTTAAAAAATATATATATATTCAAATATTTTGCACACATTTTCATGATATTTCAAGGAACTCTAAAATGACACAGATGCTTTCCCAGTTTTAATGGATTAAGCCAGGAGGAGCCGGGGATCAAAATGGCAACCTTCCAATTCCCAAGCGTCCGCTCTACCTCCACTGAGCCACTGCCGATGTCCAATGGTTTGAGTTGTGTCCCCCTTTTTTCACAAATCATGACTGACATGTCTTACATTTCATTCATTTCATTTCATTCATTTCACTCTTGACTGCCATATCAATGTTCACTTTATAATGTGTGCTTGTGCTTGTGCGTGCGTGCGTGTGTGTGTGTGTGCGTGCGTGACTCTACGTGCATGTGCGAGTGTGTGTACGTCTGCTACCAACTGATAAGCCAAATGTGTGAAGCATTTCAATTTATGGCCTTTTACTGGTGATCAAGTGCCTTAACATTTCCATCGTTTGTCATTTTGTTTTTTTGCTATGTAATTCTAGAATAAATTGTCAGACATATTTTTCTATGAAAGTTTTGTATGTGTTGTAAATAATTCTCGTTGTGAGAAAATGAAGCAATTAGCCTATGTACTGGTCAAGAGTTGTGTTTTACATGAATTGTTGTAATAAAGTATCTTTTTTTTTGCACTGCATCACACCGTGGCTGGCTTTTGATGCTACACTGTACATGTAGTTGAAATTCTGCCATTTTGTTGTTTGTCGAACAATAATTCCTGATTAATTATTAATTTAATCTAATTACCGCTGTGTCATTTATTTGAGATCACGTGTTGGACTTTGCAGTGCTGTCCTCTTATCAATACAGTTTAATTGCACTTAATTTAGGAGATAATATCTCAACTGTTCTTGACCCCAGGGAACAACGTGGGAACTGACTAACTGACCCTAACTCGTCACGCCCGGTGTGCTTCTTCAAACATGGCTCTATCTTATAAACCGTTGGAGCTATAGATTTTCTGAGGTGCTCTAAATGTTCAGAATACTCATGTTTAGGAAAACGGAGTGTAAAATGTTTTATCTTATGACAGAACAGCTAAAATAAACCTCTAAAAGCGGCCAACTAATTACAGTCCCTAGCAATATTTTTGCGTGAATCAATCTAAAGCACCAGATTTGTCCCAGATGTAACCCAAAGCATGCTCTAATTATTTAGCAAGGGCGCCCGAGCCAGCAACCTTTTCAACCTATTCAAAGTGGCCAAGTCCAATATGGCCGCCACCTGAAAAAGGTTTTGGCTATAACGTTTGAACCAGATGAGCTACAAATGCAAACCTAAATCATGTTTTTATGAGGCTACTATACCAATATGTAACAAAGTTTCATCCAGATTGAGTGTATAGTTGTAGGAATGAGTTCAGATCAAACTGGAAGAAAAAAAAACCTGTGTATACATATGTAATTTTATTGAAACAATAGAATAATATGAGTAGAACCCAAATTATACAGTAACAGCCACTATACAGCCAGTACAGTATGCACCCAGCGATGCTCAGCATAAATTGAATACTATCGTACTAACCAGTCAAAGGTGTATGGAATTTGAACAATATGTTTATATTAGAATCAGAAAAGTGTATTGCTAAGCAACAAATGGTTGCTACTGTAGCAATTCGTCTTGGTGTTACTACAACAACAGCAACAGATCAGCACTGCCATAACTGATACACACAGTAGGCTACAGCAATACACACACTTTGTATATTTTATATAAAGCGGGCACTGATGCTTTCAGCTCATGCTTCAGCGAAAAAATAACGATGTTAAATGTCTCCTCACTGTATTAAACACACTCAGAGTTCAGGTGGTGGTAACAGCTTCAGCAGCAGGGTGTTTATTCTGCATGCACAATAAATGGACATAGGAGACAGTATGTCAGCACATGTGGACATCAAAAGCACTTGTCTGTCTCTCATGAGAATCCTCCATTGCTCTGAGGATTACCCATAGTATATTATACACAGTATTCTTACTGATCTAGTGATCGTAGAGTGGATTTTTATACAGTTTACATAAATACAACAAAAGAAAACAAGACTGTCCTCTTAATATAACATTCAAAACATATAAAATACATGTAGTATATTTTACCATGAACTGTTACCATTTTTATAGTATTTTAGCAAATCACATGAATTTGCATCAAACATGAATTGCATCATTTGCACAATGAAATTACAACACTCTTTGACAACATACCTGCATTCACAATAAATGGACATAGGAGACAGTATGTCAGCACATGTGGACATCAAAAGCACTTGTCTGTCTGGGAAGACAACAACACAATCTGTCAGCTACTTGTACTGGAGACATTTTTTACAAGTAAATAAACATACACAAAATGAATGATTGACCCAACAAAAATGTGACAGAATTAGTCTAATATAGTTAACTTTCAGACAGTTAACCCAGATTAACTTTAAGTACTTTTCAAGATAGTTAACATTAGTTTTGTCCACAGACATACAGAGACGTTACCTCTCATGAGAATCTTCCACAGCTCTGAGGATTATCCATAGTCCCTTGCTAATATGAAGCTTGGTGCAGGCATGTAGAACAGCAGGTTGCGTAGTTTCCCCATTTAGTGGGATTTTAACTACAACCTATTGAACTATGTTACACATGATTATAGCATTCTTAAACATTCTACAATTAAGGTCTAATATTTCTAGAAAACCTATATATCCAGTCATTTTGGGTCATAAACAAGAGGTTTAAGGATAGATCTAAGTCTCATATTGATGTACCGTGCATGTTCACATCGTGTATACTTTACTTTACTTAATACCATTTTTCAAATATTACATTTTCTTTTTACATTCTAGACAAAATAGCCAATTTTACATTGAGGTGCCCAGATGTCCCTATAGTGCCCACCTATCCTGGTGCAGTGGTGGAAGAAGTACTCACATAGTTTACTTAAGTAAACAATATAACAATATAAAAATACTCTGTTACAAGTAAAAGGCCTGTGTTTGAAATGTTGCTTGAGTAAAAGTACAAAAGTATTGGCATCATAATATACTTAAAGTATCAAAAGTAAAAGTAATAAAATGTTTGAAAATAGCAGATCTGCAAGCTCGATCGGCTATTTTCAAATAGCCTATGTATAAAATAGGGCTGAAGTGGTTAATGTATGTTTTATAATATAATAATTTATAACCGCAAAGTAACTAGTAACTAGTAACTAAAGTTTTCAAATAATTGGAGTGGAGTAAAAGTACAATATTTGCCTCTGAGATGTAGTGGAGTAGAAGTAAAACTACAGAAATTTTAAAATACTCCAGTAAAGTAAAAAAAAATACCTAAAGATTAGTTTACACCACTGTCCTGGTGTAATTTTAGTCATTCGCCATAGGGTGTCGCTACTTCTCAAAAAGACACTACAACATTATCCTCCCATCGTCGCTACGGAAGCTGTTCCAGTGGGATGGATGGAAACAAACGGGCTTTTGTTAATGATTGTTGGCTGTTATGTGTTACGTTCCATTCAGTTCACTTCAGTTCAGCTCACTGTTAACACGTCAGTAACACCCGGGTGGCTTTAAGATCGACGCTGCCGTTCAATGGCGATGAAGAGATACTGAGTGACTGTGGATGAAAAGGACAACAACATGATGATCGGTGGTCGTGTTGTGAGAGCAGAGACCCCCACAAACATGCTTGTATCACAGGATACCAAGGGGCTGGTGACGTGAGAGAGGGAGAAAAAGACATTGCAACTGGTCTAATGATCATCAGCATCATCATCATCAAGGTGGTATTTTATTGTTTATTATTGTTGTATTTTGTGCTACAGGGAAACGTGTTCAGGCTGAGACCTAGTCCTAGCCCCGTTTGGAACCTCTCCCTCAGCTGTAGCTCCGAGATGAGGTTCCACTGCGTAGGGTGCCGGCAGAGTGCGAACGGTGGCCAATATGGTTGATTCTTACCTTTTTCCGCACATCGTATCCAAAAGGTAACGATGCTCCGTCTGCTTTCGGTATGTTTTACATGTTAGCGGTCAATAATTATGTACCAACGGGTTGAAACAAGCGTTTAAATCGCCTTTTTAGTCAGCCTGTGGCATGTTTTCCCGATGCAACCTTAATGGGAGCAGTACAGCGCATGCGTACTGGGGTTGACTGGCCACAGGCTGACTAAAAAAGCGATTTAAACGCTTGTTTCAACCCGTCAGTTAGATTTTCTTTGCCGCTAAAATGTCAAACATCTGAGAGCAGGGGGAATGACCTTTACTTTTTGGATACGATGTGCGGAAAAAGTAAGAATCAACAATATTGTCCATCGTTTGCCGGTTTCGCACTCTGCCGGCACCCTACGCAGCGGGACCTCATCTCGGAGCTATACAGCTGAGGGAGAGGTTCCGATTGGAGCTACTATAAACCGTTCCTACACATCATCACTATGGTAACCAAAAAATGCGTTTGATGGTTGGATCCCTGACATCCTACAGCTTAATGTATATAACCCGTCGTACGATGGTGTCGCTTGACGTACAAGAACAGATCTACAAGCTATGATGCCACAAGTTATTAGCTTGTAGATCACCTTTGTACTACTGCGTACAGGCTAAATTATGTGCAATAAACAATTTAATGTCTGGACTCTGGACCCAAAACTGGAGGCCAACATTGACAGGTCAATGACAGCCACCTTCTGACCTCCTACAGTATGTGTTACAGTCAGTGATCCAATCATTGATTTTGGGATCTTTTTATTCTCTAGAAGGTGGTTGTGGCCAATTACAGACACATACAGTATAGGTTTAAATTGTATTGCTTTAATTTGGAGCTGTAAAATATATTTGTTCATGTTGGTAATGCTTGCCAGCATTGGAGTAACACAGACCTACATTTATATGTTCAGATCACTCTGGACTGGGCCTTTAAGGCCTGTTGCACACTAGCCTTGGATCCAGACCTATTGGTCATAATATAACAGTCTTGTATCAATACAAGGCTAGTTGCACACAAGAAACACTGTGCACGAAGGACTTGAAATGACTGTTCTCTCGCGGGAACTGTCTTTAGCCCGATACACAATAACCTCTGACTTACTTAGTTGCGAAAGTTCGTGAGATTATAATTTGTAGGCATGAAAGTGAAAGATCCTTGGTGCTGCTGCCAGTACTGGGTGTGGGCTTGTCCGTCTGTATGGTCCCATCTCCCGGGAACAAACGTCACACAAGACAGAGACATCCCCCTCACCCCACACCAGATTCTTCAGGCCAGCCATCTGTAGTGCTATTATAGTTCAAGCAAAGGCTAATTGTTGTTCAGTTACAAAGGATTTCAGCTGAGTGCCTATAGATGGTAATTTCTTTTATCTTGTGTACTGTAAAGGCTATTCTCTATCACAGAACAAAACTTATTTAGATTCTTATTCTTTCTGTTTTGATGTCAGCTACGTTTTACTCAATGACAACTTGTTGATGAGAGAGAGACAGGAATTTTTCAGCTCTCGATTTGTTCTGTTCTGTCTTTAGCTAAGGGATGGCACTGCTGGTTGTTGGTGCTCTGCTCTGCCTGTGTGGCTGGAGCTTTATCTACCTGCTCCTCTGTGTCCTCAACGGGTCCCGGGGCTATGAATGGAATTGCCGTCTTGTCACTCTGCTCCACGGCGTCCTGGTGGTCTGCATCACAGGCTACATCGGCTATGTGGACGGACCCTGGCCTTTCACATATCCAGGTAGGAATGCTTGTCCTCTGTAGACCTATAACTCAGCAATTATATCAGTTTTATTTGCATGAAGTCATTTATGTAAATAATATTTGGCTTGCAAAATCACATGATGAATGTCTATGAAAAAGATGGTCAAACTATACAGCGTTGGCAGTTGGCACAACAGTAAAGTTGTTCTGTACTGTATACTACTGTACACTGGTTGCTCTTTAAGGCCAGTCCACTAGTCTAGATGGAAAGTGAGGTTCACCTGCATAGGGTGGATATTTTCGCCACCTGGTTTTTGTTCATCCTTGAAGTGTGTATTTTTATGCTATTTATATGCTATTGTTTGGGTAGGATATGTGTAACATAGGGTTAGAAATGAACCCAATGGGACATTGTGTCAGTCTGGTACCTGGCAGAATCTTAACATACACACTTCAAGGATAAAGAAAATGTAGTTGGTAAAGAACATGTATTTAGTCAAAACGAAATATATATGTGATAGGAACATTTTCGGCTCCGTTTTTTCTTCTGTTTTTGTCCTGTAATATAATGAAATGGTTACAAATGAAGCCCATGGGACATTATTTCAGCCTGTTACCTGGCAGAATCTTGAAATATACAATCAAGGATTAAGAAAAACTAGGTGGCGGAAAAGAATCCACCCTATGCGCGTGGACCCCACCCACTTTCCATCTTGACTTATCTGAATGATTCGCAACGCAACTCCTTGCAACATGCAACTACTTGCAACCACGATCCCAAATGGCATTTGCAAGGAGTTTGCATTGGTGTGGACTGGCCTTTAAACTTTAGACTTGTTTCTGTTCTCCATGCACATGATGGAAGTAGGTGAAGTTGTGCCAGAAACCCCTACCCTGCCTCCTACCTAAAGCTACACAGATACAGGATTTAGTTCTAACTCAGCGTAAAATAATGTGCAATGTAATTACATTAGTTGTTGGTTCAGATGTGTCATATGAATCCGAAAGCACTGCTCAGCTGAAATGTTTTTGAGGAGGCTGATAGCCTAATAAAATCCTTGCCGCTGTAAACAAGCTGTAGCAACAACCCATGTTGTGTAAGCAAAAGATATAAAGGAGTTACGAAAGTCTTTGCCAAGTGTCTCCTCAGTATTTATGCTGTTACTAGACCTAAAGCCTTATGAATTACTAGACCTAAAGCCTCAATGCATTAACATTTTTTTCAACAGAAATCATGTTTGTTTTGATTCCAGGTACGAAGAACACAAACCTGCAAATCAGCACCTTGGTGCTCAGTCTTGGCTACTTCATCTTTGACATGGCATGGTGTGTGTACTTCCGCACAGAGGGCCCTGTGATGCTGGCACACCACACCATGAGCATCCTTGGAATCCTGTTGACCCTGTCGTTGGGCGAGTCCGGTATAGAGGGCTGTGCTGTGCTTTTTGGCAGTGAAATCACGAACCCCCTCCTGCAGACTCGCTGGTTCCTCAGGCAGACGGGACGCTATGAGACCCGTCTGGGGGATGTCGTCGATGTCGCGTTCGTGCTGCTCTTCGTGTTAATGCGGGTCTTTGTGGGAGGTGCGATGCTGTACTGTGAGCTGATCTCCCCCAGGCCCAGGTTCTTTATCAAGTGTGGCGGAGTGGCCTTGTACGTCCTTTCTTGGCTGTTCGTGGTGGACATCGGTCGATTCGCTGTTCGCAAGAGCAAGCGGTGGAGAAACCGGCATGAGGAGAAGGCAGCAACAGCAGCAGCGGTCAATGGTCATGAAGGGAAGATGGACTGAAAAGACAACTTTCATTTTGTCTTGCTTTTCTGAAGAAACCGACATTATGACTGAGTACCTCATAAACTTAAAGGGAATACATTTTGTAAGCAAGGGAGAGGTCAAAGTTATGGCATACAGACTTTTTGATATCTGTTTGTAACGTCAACACGTTCTCACTCCCAACTCGTCACTTATGGATGCTTGGTCATGCTTCGCATTATTTTTCAACATGCATTTTTCAAGGGCAGTCACCGGACAGACTTCTTTAGAACTCCCACAATGTTTATTTCAGACATGGGAGGTGTGCTGTCACGTGACTGATGACGGAATGCAGACGTGATTGAGAACAAGGCAATTTTGCCATTGAAAACAAGTTAAAAACAATGAAAACAAGACAGTCGCGCCACTCTGCACAAGCACTCGGCTCAGTTCTGTCCAAGTTGCATACAGATGGGGTGGTATAGGTTATGATCATTCTGTCGTCATCAACAAGGGACTTGAAAGAGTGTCCTTTGTGTCAGCACCGGACACCAAAAGAACTAGACCAAGCATCAACATGTGACGAGTGGGATGAATTAAAAAGGAAATTGGAGGCTGGAAAAAGATGTAATACAGTACTAATCTTAGGTACAGTTAGTTAAACATAACTAAGACAATAGTTGCTCTCTTTGAACGCCAAAGAACATACTGCCAACACAAACAGATGGTGTCTCTTCCACAGACTTTCTTGCGAATGATGACCCAATCATATGCTTTGGCCCTCACCCAAGTGAATGTCCTCAGACCTTTTGAGACACCACCTTTGATTTCACAACTAGCCTCATGGGCATACCTACAGTAGGACTTGAATCAGATGTCACAACAGACATTCAAAGCATGTAATATGTTAACCACTTCAACAGTGTTGCCATATGTACAATAAGTATTGTATTTGTACGAAACCTTTACCCTCTGTATGATGTACATGTGCCGAAAATGCCCAAATGTACGATCATTTCACCATATCAAAAGGCGCATGAATTTACTAAATTCCCTGGCTGCTGATGTGGGATCTGGTTTGGCTTTTCTCAATAAGTCAGTAAATAAATAAATCTGACCCTAGAGCTCTAATTGAAGGCATTAAAACACTGGTTGTGTCTTTCCAGTCCAGTTTTTTTGTAAGGTCCAAGAAGTTGCCTGCTTCCACGCAGCGTATGTGGTGTGTTTGTGTCAATACACTATTTTTGAGAAATTACATATTTACACCTGTGATTTTTTCTTTCTTTCTTTAAAATACTTAAAAATAGCCGCTCTACAAGCGGTGATTTGGTGTAGAGGGGAAAAAAGGAGGAGGCCAAGCCAAGGATAGACCCCTGGGGGCCCCCAGTCAATGAAGCATATAAGTGGTTAAAGCTATGCTCAGGGATATAAGGTCATATGAAGTACAAATGGTGATTGTCAGAGGCATAGACATATAAAGGTAGACGCCTCCTTCGGCTCTGAAGCGTTCGTATCTCGGGCGCGCTTCCTGCTTCCGCAGGGCTGCCGTGTGCGTCACAGAAGCGGAAGTTCGGTAGGCCAATCAGAGGCAGGTGGGGGCGGGTCTTTTTGTAACCCAGCTTTTAACCCTTTAAGAGGCAGCAGCTGTGCGCAGCATCTAGTTAGTTGGAACTTGGCAAACTCCACACTCTATTTGTGAAATTCAAATAAGAGACATGGTCCTTTTTCATATCAAGGTCCATTATTTATTCAGCATTTGAGTCACGGAACACCGTTTGATAAGCTTTAGCCTCTCACACCCAAAACTTAGAATATGTTATCGTTCGATAAGATGTTGTCAAAATAACAATTCTTTACGTTCTCTAATTGTGTACCTGTATAGTAAGTAATGCAGATGTTTAACCATTTGACTCTTGACAGTGTGAAATGTTATACTCAAGATTTAAAGATCTATAAGGGTCCATTTGGTTATCAACTCTCCATCATTTAGCTGGGTACCACCTGGAACCCCCTCAAGGACCACTGGTGCTTCCCGGACCACTGGTTGAGAACCATTGCACTGACAAGTCCCGGAAAAGACGCACTGTGATTGGCCAGTAGTCAACGCGCTGTGAGCGCTGTGATTGGCCAGTAGTCACTTTGAGTGACAGGTTCCCTGCGGAAGAGCCGTGTATTGCGATACCAGTCGCCCCAATGAACTGCAGAGGCCAATGAGGTATCTAGGTTTCTAATATCTATGGTCAGAGGGACCTATATGTTCCATCATTTGTTGCGCTGTGGCTCCTAGGGGTCAAGCGGTCTAGAGGTCTGTGTGTCCGCAGCTAATCTCACAAACCACTGGACTGATCAGCACCAAAAAGTGCATGCTGCCAGTAGGCCAAGGAAGTATTGATAATTCTTTCTCATTATTGCAAAAAAAAAAATTGTGTGAATATTTTTCACATTTTGTGAATTCAGAATCTCTGATCCGCCGTCCATATTTGGGCAAGACTGACGCCATCAATATGATGTCATCAGCATGACGTCAGAGATCCACAGGGAAGCCACACCACTGTTAGACCTTTTCTTTCTTTTCTTTAATGCAAACCATCGCTCTAAACAAGCTAGCTTTCCCTGCTCTTTGTGAGATCACTGTCCTTGTGATGTCTTTCTATGCTTATCAATCTCCTTTACAAAATTACATACCTGTTCATTTTACTGGAATTTAAAGGACTTCAAGAGGATAATCCTCTTCTCCCATGTTCCACTTAAAAATATATATATAATTGTTAGCAGGCAACAGAGATCTATGGAAACTTTGAGCTATTTATAAAGATTGAGTGTGTATCCTGTATATTGTTTTTGAAAAAAGTAATATTTTCCCTTTGTATTCTAAACCTCTCCTTATTGTGGAAATGTTGCGTGCATTTCAAAGTTTTGAGATTTTATGTAACCAATTGATTGTTTGCTTTGAAGTTTAATACTAGTCAGTCTTGTGTTTGGAGCTATTTGATTGCATAACACATGTAATGTAATGTACTGTAATGTTCTTGCCAGATCATTAATCAGTGCAGTGTCACTCACAGTGCCTGGACCAACATTAAGGAAACATTATCTACAGTGACAGTGGCTCTGTAAAGGTGCAGTGTTTTTCTTTTTACTGTGAACTTGTTGTTTACTTATTTCCCAGCAGGCAAGGTCCATCTTTTTGAGCGTGTGCTATGCCAGCATTCTGACTGTGTATTAAACATTGTATTTAATAATTGAATCATGAGGTACATTTATTTAATTGTGGTGATGTGCAGTGCAGAATTTAATCTGCATCAATGCTGTGAAAGGGAGAAGATAATAGCTGACTAGCTTGTGCCTTGGAGTTTTGAATGCATATTCCTTGTACTGTATGTGTTAGTTTTTATTTGCTTTGTGAGTTTAAGATCCCCCCCAGATTTCTTTTGTATTTGTTGTTTTATTGATTAACTAAATTGATTGTCCTTGTGTAAAGTACAATTCAGTCAGAATTCAGTCAGAAAGTCAGATGTGATTGTTTTTATGCAAAGTCCAAAATAAGTTGGAACTAAGACTTGCTTTTATATTAAGTTGCTACAGTTTATCTGCTGTGCACTCGTGCTGAGATTGAAGTTACCCAACCTGTCCACATGGTGGCATTATATTAGCATTATATTGAGAGTTCCAGTGGAGAACAGGCAGGCTGGGCAGTTTAAAAGAATGCATTATGAAGAATCTGTTTCCAACTTTGAATTACTAGAAATAATATATATATATATATATATATATATATATATATATATATATATATATATATATCAGTAACAAGTCAATTGATTTATTGACTAATGAACCCTGTGCTGGGTATGGAATGTTATCTTATTCATTCTTATACGTTCTTATATGTTTTTCTAGACCTGAGAGTAATGGCTCTTGAATTTAGCATTCATACCAGGTGAAAGACATTATCTTGTATATACTTTTATGAATGTACAGTACATTCCTAGTATACGTAGGGTCACCAGATTGGGAAAATAAATAAGTTATAACAATTCAGTGTTCCTGGTGACTCAGTGGCCTGTGCTCTCTGCAGTGGTCCTGGTTTGAGTATAGGCTCATGACTTTTGGTAGATCTACATTATGTCATCTTGGATATACATTTTACTGCATATCTAAGCATAATTGCTTTCATATAGTCTTGGTATGTGCAATAGTTGTGATTGAAGATCAAGCCATGTGGAAGAGTTTTTCATGAATTATGAATGTAAGCAATGATTAAAGCTCTGGGATTAATTATTCCAAGACCCATGATGTCATATTAATGCATTTGCCCCCCCCATCTAATTCATGCACATTTATCATCATCATCTTTTAGTCCTGTGGTTCTCAAGCTTTTAACCCATTAAAGCATCTGTGTCATTTTAGAGTTTTTGTGTTGGCTAATATCTGAGTACCTTTTCCACCACTGGAATAGAATAGGGATGCTGAGGTTCAAGAGCTTCATTTCTAGGATCTACTTCTTCAAGGTGTCACTTGTGTGGAGTTTGCATGTTCTCCCCGTGTCTCCTAGGGTAGTTAATACCCTCACAAAAACATGTAGTAATCCTGGTAGATATACCACCTCCCCCATGACAGCCGGGGCGCCTGATGGAGGGGAAGGGAACTGGTTGGAATAACGTGTTCCTTCCACGCGCTACGTCCAAAACTCCCCCCTGTCAGGTGACAAGAAGGTCAGTTGGCTCTCATGCATTGAAGGAGGCATGAGCACGTCCCTGGGCTCCCTAGGCTGGTTGGGGGAGTGTAGCGCCCAGGATCACTTAGAAAATTGGCACCGGGTGAAAAAAAAGGGTTACAAAATCGCGGGATAAAAATTTAAGTAAAATAAAAATGTGTCACTTCTTGGCAATTGTCTGGCACAGCTGACTTCAGGATCAAAAGTTTGATCAACAAATGTATTTGGTATCGGCTGACTGAACGGATTTGAAGTACTGTGCGATTAAACACATGCTCCCACGCACGCACGCACGCACGCACACACACACACACACACACCCACCCACACACACACACACACACACACACACACACACACAAACACAAAGAAAAGGGCACACCCACGAAGAAAGACAGGTACACACACATGCACACACACCTCCAGCCTGGCAGCAATCTGGGCATGGCACTTCTACACACACACACACACACACACACACACACACACACACGCACACACACACACACACACACACACACACACACACACACACACACAGAGAAAAGGGCACACCCACTGAGAAAGACAGGTAGACACTAGTGTACTCACACATGCACATACACACCTGCAGCCTACATACACACTGTTGTAATGCAGCCTGGCAATCTTGAGATGGCAAATTCCACTTCTTTTTTTTTTCAAGGTAGATTTGTGTATCACGCATGCATACATGTGCATCAATCAAATTGATTGTTTGGATAGTAAGCAGATTCATATCAATTTGTGATTTTGACCAACATTTGTACGGTGATAAAACAGATTCTTGACTGCAGAGAGAGTGTGGTTAGCCTAACATTTAAAGGGATGACATCTGGACTCAATAAGTGTCTGAGTGTTTGTCTAAATTAAAACATTTGTAGGTCCAATGTTGTTTGTCCCATATCTGTAATGATGTAATTGCTTCACTGCCGTGAAACCTAAATGCTGCTCAGAGAAAATAATTTAATCACTGTTTTCCAATCAGGTCTTATCCAAGAAACCACATTTTCAAAAACACTTATCCTGCAGGCCAACCTATTGTCATGAGTAACCGTGTACCTACGGTAACCAAAAACGTTTAGGCTACCCTGTTTTTAAGCCATTAACCTACCAGCATCAGTATAAGCGGTTTGGTGTAAACATAATGCCCTCTAAAGAGACATCATGTCTTCAAGAATATGAATGTTCTCACAGACCAAACATATGCTCGGCTAAATTTACATCTGCATGGTTTATTTCTATCCAAGGAATCTTCACTACCTGAAAACATGCACAGTGTTAATTTAACTCCATTTGTACACTCTTCAGAGTTGAGTCCATTTGCTTTCATTTGTAAACTCTCCGGAACACTAACGATTGTTACGGTGTGTAAAAGCAGTCTTAGAAAAAAAGAAGAAAAAACACAAACAAGCAAAATAGCATAAAATGATAATTATTGCTGGATTTGATTTGATAAATTGAAATACAATACACAGATAAAGCTACATACAGTATGGCTACAAGTACAGGGATCAGGATATTGCAATAAAGTGACCTGTGAGTCTGGGCTGGAGGGCAGGCATTAAACACATTTTCCACAAGTATACAATTGTAGCCTATGTAGGCCTATTGCTTCTCTGATATTTTACTCAAGGGTAAATTTGTCAAATGTTCTTAAAACTACTCACAGTATGTGCAGATCTAATTTCATTTTTCCACTCTTCCCCACCTGTTCTGATGTTGATGCAAATCACAAGGCTAGAAAGAAGATGCACTGGCTGTTGCTTTTATATCAGCTTGGTTGTTTCATACAAAAAATCATTGAGAAAAACATTTTATTTTCAGGACCCATATTGTCAGCAAGAACAGAACATCGTTGTTGTTGTTAATGTTGTAGTTGTTCTTCTTTTTCTTCTTGTTCATCATATAATTATGTTCATCAACATCATTATTGTTATTATTAGTTTTATAATGTGTTGTTTGTTTCACAGAACATGTTTCTCAATGCATTCATCTAAATAAAACACGAAAATAAAAATATAATAATAAAATATATATGCATGTGTATGTATATATAGTTATATTTCTGTTTGTTATGGATAATATTTGCCTTTATTCACACAATTACTTATTATGTACTATTCATCACTATACATATTTTGTTATTACAATCATTTGATATTTCAATATACATTATTGCTATCATTATATGTATTGTTGTTATAGAATACCCCCCTTATCTTCATTGACACCTTAGAATCTAAGCTTTAATGATATATATTTTTAGGAAGGCCACTTGATAAGCCCTTTTTTTTTTGCAATGGATTTTTGCTCCTTTCCATTTCAAAGTGTTTTTCTTTTTCCATTTTTGTTTTTATCACATGTTTTTTAAAAACACATTTGCAAATAAACTAAACTAAACTAAACTAAACTAAACTAAGGGTTTTCCCACTAGTGTTCCCATCATCATCATCATTCCCGGCGGAAGTGGTCAGTGGGCTAGTGGGAACACGGCTAGCTGCTACAGGGCGTTGCTAGCGGCACAAAGTGGAATTTCTTTTCTGGGAAACCCTTTTTTCCCACAACTTCACCTCCAACATTAATATTAACATTATTATCAGCAAGAAGAAAAACGTCTGGCGTTGGGAAATAAGGACTTCGAAGCGCCCGGGTGCTATTTTAGTCGCTGTTTTAGTGACTTTGTGTGTGTCCCGTTAGCTATAGCCCCAGCCACGTAGCTAACGCGGCTAGCCCCCCCCCCTCTCTCTCTCCTTGCATCCACACACACACACACACACACCAGCCCAGTGAATAGTGTTTTAACATGGAGTCAATCTGATGATACATTCTGATCTACAGACAAACCAGGAGACCAGGACACCAGGACACACCCGGTCAACACGCATGCAGAAAGAAATACATTTTTAACGCCGAGGCTTGATGTATATGTGTATATTCTTCGGTGGTTTTGGTGGAGCTTTCGAATCGTCGTTGTGAAGTTTGATTTTTTTTTTTTGCACTCGGACCGACCAGACCGTCGGAGCAGCAGCAGCAGCAAAGTTTTTAGTGCTGGAGGAGAAGAGAAGCTCATCTGTTTTGTTTTTGGAACACAACAAGAACCCAACGGAATCTGCGTTTCTCCTACCATCGACCATCCATCCAGACTCACCATCCAGCATCTTTACAAACTAACATTATTGTGTCGTCGCTATACAAAAACAAACATCAACTCTTGGGGTTTGGTTTTTGCTCATTTCTTTTTCTTCCTCCGTGGCGGCTCTTATTTTTTTCTCCTCCCAACTCGTTTGTCGAGATTCTTCTTGGTCTTCATGGTCACCAGACAGACCAGACAGGGAATAATAAATACCAAATGAGACTGAAGGAATTCACAACGTCTTCTAAGATCTTCATTTAAAAACCCCCACAAAGGCCATTCAACCTAGCAAGACCGGGGGTGGATCCACCAACCAAGCCAAGGCCAATGTGTTGCTTTTGTTTACATAAAGGAATACTTTAGCTCACGTTACATTATGTGAGATACACATCAAAGAGGAATCGCTACAAGAAGGATCTATTTGCACCGGAACGGAACGTGGCGACTGTAGTGATATATTATATTATCACTATATTCATAAACCAAAATCCTGTGCATAGGGTGTGGGATATCTTGGTTTTAAAAGTATAGCTAACGGGGCACAACAAGCCAGCCCTTGATTTATATTTTTAAATGGTTTGCACTGAAGATATCTTGCTACCATTACGTTTAGACGAGGAGTATTATCTGACAAATAGCAGATTGTTGATAATCTTTCTCCTGGTGCTTGGACGTACGTAGCAGCAGCAACCTCAGAAAGCCTCCTTACATTTGATTGTTTACACACACACACACACACACACCATCCTCGCCTGGTCGTTGCTGAAGACACACACCAAGAAGAGGACAGACACTCCATCACGTTGTGGAAAATGTTAATCGGATATAATCTGCTGCAAATCTAAAACCGGAAGCCCAATGAGTGACACACAGTCCACTTTCACTGACAGGTACAGTATAATATTACAGTACCTTCTTCTGCAATGCATGCCTGCTTTAACCCCACACACACACACACACACACACACACACACACACACACACACACACACACATTTATTTGTGTCTACATAAAGGAGAAACATACAGGGACACAAATATTATAGATGCAGTAAGCTTACATTCACAAAATCATGGCACATGTCTTTATGATACAATGTAGTGTGTATAAGTACACACACACACACACACACACACACACACACACACACACACACAGAGAGATTGCCATTGAAGAATGTAGCATCATCATGCACCCTGCCCATGATGATGTGATTCTGAAGTCCTTCATCTTGCAGACAGTTTAGGGAGCCCTCAGCCCTTTCTAACTAAAAGTCATAAACCAAATTAAAATGGTTAAATTAATTTTGTGCCATGACATTGGCCTAAAAGACGGATCACCCAGTCAGCGCCTGATGGAAACATTTTTGTGAATGTCACAGTTAAGCACTTTTATGCGGTGATGCGCCTGGTAATAACTCTGTGACTCTCTGTAATACAATCTAATTACTAAGAAGGGTCATCGGGGCGTTGATGGAAACTGTGCTGATCTCAGCATGGGTAAATGGAGTCCTTTGCAGACAGTAAAGTACTACTTGTACAAGGGGATGGGAAAACCTGCCACTGTTTGTTTGTGTGCTAGGAGGACCGTGGTTCTCAAACTTTTTAATTTCAAGGACCCCCATAGGTGTACAAATGGGTCTAAATGGTTCCATTTGTAGTACACTCTCGGTTACAGACCTTGCGAGGTTGTGCTAGGCCTTGGACACAGGTAGCTATGGTCCTTGTACACCTTCCAAAATCACTAGTCAGTCTAGCTTTTCAAACCAACCTGCTGCTGCACTTAAAAGTATCTGTAGACTTCGCCAAAGCCTATAAGTCTCTCAGCTAGTAATCACCTTACACGAAGGATCGGTCAGATTGGATTTGAGCTATTGATACTAATGGATTTAACTGGTGTCCAGTTAATTGTGGAGCACAGAGTTTCTTTCAGTTTTTTTTCTCCACTATTGTATTACAGTTCAAGTTGTCAGTGTCTCTGTCCACCGAAGTTACCAGGACAAATTCCTTTTTTAGATTTATTTAGTGAAAAAAGTTATTGGTTATATGGTTATTATGACTGTTTCTCTTGCGGTCTGGCAAGGTAACTGAGAAGTGGAGCTGTGATGTTGTGTCAAGCCATCCCTCTTGAATCCCACATACCTGCAAAGAGGGGAGGCCAATACAGTGGAATGTAGCCTAGATGCTAGAAGAAAAGTTTCATCTATTCTAATAGACAATTGAATTGTGATTTGAACTTATGTCCAGGACATCAATTAGACAACATAAATTAAAGTTTCCTTGACGTAGTCTAGGCTACCACGTTTTTTACAGGACCCCCATTATTAATGTATCATAGCATTATTTACCACAACACTGCATGCTATGGAGCTCAAATGCCTCTACTGGTTAAGTTCTCTATGTCACTGTTGTTGGAGCTTTGGTACCAAGTCCCTAGAAGCATTTACGTGAGCTTGGAATAAATGATGGTTCTTCTCTGGTTTTCTCTGGTTGGTGGTTGCATGTGATGTATTGCAGTGGTTCTCAAACTTTTTCATGTCAAGGACCCCCAAATTGACACTTATTAGCCTGCATGCCAAGGACCCCATAGGAGAAGATTTTTACGGCTCTAGCAGTGATTTTCAACCATTTTAATTTTGACATTAGGCTACAGACCCCCATTTAATGGCATTTCTATCTCTGGGTCCCCAATTTATGTTGTAAAATCAATGTTAATGTAACTCTGAGAGTGTACAAATGGAACCGGTTCCATTTGTATACTCTCAGTGTGACAGACCCGTAAGGGTCCATTTGGTTCGTAACTATCTATCATTTACTCCCTCAAGGACCCCTGGGGGTCCCTGGACCCCACTTTGAGAACCACTGATGTATTGAACCACACAGTGAATGGTTGCTATGCTATCAGACAGCCCAGAGTGCAGTTTAGGACATAATGTATAATACCATTCCTTGTTTGCAGCTTGTGTGTAATGCCTGACCAAGTCCAACCATGCACGTCTTTCTTTAGTAACATTGATAGGCTAGTCAGGAGGAGGAACGTCAAGACAAAGACAGACAGACAAGACAAACACAGAATACGTTTCCTTTCACCATTAACTACAGTTTTAGGAAGCAAGTTGAATGCAGCTATTGCAGTGAGCTTGATTGCTTTCATTCGTTTCGTCAGCTATTTTATGCATTAAGTCCACCACTGTTGCTTGTTACTCCAGTAGAAGGAACATAGTCATGTAGAAACCCTTGTGGTACTGAAAAACAAGAATTCAAACAGCATAACATCATCCTTGGAAGAAGTCCTCAAGTATTGGTTTAATTTGGGTGCAAGCTGGCCAATCATCTAGGCCTGTCACAATTGTTACATAATCGTCTAATCGCAATTATTTGAGATAATCCCAATTATTTTGCATAATCGTCAAAATCGTTTCCATGTTGAAAAATGTTCATATAGTAATTTTTTTTCTTCTTCAAAAAGTAGTGGAAATAGCAGATCCACAAGCTCACAACGCGATGCGATTCGTTGTGAGATCGGCAAATTTTCTTTTTAAGTATAAAGTTATTGAATATACTAGTAATTTCTTTGTATATATTAGTTTTTTGTCATATCGAGGCCTGTGTAACTTGAAAGCCTAAAAGCCAAACAGAAATGTAATTTGTATTCATAAGCTCCAGTGTTCAACGACAAAAACACAACAATTAATCGTCACGTAAAATGTCATAATCGTGGCAGCCCTACAATCGTCTGAATAGAGCACCGAAGTCCTGACGTGACTCGTTCATCCCCAGGTTTGCGGAAGTAATTTCTCTATGGAGAATAACATTGGGTCATCTTAGAATCGTCTCATATAAGAATTGTGGTCCAAAAATAAACACCGCGTGTCGGCGTTATTGTCAGGGAGGAGGTTCTCTATCGTTTATGATAGTCAGTCACTTATATTTGATACAGTCTGTTTCTGGCGAAAATGTAACTAATTCGGCGGAAGTAACATTAGCGTTTTCTCACCGTCAGTTGATGCTTCATATCCATAAGAGTCAACACGCCGGGGTCATGTGTTTATTTTTGTAACACAGTTCTTATTTGACGCGATATTAAATACGTCTATGGGATTCAGAACGGGGGTGGAAAACTGCGAACCAGGTAGACAAACAAAGGATGTGTAAATGACGTCAGACTTCGGCGTTCTATTGTTATCGAGGTTATAGGTCGGCTTGAAAGATTCTTATCCAAGGTGATAGATGTGCAACCTTTATTGATTAGTCATGATCTGTGTGTCCTCTCTTCCATTTCTCCCCCGCCGCACCCCCTCAGTGGTGTGTGTGTGTGTGTGTTTGTGTGTGTGTGTGTGTGTGTGTGTGTGTGTGTGTGGGGTGCATTTTGTTTTTGTTAGACTTGGCTAGGGTTGTGTGATGCACCACTAACATCCAGCCGGTGGGTCAGTTTAGTGTGCTGCTAGCTCTTTGTCATAGAGTTCTGCTGATCTCCACGTTTTTCCCACCCCCCCTGAGGCCCTCCCGGGAAGTGCTACTAGTGACATCACTAATGGTAAACAATAGCTTTCAGTGGCTTTCACTCTGTATGTATGTATGTACCCCCCCCCCGCCCCCCCTCAGGTCTGCCACGCCAGTCTAGCCCAGGTATTCTCTTATATACTGGTGGGAGGATGTCTCCCTTTATTAGCACATTGAAGGGGAGATGGTGTTTGTGGCTATTAAGGATGATCATGAACCCTAGCGTCCTCTCAGGTGAACATTCTGTGAAAATAGAAGCTCTACAAGCACACAAAGTTTTTAAACCAGCTATTTTAGGCAAATAAAAATTGGCGTAGTTGGGCAAAAAGAAGGGGGTCAAGAATAGAGCCCTGGGGGACCCCGGTCTACAAAGTGTATAGGATTTACGTGTTTAAGCCAGTTTGAAAAGGACAATATTGTATGTTATCTTACTGCAATGGCACTCTGTTGCCCGATTATCTGAGTATTTGACGTCCGACAACCAGGTCTCTCTGTAGATGCTTTAGGCCAGGGGTTCTCAAACTTGTTCATGTCAAAGACCCCCAAATTGACACTTATTAGTCCTTGGACCCCCATTTGAAAAGATATGCCAAGGACCCCATAAGAGACTATTTTTTACGGCTCTAACAGTGATTCTCAACCATTTAAATGTCTAGGACCCCCATGTAATGGCATTTCTATCTCTGGAACCTATTGTAAAATCAATGTTAATTTAACTCTGAGAGTGTACAGTCCATTTGGTTCCATTTCTGCACTCTGAGTTACAGACCCATAAGGGTCTATTTGTTTCCTAACTATCGATCATTTAGCTGGGGACCCCCTGGAACTCCCTCAAGGATCCCTGGGGGTCCCCGGACCAATGCTTTAGGCTTCTTTCTGTCATCCAGTGCTTCTACTGCTGCCAGTCAGTGCTGACGATGACGATAGAGGTATGTCAGCTGCAGTGCTACTGATGATGAAGAGGGAGCGATGTGGCGTCGGCTCGGCTGCACTAGTAGAATAGCAGATCTACAAGCTCACAGCGCGTCACTTAGTGCTGGGCTGCATGCTTGTACATCTGCTATTTGCTAAATTTGAATTTATTTTAACACAAATATTCTCTTCTGGGGGTCTCTGGCACAAAACATTTTCAGTTTTCAAATATATCAATTTGGGGGTCCATGTTGAAAAAGTTTGAGAACCACTGTCCTAGATGACCTACCGGACGCCAGGGTCTACATTTCTCAATGGAGAGTAGGGAGAGACCACCTCCAACCACTGCAGATCATGATATACTAGTTATATTGTAAGAACATAATACTGGCATACAGATAGGTCAAAATAACTTTGCATTCAATAAAACAAGACCTGGATTGTAGCTTTAAGAAGAAAATCTTTTTTCATTACCAGCCTGTAAGATGCAATCTAATTATGTAAATTTAGGGCGTAACAAACAGACATACTCTATGTAGCCTGTTGGGAATGGAAATAGGGCAGTGACATTGTGATATTATTGTTATGTTGTGGGTTTGTTTTATGTCTAGAGTTTCTTAACAGTATTTTAACTCTTGCTCATTCTAATAGAGGGCTTTGACTTTCCTCATGACCAGTGACACAATGTGCCCGAATAAATCATGTTCTTCCTTCACTCACAATTCAGAGCAGCGTTCCAGCCAGAAAAACCCCTTGGAGTGATTTCTAACCATACTCCAAAACATAATTATAGTAGCCTAAACACCCAAGCTTGTCATTAAAACAGGCCCGCTTACAGCATGGCTAGGTCATGACAACAAATCCTAAAGTATGCTACATATATCACCCACCCGTAAAGGTTCGCCCTAGTCTCAGTTTCCCACGGGCTACCCGTGATCTGTCATCGAGATTATAGTTGTTTAGGCTGCTGCTGTTTAGGTCACAGGACCCTTTCTCTCTGATTTAACCCTTCTCCTGCTCAGAGAGTGTGTTTTCCTCTCCCCCGCCACAGAAAACATCCATTCTATTGCGTCATTCGTCCATCCTTCTGCTCACCTTCAAACCCCCCCAACGCGCGCTTTCCGCCACCCTCCTACCGTGTCTGTATTAGCCGTCTTGATTCCTCAGGGTTTTAGATTGGCTAGGTGGCCCACAGGACTGAGTAGAAGTCATCAGAATGTCACCGCAGTGTAAATGAGGAGTTAAGAAAGAGTCTACTCGCACCTGGATGTCACTTTGGCAGGCACACAACAACAGTTACTGCTCAGTGTTCTCTCTTTCTAGCTCTCATGTATCTCTCTCTCCCTCTCTGTCTCTCACCCTTGCTCTCTGTTGATCATCAGTGACCATTGTACTATTTGGGTCTTTACGTTAAGCTAACCAGGTTTATGTTGACTTTGCTGTTAATCAAAAATGAACACTGCCCTTTTTGTATTTGACCCTCTCATTATGTTGTTTAAGGAAATGTGTGCAATAACTGTAGCCTCGTTAGGCATAGCTAGAACCAGAGAAATGCACTTGAGAAAGAGAAAACGGGGAGGGGGTCGAGAAACGGGACAGTGCCCCAAGGCTGGTGATGTTGTAGTGTGTGTGTGGGTGGAGAATTGGGTATGATCCAGGGGGTTGCTGGCGTGCCGGGCCACACTGAGGGGTCTTCTATCAACCTCGTCTTTGTGATGCTGATGCTAGTGGACACCCTCTTCAATCCGTCCCCATCCGCCAAGAGAGCTGCAGGGCGTAACCATTACTCTCACTTCACAAAAGGCGACGTCCACAATGGAAGAGAAAGGGCACCGGGTGAAGAGCGCTGCTGTCTTGCCACAAAGTGTCATGTCCTCGCATGTCTACGCTAGGGGGTCTTTTAGCAATGAACTAGGCTAGGTCCTTCAAGTTGAATGTGCACGTGACGCCACGAGACCCCCGCAACACTGCACCATGGTGGCCTTAATTGATTTGTTGGTGACAGCTTATCGCAGCTGCCTCTGTGTTTATTGTGCTACAGACCGATATATAGTACTTTATTTTTCACTTTCCGCTTTAATTAGTTGATTGTTTAGTGGGCAATTGTTTCGGATGTAAACGGTAAACACACACATTGTGTGTTTGTTGTGTCTGTCTGTTTCTGACCGAGCCAGACGGAGATGCAGCATCTCTGCAGTGGCTGAATTTGATTTATGCGGCCGTGGCCTGCTTAGCACCCCCTCCCCCCAACACACACACACACACACACACACACACACACACACACACACACACACACACACACACACACACACACACACACACACACACACACCTCCTCCCTGCATCTCAGAGTTAGGATGCTCTAATCGAATGTAGTTGCCTTGTGTGTGTGTGTGTGTGCGTGCCAGGCCCTGACAGTGCTGTAGAAAGGGACCAGAAACCTGCTGGTGCACTGTCATTAATCTTATAATGCCCATCCCTGCTGATTCAGGGGTGTCTGGGCACACTAGCACACACACACCACTATTCTCTCTAGACAAGAATCGGTGTCGGAATACAGATTCTGTCAACGGCCTCTGTCTCCCACATGCAACAGGAGGAACTGGCTTCTGTACTAACTGAAATGCCTTTTTTAATTTTTCACAATCTTGTCGATGCAATATTTGCAAGTGAGGGATTGAACTTTTGACAGAAATGTTGCCAGATGTTACACTGTGGAAAAGTCCACTTCAGTGAGAAGAAAGGAACACAACGATGCGTGATGATGCAAGACTCTCACACAAAAAGAAACCAGCTGTAGAGCATTGGTTCTCAAATATTTGTTTTTGTTTTTGTTTCAAGAACCCCATAACTGTGTACAAATTGAACCAAATGGACAAATAAGGGTCCATTGGTACACTTTCAGAGTTACAGAGTGGTCAGGGTCCATTTGGAACCCCCTCAAGGAACCCAGAGAGGATCCCTGGACGGCACGTTGAGAACCACTGCTGTATAGAGTGTTGTGAGACATATACACGGAGTCTCAATATGGAACATCATGAAACATATTCTTGCAAAGGTTGCACATAATCAATCAGTAATCTGCATCGCCTGCCTTTAACAACATTAACCGTGGCGTTCATATTTTGAGCATGTCATTATATATGGCGAAAATCATCAAACAATTTAAACATAGCCGATCCACAAGCTCACACAATATGTCGCTTTGTGACACGTTATGAGCTTATGTTGATCGCCTATGTCCGCTATTTTTCGTACCTTCGACCAAGTATATTGGGGCTCAAGTTGTCAAGATACCAGATACTTAGCTGGAATGCCTGCTTTGAGGCGTATGATGAGCATTCCTGCACTCAACGTATCAGTGGTGTCGTTCTGTGTGACATCTTCTGATTGGCAAGATGCAGATGTTAAGTAATATAATGCTTCAACCCGTGGTCACCATAACCAACTTACAGCCACCACCACCAGCACCAGCAGCAGCAGCACAGTGTTGTTGGGGGGGGGGGGGGGGGGGGGGGGATAATGTATGTGTGAGGACTTCAATTATTTACTCTGGTCTCCTGCCTTGAAGCTGGACCTGTGGACAGCGTAGACTGAGCCACCTCCTCCACCTTCCCCTCCCCACGTTAGCAAGACAGCAGACAGCGTAGCGTGAAGAAATGTCTATCCCCCGGCCCTCATGTCAGGAATCCTGATGAGGTTTATTGGGGCAGAAAGGGCACCGTTTTCCCCTGAGGCTGTAGTGAGAGCTAGGGAGCTATCTCCATACACCACACCTCCCTGGCTCTCTCTGTCTCGCTCTCTCTTGCATACTTGAGCTCTCTTTTATGTGAGTTTAGCTTTTCTCTCTCCCTCTGTGCAAGCACACACACACACACACACACACACACACACACACACACACACACACACGCGCACGCACACAGAGACATACACACCCACACACAGAGACAACACACAACTGAGGTCACGAGTTGGGACACCACAGTGTAGGCACCAGTTAGTGAGAATCAATGTTTGTCAGACCGGGGCAGACTCTTAATCCAGGAGGTGGCTCTAAACAGAAGTATCACTGTGTGGTGTGGCTTACTCCTTTCTCAATAACAGGGAGTGGAAAGCAGTGATGTCATGTCGTCTCTGCGTGCTGCATGTGTCTGCACACAGTGCAGCTAGTGACTCAGGTATATAGATTAGATAACAAACAGTGCGTGCTCTCTCCCATTGGCAGGCTGCAGGCGTGAGTCAGGCCCTGTTGAAGAGCCTGCATCATTACACCATTCAGATAGAATCAACAGCCTTTGTGGGAAAGATGCTATGAATGGCTGGCCGGTGGTGCTGAATGGAGAATCTTGCCTCTTCCACCGTGGTCCCTTTGGCACAGCCCACCACTGGCATGACTCAGCACAAGGTCCCGACTCCTGGTCAAGAGATTGTGTCGTAGCTTATGATTTCCAATGGAATTGTGTAAAAAAAATACCGTTGTTTTCCTGTGTAGGTGTAGAGGTGCAACAGTTAGAACTAAGTGATTTAATCAATCAATTATAAAAAATAATAATTGATTTGTGGGGACAAGTAGCCAAAATAGCAGATCTACAAGCTCACAATAGATAGTTAGAATAATCGATAGTTGCAGCCCTTGTAGCCTGACATCCAAAGATGGATTGTGGGAGTGTGTGCCAGTACTGTGTTGTGAATATTTCACCTCATGGAAGGAACACACCCCTGCCTGTTAGCACTGGCCTCCGGGCAAATCTAGTGACATCCAATCACCTTCCAAGGGGGAGGTTGGCTCCTCCCCCCTCTCAGCCACAACACCTGGGTGCTGTGTTCTCTGTTATTGAAGAGCTCAGACAGTCGCAGCGGAACTCCTCCATTCCGTTCAGCAAGTTGCAACATCACCGTCATCCGACAGACAGGGAACAAGACGGGTGTTGTAGTTTACCTAGGATAGGTTTCTGACTTTTGTTCCCTCTATGACATCAAACTTAACCCCTTCATCTGTAGTCTTTTTTGTTGGGTGACATTAAACACCAACGCTAAATGTTCAGTTTTGTTGCTCATGCGTGTGTTGTTAGTATCATAGGGGAACTAAAATTAACCTGTAG
Source organism: Gymnoscopelus braueri (assembly GCF_963280865.1). Classification (NCBI taxonomy): domain Eukaryota; kingdom Metazoa; phylum Chordata; class Actinopteri; order Myctophiformes; family Myctophidae; genus Gymnoscopelus; species Gymnoscopelus braueri. Next base: position 48,049,221 of record NC_137606.1, read on the forward strand.
TTAATCTCAAATCCTGTCTCGGTCAGTCTTGTTCCTCATATAGTTGACCGTTTTCCGTCCTCCTGTCCTGTTTTGAGAGTCCCTTTTTCACAGACATGGCTCTGTGCTCCCATCGGGGTGTTTGTGTGACTCCTTCCCTCTCTTCCTTCCTTCTCTCCATCCTTGGTGTGCTGCTGCTCTGTCTGGTCTGGGACCAGGCCTCCCCCTCTCTCTCTCTCTCTCTCTCTCTTGCTGCAGCAGTTGGCTCAGCTCTGCCACAGTTTTCCATCAAAACACCAAACCTCAATGGAGCATTCAAGCCCGGGCCCGCCTCAGCACTGCCCCTCCCATCCCACCCTGTTCCGACTCAGCCTTCTCTCTCTCTCTCTCTCTCGCTCTCTCTCTCTCTCTCTCGCTCTCTCATGGTCTTGTCCAGAAGGGAGCCCCCAGCTCATACTGGAAGACTTTTATAGCTAGGCCTGAAGAATTGAGTGAGTCAAGGAAAATGTTCATAAAGACACAGTTTGCATAGGTTTTGAGGGAACCGCTGGTCTGGTCTGGTGGACGTTTTGTTTTGCAATGTTGCTCCTAGCAATCTAGTGATCAGCCACTGTCCCAACAGCCTATAACTTAGCCCTAAATTGTACGGCTATGATTAGCTGTGTCCCTTTTTAGGAGAGCGATTTACGGCTGCATTTATTGTGTATGTCTGTGACTGACCTAGACACTAGATTTCGAAAGGCCTGGTAGTGGGGGTGGAAGCAATATCATAGAGGATCCTCCTCTAGTTCTCTCTCAATTCATTATGTTTATAAAGGTCTTATAGTTTTCACATTTTCTTCTTCACTTCTACTTCAACGGTGCACAAACAGAAAGCTCTTAACTTTAGCTAACATATCCAACACGGCCAGGTGTTTTTCTCTGTTCATCATTTAAGAGGATGACTTGATGACAAAAACATCATCTTTTTACGCGATGAAATACACAAAGAAAATCAAAAAGGTCTTTTAACATGGATATTTGAGCTTGAGACTGAGAGCTTTGTTTGTTTTGGAAAACGCACACACACACACACACACACACACACACACACACACACACACACACACACACACACACACACACACACACACACACACACACACACACACACACATATGATTGTACGTTGAATACAAAACGGGGGAAGCCAACTAGGCTGACTGTAGACTTGTGCTGCTAGGTGCCGAACAGACACCAGGCTACATGAAGCTTGTACAGTACTGCAGTTACAGTACCAGGCATTAGGAATTACAATACTTTAGTTAACATAGCTGGTGTGAAGAGAGTTTATATGCCTTCTCTCTGTCCTCTGCAGTCACTGCAGTGACAATTTTTGTCTTTTCAACACTTTAGTGCAGACATTGAGATGCAAAGCTATGGTGCACAAAGTGCACAGTAAGTTTAACACCTCTGCCCTCCAGTTCCGCAACTCTGTGGCCTTTTAAGTTTTCCATCAGTTTTGTGTGAAAAATGTCCACAACCATGTTTATTTGTATTTTACATTTCAACAATATGGCAATTCAAAGTAATTCAGTGTTATTTTGAGTGACAATGACACAACTATGTCTATATCACCTCCAACCCTTTAACCACTTAAGCCCTATATATTGTGTCGTATGATGAATCGCATAAATAGCCGATCTACAAACTCAACGTATTGCATCGTATTGGATCAACAAGCGTTGCCAGCTTGTAGATCTGCTATTCTTTTGCCCATTATGACATGCCCAAACTTGGGACGCCAGGTTGAAAGTGGATAAATCTGGAAGTGCTTTGCAACAAATTCTAACATCCACGTATCCAATGCTCTCTGTGGGGCAGCGCTGCCCCGATTTGTATCGACTAAAGTTTCAGGTTAAGAATGGAGCTTTTAATCTCTCACAAGTCGTGTGTGTGTGAGGGAGTCAAGTTCAGAGTAATGTTGTTTGTAGCCCACTGGTTCTCAAGATCGGGTCCGGGGACTACCAGGTGGTCCAAATGGAACTAGTTGCAAGTCTGTAACTCTGAGAGAGTACAGATGTGTTTGTGCACTCTCAGAGTTCAATTAACAAAGTCATGAAGGGAAAGTTCCATTTCTACACTCTCATTTAAAGACCCATAAAGGTACATTTGGACCCCTGGTGGGCCTTGGACCAGATGTTGAGAAACAGTGGTTTAACCAGCCACAACCCCCCCCCCCTCTCTCTCACTCTCTCTCAACCCCTCTCCTCTACCTGTTCTCTCACTCGCACGCTGCCTCTCCTCCAACTGCTACTTGACTCCTCACCTTCTCATGATGATCTCTCCATCTCCTCCCACCTCTGCCCTCCTGTCCTGTTAGTCATTTAAAAACCTTAAAGTGCCAACTGTGGATGTGGCGTGTTCATCTGCGTTGTTCTTCTAATGCCTTATCTTAGGATCCATCGCAGAACGGCGTCACTTGTCGACAAAATCGGTTCTTCAGCTCTTGTTAATACTTTTCATTGGTTAAATATTTATAAAACCCACACACAGATTTAACCACTTCCAACCTGGTATCCTTATTTATAAACATACAATTATGAAATATAGAGGTAGAGATACTGTGCATGGTTTCTGCTCGACAGCGACAATATTTATAGACAAGTGACACGGGTCACTTTAGTTTGACGCCGTGACACCTCACACAGACTCTCAGAGAAAGTCTCGTTTCTATGCTAGTCATGCTTTCATTTGTTCCTGTATGATTAACCAAGAACAACATCTTGCCTACTCCGTTTTGCCTCCTTTAGGCCCTTGTGCACGCGTGCACGCGTGCCACCATCCCAGTATGTGTTTATGTGCTGACTTTTCCATCTCTCCATTTCAGAGGGTTTCTTTTTTTTTCTTCTTTTCAGGGAGTAGGCTAGTTAACCCATTAAGACCGGGATAAGCATCTGTCATTTTAGATTTTAACCACTTTAACCATTATCTTATACTTCGGCTATTCAAAAATAGCAGATATACAAGCTCATAGCGCGGCACCGAGTGCCGCGCTATGAGCTTGTAGATCTGCAATTTTTTATAAAAATCCTGAAAATGTGTGCATATCTTTTGAATATAATATGTTTTTTAAAGCGAACATTTGTAACTCAAATCTTTGCTTCTGGGGATTCTACAAATGGCATCTAAATCCTAACAGTTTTTTGAAAAAACTCATGTTGCTACAATCAGTGGTTCTCCCAACTTTTTCATGTCAAGGGCCCCCAAAATGATATGTATTTGGCCGCGGACCCCCATCTCAAAATATGTTGTTCCAGGGACCCCCAGAAGCAAAGATTTGAGGTAAAAATGTTCGCTTAAAAAATATATACGGTATATATTCAAAGATTTGCACCCATTTTCCACGATTTTCAAAAAATAGCAGATCTACAAGCTCATAGCAGGGCACTCGGTGCCACACTATGAGCTTGTAGATCTGCTATTTTTTGAATAGCCAAAGTACAAAATAATGGTTGAAGTGATTACACAGATGCGTTCCCGGTTTTAAATGGGTTAAAGCTAGCAGGGTTTTCTGCTGCAGTCTCTGGAACTTATTACAGTCGTACTAGGGCACATGTTCATGAACGGGCCATTCAGCCCCGGCCGCTACACGGCTCTGAATGAGCGCACTGTCGCCAGGAGAAAGGGAGTTAATGTGGGCTAGTTAGCCGTCAGACCTCCCCATTACGGAGGACCGGGTCTACTTAAAGTCTGCGCTCATTCTTAACCACTGGTTGTGTGTGTGTGTGTGTGTGGAATTTTAATGTCTTTCTTTAGGAATCATTCTGGAGTCTTTTAATTTCAAGGGCCCTGCCGGTTCATATGCATTAGGCCAGTGATTCTCAACCTGTGGGTCTCTCAACCAAGTGATTTTTGGGGGGTCCCCAGATGATGTGCTTAATGTGCAACATAGTTTTCTCATTCAACAGTAAACAAAACAAACCAACATACAGTATAAGTGTATACAGGGCAATTAAAGGCTAAAATAAAAACCCATTTCTACGTCAAAAGTAATAAACAAACTATACTATAAAATACTTTCAAACATTGGCTAAATTGTGAAATATTACCTGAGCAAGAGGCAAACATTTTGAGACCGAGCTAAACTAAATGTAATGCCTCAACTCCTACAATTCCAAGTGCTTGTCAGGGTGGGGGGTCCCCAGTTCAAATATGATTTTTTGTGGGGTCACGGACTGAAAAGGTTGAGAACCACTGCATTACACACCCATTTGGTCATTAAAAAAAAAAAGAAAAAACTGTAAAATCCTCATTGTTTACCATCTCAGAGTTACGGACCCATCAGGGTCCGTTTGGACCCCTGGTGGTCCCCGGACGCGACATTGAGAAACGGTGATCTACGGGTGCATCTACAAGTTACGCTAGCTCCTTGTCTAAAGCTTGTTGGTTTCATTTATGCGGTTCCTCCGTTGGCAACTGCTTTTTACAAGACGCAAAATAATCGAACTTTTCGACTAAAGCCTTTCCGTTCTCTCTGTGCTTAAAGGTAGAGCTCGGCTATAGTTTATTGACCTGTAATGGGATACCCGTAGCTCGCACCATCTGCATTTTAATGCATTCTAAATGTGCCTGCATATAGCTGGTCGAACCACACTAATCCATAATTTACTGGAAAACCTCCCTTTTTCCAATATGGCGCTGATGTGGTCTGTCGCTCATTTCGTCTCTGCCACCACTCAAGCACTAATCAGACCGGCTTGTAGGAAACAGACCATGGTGGTTGAGATTAGGACAGGATTGTGACAGGCAAGCCGTGATCTCTATGAGGGACATTACACGCATGTACTCATGCACGCACGCACACACACACACACACACACACACACACACACACACACACACACACACACACACACACACACACACACACACACACACACACACACACACACACACACACACACACACACACACACACACACACACACACACACACACACACACACACACACACTTGAGATCTGGGGGTGGATGACATTTGACCTGGAAAAGCCTTTAATCTTCTGCTGCAGAAGGCTGATGTTTGATCAGGATTACTACAGTATGTTTACCAGCTATATAGTGTCAGGAGCTGCTATAGAGTAGCACAGTGGTTCTCAACCTTTCTAATTTCAATCATCTCCATTTTGATATGCATTTAGGCCACAGAGTCAATCTCTGGGACCCCAATCTACACTGTAACATTACTCTGTGTTAATTTAACTCTGAGAGTGCACTAATTCAACTCCATTTTGGTTCCATTGTGTTACATACTCTTATTTCTGTACAGTTGAGAGACACGGAGGACCCTAGCTTGTTTGATTTAGTCTTATTGCAGGAATATTTTGCGATGGACAGTAATGATTTCTCCTGTTTTTCCTTGCAGGTTTCCCAAGAAAGCAAGCAGGTATGGACCTTTTTATATTTTCCTTGTTTTGAATCCAAGACATAAGCAGTTGGCTACTACTAGAGTTTGAGTGCACACACACACACACACACACACACACACACACACACACACACACACACACACACACACACACACACACACACGGCTGCTGCAATGCAACACTGTGATCTTAAGAGTTTGGACTACCCACCTCCCATACACATAACACACACACGCGCGCGGGTGCGTAAATGCACTCACTAACACGCACGCACTGTGCGGGACAAAGGGGTCCCTCTTCTATGCACGGCCATCTCTGCCTTCCACTGTGAACAGAACAGAGGCCTTTCACAGTGGTCGGACGGTATCGACAGAGACGAGCCATACATTACCACGCCGAGGTTCAAGCCGGGGTCCGGCTTTGTGGCACCTCCTCTTGGGAGCGTCCCTTTTTTTTTTTTTTCCTCCTTTTCTGCTGGCCCTGCTCTCGTCTCGGGGCACTCGGCTGAACAGCCCTCCACATCCTCTGGCTGTCACATTATACAGTACAGACACACACTCGGCATGATTCATGAACTAGGAGGTCCCCTTCCTTTGCCTCATTATCCTCCATGCCCAAGTGAACAATTGAAGGTTTTGTTTGTCAGCGGTGATTCCCCTCCCTGCTCAGAGGAGAACCTTCAATGTGCTCCAGCATGTGGTAGACACACATACGTACTTAGACATATGTAAGTACACGTACGTATTCTACGTTATGTATGTATGTACATACATAGTAGGCCTGTCCCCGACTAAGGATTTGTTTAGTCGACTCTAATTGGCGACTAATTGCCAATAGTCGACTGGCAGTCGACTAATATATATATATATATATATATATTTTTTTAGGGCCAAAATAAATTTTATTTCAAATGGCCAAGTCTACACAGTTTGTTTTGTGTCTCCAGCAGAGTTTCTAGTGTCTCTATCTCTCTCTGGAAGAGGTTCCACATGAACTCTGCAGCCGCACTGAGGCGCTCCAACACAAACAATACCAATACAAAGACGAGGAATAAGAAGAAAAAAGTGGAAGTTACGTGTGGTTGCAGGTGTAGACTTGGCCAAAAAACAATTTAAAACATTTTTGGCGCTTTTTTTCCCCGACTAGAGTCGACTAAGAGACACGCAGTCGACTCGGACCCCCCGCGACTAACCAGTCGACTAGTCGACTTAGTCGAGGTCAGGCCTAGTACATAGTAACATTCATACGTACGTATGTACATACTGTGTACACATACGTACATACATACAGGGTGGCCATTAGTGTGGCAAGGTGCTGGCTGGCAGTACAATTAAGTTGCCTATAGAAAAGCTACATGCAATTACCACAATACTGCACGTCAGTGCATTGTGTGGTTGGTTGGGAGATGGGGAGTCTTCAGTCTTCCTTTTCAGAATTATGACGGTTATTTTTTTCTGTGTCTTGTCAAAGACGAGATAAGATATCAAAAACATAATATACAATGTTACAGTTACTTCTCACTGAAAGCTGCATAATGGGCACGATTTACACAGACTATATTGAAATAATGATTTGTAACACAAGAGCCAAACAAATACATCACATACTGTAGATGTTATCTGTAAGACAAGTGGTATATGTTAAGCTTATGCCAAGTTTTCTCTAAATAATCAGCAAATGCCTTGTGATGAAAACAAAACAAAAAAACATTTCAATCTCTCCATCATTTAACTAAAACAAGTCTGAGTTTTGACACTCAATTTCACCAATTTCACTGATGTGAGGGCACAATAAGTATTTGCTCTTCTTCTGTAACCGTTCTCAAGGTACAGGGGCAAGATCCCAGAATGTGCTGTTAACACTTATCCTGTGATGAGAGACTACTTTTTTTCCTCCTCCAGAACCAGCAGCATTCTCAGTAAAGACCACCCTCCAGACAAGAAGCCCAAAAGTGACAAATCTACACTTCCCTCTAATGAGTTTGACCCTACAGGTAACTTCTCCCTTTCACTCTCTGTCTCTCTCTTGCTTACTGTCCAACAACTACTAGCCGCCCTGTCTCTCTCTCTCTCTCTCTCTCTCTCTCTCTCTCTCTCTCTCTCTCTCTCTCTCTCTCTCTCTTCCCCCCCCCCCCCCCCCCCCCCCACTCATATATATAACCACACACACAATTATGGTGATAATGATGGATTGTACAACAAGGCACGATGGGATGGTGAAAGGTGGTATGTGTGTATTATGCTTTGTGCTCTCTCTCTCTCTGAAATCTGCACACGTGCGTATGTACGTACTCTTCTCCTTGGCCTGTGGTCTGCCCTGGTGATCACAGGGAGACAACGGCGTCAGCGTGAATGGAGCTCACACGCACTCATCTTTTCCATTTCCTTACACATCACTGCTAATGGACTGCCTAATGTGTCTTCATTGTCTGAAACACGGGCGATGGTACTTTGCACCAATCCTTGGTCTCTTTATGCGTCTCTTCTCGGTTAATAAATACAGATGGATTGACCATAGGAACCGTGAATGTGTTTAATGTCCTCATGCGCCGTTTCACATAAATTGGTCCGATATAGATTTTTTCCCCCTTCATATTCAAAGCTGCCGGGTGGCCTTGATGCTCGCTCAAATCTTCAGCGTTTTAAGCCAGAAGTGTATCTATCGCAGGGTGAAATCGGAAGGGCTCAGGAACAGACTAGCTTAAACGCTTGATATGGCGACACTCCTCGTGTTGGTATTTGTCAGTAAATGGGGCAGTGTGACTTGAGGTATGCCCCTGAGAAAGCTGTTGTATTCAAAACAAGAGACCCAGAAAATCCTCTTGGCTGCCTTTTGGGCTTATCTTGGTGTGATGACGCAACACAACATGGACAAGACGTGTCCCCTGAGCGAGTTACACAAGAGACACGCTCTCTCTATTATTGTGTGTCTGTCTGAAGTCGATCCGTTTATCAGTACGTTGCTTTGAGGTGAAGGGTCTATAGTCGGTAATGTCTGCATCAGCCACAGAGCGAGAAGAAGCCATGTCCTGCTCTTTATTTGATTTAAATCAACCTCCTTCATTCATCCTCATTGGATTTTTTAATTATTATTTTTGAGACAGGAATCATCTTTGATATCCGATCTCATCCTCTCTCTTGCATGCTCTAATTTTTATTAGTTCACGTCTTTTTTATCTGTCCATATTCGGCTGTTGCATGATCTTCAAGCCACCTTCCCCCCACATTGCTCTCCTATAGAACGGCTTATTCTGGCATGATATGACATTTTTAACCACCTGATGATAATATGGTAACACAATTAAGCAAAATGTTCTATTATATTTGCTATTCAGTTATCAAATGTATATTATGTTATGTAATTAATATGTAATTGTATGTATTATGTAGTTTATTTGTGCATTAATCATTTAGTAATTTAGGCTTCCAGCCTCTCAACAGAGACCAGCCGATATACATTATAAATGCTATTGATGACATTTGACATGATCTGATAATGTAACCTATATTTCCCTATAGTGGCTAGAGAGTAGACTCTGTGGTTAAGACCTTGCATTCATAGCCCTGTTGTGTCTTCATACAAAACTAAACTAGTTCTCTTTCCGTAGCTGCACTCCTGTCAATCCATCCCATTGCTTTTTTGTTTTGCCTATATATTTGAATTAGTTGACCTTATTAGTTCATTTTTAATATTTCTTATCCCATTATTGTTTTGTTTGTTTTGTTTTTTCCTCCCTTCATGATTTTCTCTTTCCTGTTTTGTTTTGTGTTTTGTGCTTCTCCTGTGCTCTGCTCTGGTCTGGTCTGGTCTGGTCCGTGGCGGTGTGTGTGCTGTCACTGTGCTGTGTGTGCTGCTTCGTTCTGTGCCTGCTCTCTGTGCTGGTGGTTGGGGCTGTGGTGGGTGCAGAAGCTCTGGTGGTGCAGAAGAGTGGCAGCTGCAGCAGTGTGCTAGCGGAGGGGAAGCAAGAGTCCTGTGGTAAGATGCTCCTGATAGGACGGCTCGGGTGGTGGTGTGACGGCTGCAGTCATGTATATAAGACCACTTTAGACCGTGTGTTGGGTGTGTGTGTGTGTTGGGGTGTGTTTTCCCCAGTGGTGGAAATTGACTTGAGTAAAAGTACAAAAGTATTGGTATCAAAATGTACTTAAAGTACCTAAAGTAAAAGTACTAAAATGTTTAAAAATCTGCCTCCGAGATGTAGTGGAGTAGAAGTAAAAGTATTGAAAATTGGAAATGCTCCAGTGAAGTACAAATACCTCAAAATTTTACTTAAGTACAGTACTTAAGTAAATGTACTTAGTTGCTTTCTACCACTGTGTGACGGCTGCAGTCATATAAGACCACTTTAGACTGTGTGTGGGGGTGTGTTTTCCCCAAACAGAGCAATGATACCAAAACGGTCAAATCCAGAGGAATTGTCGTTATTCATACCACTGTTTCTCAACGTCCTGTTCCTTTTCTACGGGTCTGTAACTTTGAGAGCTATATAAATGGAACCATTTTGGTATATTTGGGACCCCAATCTACACTGTAGAAGTCTCAGTGTTAATTTAACTCCCATTCGGTTCCTTTTGTACATGAATATATGTAGATGAATATGAAGTTACAGACCTGTAAGGGTCCATTTGTACCTCCTGGTGGTACCCGGACCGGATGCTGAGAACCAGTGATTTATCCTGTTCTTGTTAGCGTTAAATAAATAACTAAAATGTTAAATGGTGCCTTCATCCAAAGCACTTTACAATGTGCATTGCCACATGCATTCACACTCCGACGGTGGAGAAGAAACCGTGCAAGGATTCCAAGCGGCCACTCTACCTCCTGAGGCACTGCTGCCCGATTATGCCTGGTTTATACTTATTTGGGATAATAGTAGATTTACGATCTCACGACACATCGCGCTGTTATGCGTTGTGAGCTTGTAGAACTGCTATTTTTGGTGCTTGACACCGGTGTGCAACTAAGTACAAGAGTCAGACGGCTTAAGAACATCTGAAATGCACACTATAAGACCAGCCCCACTGGTGTTTTATTATGCATCTTATTCCATTTACCGAATTTGAGGGTGCAAGTCACTCAGTCATTCAACCGATTGATCAAAGTCTTTATATCAGAATTGCCCAACTTGCCCAAAGCCACTTGGCAGAGTGCTATGAGGTGTTGCTATGAGGTTTTGTAATGCAAATATTGTTGTAGCATTTCCTGGACACAAGGCCCTGGTCTATTAACCAATATTAAATGTGGCTATATCAGTGGTGCTCAAACTTACTCATGTCAAGGATCCCCAAAATGTATTTATATTATATGACCCCCATCTCGAAATATTTTCGGACCCGCATCTCAAAATATTTTGTTCCAGGGACCCCCAGAGGCAAATATTTGAGTTAAAAATGTTCGCTTCAAAAATACATAAATATTCAAAGCTTTGCAAAAAAAATCTTGATTTTTCAAAAATAGCAGATCTACAAGCTCAAGAGCGGCACGAAGTGACACGCTATTAGCTTGTATATCTGTTATTTTTTGATAGCCAACCAATGTGCGATATATATATATATATATATATATATATATATATATATATATATATATATAGCTAAACCGGTTTTAATGGGTTAAAAACTCCCAACTTCTCAACACTGCTTCGCACAATTGGCTAAGGAGTATTTATTTGCGTTTACATTTACTTGTGATCATAGTAGGCTTCCAATCTATTTCAGAAAACTATAGATGGAAGGTTTGATCAGGAAACTATTCTTTATATTGTGTTTTAAAATGATTGGGGACATATTATTTTATAGAGGTTATTTTAAACTTGCATTACAAAGATCTAGGCCAAATTATGTGCCTCTAGGTGAATCTATAACTCAATTCATCCTTACACTTTATACTTTTTTTAAAGCAACACCGTCCTACTAAGGCATACAAATTAAGCGTACTGTATATGTACACTGTATGTTGTTTTTAGTAGGTCAACTTCTGCCCTTGTGTCCATATCCTTGTATTCCATTGCACGAGTGCTGACCTAGGATCAGTTCTAACCTGTAAATAATGCATTAGTGTAGATAAGACACGCCTGATCAGCTCCCACTCGAGATGGTGATGGCAGATAGCTGACCTCGACCTGCACCAACCTGTTTAGCATAACACTGCAAATAATCCTGAATGTTAATGTTGCTCTGAGACGAGGAACAAAAAGGACCCATAACAATGGACAACCTTTAAATTAATTATATCCACATAAAAAGTGTTACTTTACGGTAGCACGCTGAGATGAGCAATTTTTTACAGTTTCAGAGCTGCTGCCTAAACTGATTCATAATATTGACTGCATTTTGATTTTGTTAAGTCACAGTATTTTGAATAAAATTCCATTTAGTTTTAGTCATCTGAAAAGTTTTAGTTTTAGTCTAGTTTTAGTCGACTAAATATCATAAGGTTTTATTCGACTAAATATAAAGTTGATTTAGTCGACTAAAATGTATTTTGGCGCCTACAAGCTCACAACACGTCGCAGCGCGACACGTTGTGAGCTTGTAGATCTGCTATTTTCAGAGCGCAACACCCGAGCGCAACCAAACATAAAATGACTTGAGTTCTACTGGATCTCTTCTCTACTAGTCCCTCCCTGACATTTTAGTCTAGTTTTTATTTGTTGACGAAATTGTCAATATATTAGTTTTAGTCTCCATAGCTTAGTTTTTATTTAGTTTTTTTAATTGAGTTGTCGTGTCAGTGATAAAAGGTAGTCGACGAACACATTTTGTCACAGTTTTAGTCGACGAAATGAACCCTGGACCTCCCTCCCTCCCTCCCACCTCCTCTCTCTGTTTTTTCCCTGCCCCCAGTGGCCCCAAGCTTTACAGTTCCCTTCCCCCCCGTCCCCCTCACCCACCCCCCTAGCCGGAGAGATTTAGCCTCTTGTTCCGTTCAGGCTCCAACCCCCCACCCCAACAACAACTCAAATCCCCTTTAGCTTCTCCTGCAAACACCTCTGTTTGACATCACACTTGCTTAGGAGACCTTTGGACATGCAGCAAGAACCAGCTTGATTCATGGGTCACCGCCTCACACGCACAGGAAAAGCCCTCAGTGTCCCATTTAACCCCCCAGAGTGTATACAAATGTAAAACATTTTTAGAGGTGTCAGACACTATTATGTAGGGTGATTATGTTTGCAAAAACCCAAACCGGGACCCAATACTCATTTAACCCATTAAGACCTGAGGCCCATTCTACAAATGTCTTCTAAATCCTAACAGTTTTCTGAAACACTTATGTTGCTATAATATCAGTGCAACTTTTTCATGTCAAAATTATATGTATTTGGCTGCGGACCCCCATCTCAAAATATTTAGTTCCAGGGACCCCCAGAAGCAAAGATTTGAGTTACAAATGTTTGCTTTAAAAATATATATATTCAAAGATTTGCACAAATGTTCTTGATTTTTGGAAAATAGCTAATCCGCGCTATGAGCTTGTATATCTGCTGCTTTTGAATAGCCAAAGTATAAAATAATGGTTAAAGTGGTTCAAATCTAAAATGACAGATACTTTCCTGGTCTTAATGGGTTAAATCGGATTTCTAAAATGTTTTCTGTGCCTTTTAAAAAAAAGTTTTCACCTGCAGCTTATTTTTGCGCTTAGCATTCCTAGTGACTGCACCTTTCAACAGAACAGGACATGATAAACCTCTATGTATGACCATTTGGTAGGGCGTGTTGAAAACCGGGACATTTGAGTGTTTTAGAGATCTTTGTCGACCAAACTGCCAGGTCAAGCATCCTCCAGATGTAAACACCCTTCTGCTCACAATAGAGCACACGCATCTTTATATCCTTTTTTCATTTTATGGGTCACATCTCCTGCACATATTGTACTTTGCACTATGTACAGTATATATACTGTACACTGTATATCCCTGTTGCTCATTTGTTACAGGAGAGCAAAAAAAAAACCTTCGGCAAAGGATTTTGGTCAAAAATTACTTAAGAATCCTCAAATACTTAATCTATCATTCACCTAAAAGTCAGAGCTGAAATCGGCATGCAAATATGAATAAAACAGCAACTTATGTTGGTCCTCCATTATTTTATCACATGACTTCCCAATTTGCTGATCGTTTAAAAGCAATTTTTTTGTTAATCCACTTAGCGTTACAATATTATTCCCTTTCTCTGAGTTAAATTGACACTGAGGATTTATCTGTGCAGAGAGAGACTAATTAAAAAATACACAGGTCTGTTTTTACGGTCTGATTTGAATTTTTTTACTAGAATGTACTATTTTTGAGGTGATTCATTGAGGGGAGCTTTATTTCAATCTTCCTTTGTAAACACAACGGGTCATTTTAGCCTTTGGAAAGGAAACGTTTTCAGCTAATTCTGTTTAAATTTCTACATTTGTCTCTCTAACTCTGGTCTATTAGGCTCTGGTCTGTTCTTGTCAGTCTAGTCGAACCATTGGCCAGACATCAGATAAACCCTAATCTCAACCAGTCTATCTCTTTAGTCATTGTGATGAAACATCACAAAGAACCAGAAAAGTAACTTTCCTCCTTCTGTCACAGGCCCCCGTCAAAACACTCAGTAACTCTGAGATTTTAATGGATTCAGTATGTCGATTTTCACTTAGAAAATGCGCGCTTGACCTTCAAATGTTTGATTTTAAAAATATATAAAAAAATGTGTGTTATCTACCCAGCACAGTAGGTAAACAGTGACACATAAAATCGATAAACAGAACAGATAAACACAATAACATAAATGATGGACTCAATCAACATTGTGGGCCTTCCTCCATCCAGCCAACCTTGGGAACCAGTGCTCCATGCTGGTCAGTCTGCATATGGAAGACATATGCCAGTCTGCATATGGAAGACATATGCCAGTCTGCATATGGAAAATATGACAGTCTGCATGTGGAAGATGTGTCAGTCTACATATGGAAGACATGATTACATTGACATCAGACTGCGAGAGCATGCGTCATGTTCACTGACCTGATCGATGAATCCATTCCACCCCCATCTCCCTCTCTTCTATGAATACATATTTCATCTGCATGGCCTCATAATAACAAGACCTGATCCTGCTTAAGCCTAATTTATACTCCGTAGTATGACAGTGTTGCTTGCCAAAAAGAGCTGATCTTCAAGGTAACTATGCATTCCTTCCGACAAGCAACACCCTCGTTCAGTGGATTGTACATTAGGCTTTCCATTCTGGATAGGTATTATTATATATTTTATATCTTTTTATATATGTTGACTGGAGAACAAATGATATGACGTTTAGAACTGTAAGGTTTACTATAGTAAACGCTGCAAACCGTATGACACAATCAGCACTTACGACAGCTGCAACTTCTGCATCTGGAAGTCGCCAGTCGCTGCTGCTATCGATTTAGAAACGGTGCAAAGATCCAGTCAATGCTCCAGATTAGAATAGTAAGACATTGTTTATTGTTCCAAGAAGTTATAAGTCGGTGTCAGTGGGTTTTAAGTACACTTTTCTAAAAGCTGCATCTTGGTCTCATTAAAGATGTTGTCATGTCTCTCTCTCTCCTTGCCCCCAAACCCCCCTGACCCCTCTGACTGGGTCTGTCTCTGTCTCTCTGTCTCTCGCTCTCTGTCTCTGTCTCGCTCTCTCTCTCTGTCTCTCTCTCTCTCTCAGGTCTGGTCCAGCGATGTGTTATCATCCAGAAAGATGTAAATGGCTTTGGGCTCACTGTCAGCGGTGACAACCCAGTGTTTGTGCAGCTCGTCAAAGAAGGTAAGATGGAGCCACATCCTGTCCCAGAGAGGAGGAGGAGGAGGAGGAGGAGGATGATGATGAGGAGATGATGTAGTTAAACCCCCTGCCTGCTCTTCCAAATATCACCAGATGGTTGTATCCAGAGCATGTCTGGCTTCTAGCTGGACAGTAGTGTCACACAAGGGGATCATTATCGCTGCTTCTGGCCTGAGAAGTCGTAATAATAGAGATGTAGTGTCCTTGCAGTGGACACTGATATCTAACTGTCACCACATATGGTGACTCTGAATTCACACACACATGTAACAGTAATTGGGACTCTGGAGTGCTGCAGTGCATGCTGGGGGAAGGAAAACCACACGTGTCAGGCGTTTGTGGCACTTATTTAGAGGAGTCAACACTGAAGCCTTTGACTCGACTGCATTTTTCATCTTCAGCAGTTGGAGTTGTTCTTTTAGCGTTTGCCTTGTCATTTTGTCTTTTAACAACTTAACCACATGAACCCCAGCATGCCTATTCTGGGCGGGCATGTCATAATTCGGCGAAAATAGCCGATCTACTAACTTGTAGATCGGCTATTTCCGGCCAAGAGATTTGGTTTAGATGGAAAAAAGGAGGGGAACCAAGTATAGACCCCTGGGGGACCCCGGTCAACGAAAGTATATAGGTTTTAAGTGCTTAAGCGCTTAAAACCTACTTTGGTCGTACAACAAATGGTCACAATTTGCCTCCATACGATGAACCAAAGCCTAAATGACAACGTATGGACGGCAGGTAGGACATTGCGTGACGGCTCTGTCAGGTTACACCTCATGTGTTCAGGTGCAGGTGTGCTGACGCTAGAGTTCCTCCACAGTCTTAGATCTCATAATAACCCGTCTCAGTCCTAAATCCCTTTGTTTGGGGTGGAGCTGGGAAATGGGTCCTTCTCGTAATATAACCACTGTTATGGTCTATCATAAATGGTAGTCAAAGAGTTGCTTGGCAGCGTCTTCATACTGTATGTGGTCAGACTATATGGTGTGGCATAATATGAACCACATTAGCCTTCCTTTTCCCCCCCAATCCACTTTTTTTCTTGAGTCTCCTTTTCACCTCCCTGTTCGGTTTTGGATCATGTTGTCCTCTGTGTGTTTGCCAGATGGGGCTGCAATGCGGGCAGGAGTTCAGACAGGCGACAGGATTATCAAGGTACTGTGTTCATCTGCCTCCATATTCTAAAAGTGCAAACGTCCCAGCTTTTTAGTCCAAAGGCTGACAGATAGCCTCTATGCTGCCACCTTCTGGTAAACAATAGAACAGTCTAGACACAACGTGTGTGTGTGTGTGTGTGTGTGTGTGTGTGTGTGTGTGTGTGTATTACGTTTGTATTGCTTGTATGTGGGGACCAAAAATCCCCACAAGGATGGTAAGACCTACTAAAATTGGCCTTGTGGGGACATTGTTCTGGTACCACGGTAATTTCCATGGCTAAGAATTATTTATTTTTTAGAGCTATGGTTACAATTAGTTTAAGATTCAGGTTGGGGTTAGGATTATACATTTAGGGGTTAGGGTTTTAAATGAACAATTGCTGAAAATTTGCTTCAGAGGGGTCACCACAGGGATATGAATACAAACGTGTGTGTGCACTGCATAATATGTAAATGATATTTGAATATAACTGCACTGGGGATATTTTAATCCCATTTTCTTTTCTTATGAATGGCCTATTGTCTTCCAGGTTAACGGGACCCTAGTAACACATTCTAACCATGTTGAAGTGGTGAAGCTCATCAAATGTAAGGCTGACTCTGTGACGCTGACTGTTTTGATTAAAGAAATAATTCATGATCTTAATTATGCATGCTGTTAAGAAAAGCTTGAGAAGTATACATTTGCCTCTTGGCGTGCACTAAGGCCCCTTGCTGTCTCTTTGCGGTTCCTACAGCGGGCTCTTATGTGGCCCTCACAGTGCTGGGGCGGCCTCCCGGGCTGGCCCAGATCCCTCTGTCAGAGGCAGAGTCTGAGATGCTAGGAGTCAGCATCTCCTCTCCCGGCTCGCCAGCAGCAGAGCGGCCCTACAGTCCCCTGGACCGCGTCTCCTCCTCGCTGTCGCCTTGGGTACTGACAATTTATTAGTATAGTAGTATATCGTATCATTATTTATTCTGTATGCCCTTCATCTGCTGTGTCATTCTTATATTTCATGTCTCCTGTGATATTGGCTTTAAGTCCTATTTTGCTATATGACAAATAATAGCGACAGATAACTGCGAATTGCCGTATTTTTGGAATTATAAAAAATCTCAATAGAAACATTTATTTTTTAAATTTGCCCAAAATACAGACGCCAGGGTTAATGTGGTCATTTTCTTTCTGTCACAGGATGAGTTCAGTAGTTTCCACAACCAGAAAGGTGACATCTTGAAGTTGCAGGTAAGGAAATAATCATCGTATATTTTATTATCGTAAATGTAGTTTTCCTGAGATGATGCTTGCAGTGTTCTCCGTTGGAGAATGTTGTGTTAGCTGTGTTGAAAATGGTCTCGTCTTTAAATAGACCGCAGTTTGACATTGAGAGCCAAGTAATGTGTCTCATTTGATAAGACAACTGTCTTTCCTGTGGGTCTGAAGAGACTGTAGCTGGGTTTTTTCTGTCTAATACACACTGGCACTCATAATACTTGTTATACTTAACACCCCCGCCTCCCCAGGCAATTTCACTTCCTCTTCCCCTCCAAATGTCGCACCAAACCGCATAAGAGTTGTGGTTTGAAAAAACATATGTCAGACTGCTATGGCAACCAGGTCGTCTACTAACAAAGACGATGTAAAGTCTAGCTTATACTCTGTTGTGTTCGGCAAGCGACACAGTCGAGCAACGGAGCATAGTTTGAGCTTAAGTTGGTTAGTTGATGTGTAGAGCTACAGAGGCAGTTGAGACGTCAGCCAGGAAGTGATATCGTCATCCAGGTCAATAAGGACGCTGACTGACTGCATGTGGGGATTTGCAGATCGGACGTTCGTCGACGGTATGCTCGTCTGTGGTTTCCGCTGTCACAGAGATCAGTGGCAGACACTCCAGTCATACGTAGAGTTGGGTTTTTGCAACGTAAGAGCGAAGTCCGTTGAGGTTGAGCCAAGCATGTATGGCATGTAATGTAATGTAGGTCCAACATCCAGGAGGATTGCTTGAGCGAGAGTCGATATGTTAATATGGATGTTGAAGCGGACCATTGTTTGTTCCAGGAATCAAGGATCCAACCAGGGTGTGGAGGGCTCGTGGTAAGGAGTCTCCTAGCTTTGGTAGTAAAGCCCGACACTTACCAGATTTTTGGATCCGATTTTGGAGAGTCGGAAGAAGAAATAAAAAAAATACATCTTGAAATCAGTTTGGTTAACTTAGATTTAAGGTTTATATTTGAGGACATTTAACTTCTAAGCAAACAAATGTAAAGGGAAAAAACCCCACTTTGATAGATATTGTTATTTAATAATATTAAACTTGAATATATGAAAAGAACATTTAACTTTAATCATGCAACACTTAAGCCCTATTCAAATACAAACATTACCAATCAAATATTTTAGAAAATGTTGAAAAGGTTAAAAGTCGGTACACATCGGCTGCATAATTGCCGATATCAATGTCATCACTAATAGTCAAATGGCTGACATGTCGACATGTACTTTGCTCTCAAAATGCAATTATTTGTAAAGAAAATAAAATCAACAGTCTGTAGTTGCTTTTCCATTGCATGGTACCGGCTCGACTTGACTCGACTTGCTTTTTTTGGTTTTCCGTTAGGTAAAAGCACCTGGTGCTTTTTTGCGAGCTGAGGCGATACCAAAAGGCGATGTAAAAGTACTGCAGACTACTGATTGGTCTGATTCGTCACTACCTTTGCATCATGACGGACTCCTCTATACTGCATGCAAACTCCTGAATATTGTTAACGAACTCTTATTGAACAATTGCATGGCTTATTTCTCACCCAAATTAGAAATTGGGTTTGTTGAACTGTACAGGTTAAATATGGATTGTTTCCAGACAGCGTTGCCATGAGCTTTAACTTGAGCATTGTTACGTTGAGAGGGTCCTCTATCTGCAGTGGAAAACTAAGCAAAGCATGTAGAGTGGAGTTGCAACGGTACCATGCAATGTAAAAGCGCCATAACTTATGATGCTTCTGGAATCAATGTATTAGCACTACAGGTTGCCGCCGGGAAACATTTAAACAGCTGAAAACCTTTCTCAAATTGTCTTTGTCCATGTCACCAATTCCACCCTGTCACTTGACGTGCAGGCCATGAAGGAAGAATACAGCAGGAACCCCTCCCCCAAACTACTGAAAGACATCCAGGAAGCTAAGAAACACATTCCCCAGCTGCACAGCCAGCTCATTAAAGCCACTGGAACCGCACAGGTAAACTCCCAAGGACCAGTTGACCCTGTAGTGTCATGTCCATAAAGATCTAGTCTCCAAAATGACACATTCTATCCCCCACTCGCTTTGCAAGAGTCTAACTAGGATTTGATAATGTGTCTCTAGACAAACATTAATCCTAATCCTAATCCCATCCCATCAGGCTTTCCCCTTTGTGTCTGTGTGCCAGTTTATTTTGCAAGCGTCAGATTTACGCACACACAGCAGCCACCCCCCCCCCCCCCCCCCATGGTGCGCTTGTGGAGCAGACCTGCATTGTGGGGGTGATCAAATTATGAATCACGGGGACAAAATGGATTCGAACCGACGTTGAGTCTTGAGACTAATGTCAGACTTTTGTCTGCATTCGTCATTGTAGACAGTTGAGAATATTGTAACTTTAATGCACGTCTAAAAACGTGGATCTGCCACTTTTAATGCTTTTGTGTGACGCTGTAGTATGATCACGTAGGGCGTTAATTTAGGAAAAAAACACAAAAAGTTAAAACATGGAGATAAGAGGTTCCTTCCCGACAGCAACAACATATAAATTATATCTCCGGGACCCCAATCTCTGCTATATAGTCCTCGGTGTTAATTTAACTCTGACAGTATACACACGGAACCAAATTACGGGTCCATTTGGACCCCATGGTGGTCCCTGGAACCATCGTTTAGAAACGGCGGACAACTACATTCAACGCTAAACCACAACACGTTGGAAGAAGAATCGTTGGCTTGCCAGCGTAGTTTGACAGTTCAAGTCTTTGCTAAAGCATTGAAATATTGACTGGATGTACGTTTCTGCTCACAAGTGGTAACTCTGCGGTTGTCTGTATGATTTCCCAGGATGCCGCTCCAGTGGGAGATGGAGATGATGGTAGCATGTTTGAGACAGAGCACACTCCTTCATCTAAAGGAGACAACAGCACAGACGTGTCCTGGAGCAGTTCTCCTGTACGTTAAAACCACCAACATCACACCCAGGGTGTCCGTTAAATAGTCTTAAATTCATATTTATAGAAGAAAAAAATAAACTGTGACTGAGTTTTTCCAACTGATACACAGAAAGAAAACCAAACAATATAAAAAACATATTTTCAGCACCGGCAAGAGTTCCCAGGTGTTTCTACGTGACAAGGCAAGGTTCTACAGTAGAACTGTCAGATTCTGACGACTGACGAGAAGACTTGTTTCTTTCTGCTTCAGTCGGATTCAGTGAAGCAACGTAAACAATCCGTTATCGGTTCAAAATACTTTTTTCTGTAAATAAGGAAGTAGCGACAGACAACATGCAGGAAGAGATTTATATGCGACTATAAATGTTTATGAGAGTGGAATAAGAAATGCATTCACAAACATTTGGCTGCCGTATGCACAAATTATGCACATTTTCCTTTCCAGGTTTTCATTGCAAGTTTGGTCATAAATGTAATTCTAGGTGGCATTAAAATGTCTTAAAGTCCTGAATGTAACTTTCTGATACCTGCAGACACCTTGCTCACCACCAAACAGTACAACTGAATTGACCCCTGATGTTTACCCTTAAAGCCCTTTCAGCGGTTTCATGTTTTCCTATATCAACGTGTAGTGCTATACATTGATTCCAGAGGCACCATGAACTATATATGACAAATAATTAAAACATTTAAGATTAAAAAAAGCGATTATTCTTTTGGCTAAAAGTGATTTAATATGTACCATTAGCCTCGCTTGAAATCGACGAGAAACGGACTGCTTAGTCCGCCTGGTTGAAACTGTTTAGCCATTGCTACCATTTCAAACTAGATTGGTGAAAGGTAAGGGTAAAAAAACAGGAAGTAAAATGAAACGGCTATACAGAATACTGTATAGCAGAATGAAAAATACTGGCCGAGTTACATTTGCACATGCTATCTAAAAACGACACAAGCAAACAAAAACAGATGAGATCATTAGATTTACACAATACTTAAAATAACTATAGTAAAATCACTGGCATCTACTGTCATTATAGCTCTTAATATAGACAGAGATCCAGACAACACCATCGCTGCAGTGAAAGATGTCATTACTGTCCCTCCATTCTTATGTTTCTCTTCCAGACTGTTGCCTTTTGGTGCCCGCGTTCCACACATTACATTCCTTCCTTATATTTTTCTAACTGCCGGTGTAAACGCTAAATTGTCTTCAATCCTCCTCCCCTGCAGCTTTCTCGCGGTTTTGGCCTGGGGTCTCCTGAGGGCCTTTACCAAAGAGATTCGTCCTGTCCCAGCCCAAAGAGCACGCCCAGGGACAGCTTCAACTCCTGTCACTCCCCAGAGGTGGAGGACGCCACTGACCTGGTAAACGTTAACCACATGGCAGCCTATAGCGTCCCTGTTCTGAGCATGTCATAAGACAAGGGTCTTTTCAAGCCCCCGCCCTGTCAAGCACCTGGAATTGTTTGACTCGGTTCCACAGATAGCCGAACGACAAGCTCGGGCTCCAGATCTACAAGCTCTTGTGAAAATAGCCGAACGACAAGCTCGAGCTCAAGATCTACAAGCTCACAACGCCTCGAGGTGTTGTGAGCTTGTAGATCAGCTATTTTCACAATGTTTGCCTCTTTCTTATGTAATATTTGACAATTTGGCCAACTTGGTATTAAAAAGGTCTTAAAAGTCATTAAATTGTAATTTGCAGATACCCTGTTTACACTTATACTGTATGTTGATTTGTTTACTGTTGAGTGAGTAAACAATGTTGATAAAATAATTTGGGGACCCCCCTCTGGGGGTCCCGACTAGGTTAAAAGCTTCAATCTGCAATTTCTTCAACTGGCTGGCTGTAATGGCTACCAAAACATTATAATTATTTTACATATTTTGCTTGTTTATGAAACACATGACAGCGCTAGTGTGAGGGGGGCTTTATAGTCGTGAAATTGTTGTTTTGCTTTAATCCATGCATGTTTTCTCCCCAGGACTCTCTGTCCCCCACCACGGTCAGCAGCCCCTCGTCCTCGTCTCGAATCGTATCGCAGACGCAGATCATCGGTGCCGAGGACGATTATTTTGATTCGGACCACGAGCAGGTAATTTAACACAGGGAAATTGACGACGTTCATGCGATAATTTAAAAGCTGCCATCAGATCAGTAATTTAAATTTAAGATTATTTCTTTAACCACATTAACCCAATAAGACCGGGAAAGCATCTGTGTCATTTTAGATTTTTTGCTAAAAAGCATTATTTTATACTTTGGCTATTCAAAAATAGCAGATCTGCAAGCTCATAGCACGTCACTTTTTGCCACGCTACGAGCTTGTAGATCTGCTATTTAAAAAAAATATTGAACATTTGTGCAAATCTTTGAATATATATATATATATATATTCTTTTAAAGCGAACATTTGTAACTCAAATCTTTGCTTCTGGGAGTCCCTGGAACAAGACATTTTGAGATGGGGGTCCGTGGCCAAATCCACATAATTTTGGGGGTCCTTGACATGAGAAAGTTTGAGAACCACTGACATAGAAACATAAGTTTTTTCAGTAAACTGTTAGGATTTAGAAGACATTTGTAGAATCAGCCTCATGTCTAAATGGGTTAAACCTGGCATCCCTATTCTGGACCTGTCATTATAGGCAAAACATTGTCAAAATTGTTCAATTTGAGTGAGCTTGTAGATCTGCTTGTAGATCAGCTCTTCATTATTTGCTGTGTGACCAATTAGATATGGCTTAAAGCCATGTAAACCCTACATACTTCGTTGACTGGAGTCCCCCTGGGATCTATACTAGGCCTCATCCTTTTTTCGATCTGCACCAAATATCGTCTCTGAAAATAGCCGATCTCCAAGCTCGCAGCGCATCGCAACACGATGGGTTGTGAGCTTGTATATCGGCTATTTCCCCGAACGTTCAGCCCCAGAATAGGGACACTCAAGTGGTTAAGTGTTCAATTAGTAATTCTACTCTCCACAATTAGGATTTACAGTTTAAGCATTTAGCAGACACTCTAGTCCAGTGTTCTTATCTAGCGCACTCTGCTTTGAGAACGAGGTCCAGACAAGATTTAGGCAAAGTGCGCTGACTGACCGAAAGGTCAAGCAGCAAGTGAGTGTTCTGTAAACGGTTTTATTTTCCATGTGTTGCAGACCAACGGCCAGTGTAGCAGTTTCCAAAGCATCGAGCTGCTCAAGTCTCGTCCTGCACACCTGGCGGCTTTCCTGCATCATGTTATCACACAGTTTGACCCTGCTCCACTGGTAAAAACACTGTCCTCTTAACATGATTAGTTATTAGGAATGCATCGATTAATTGGCCGAATATCGGTATGGTCGATACTCACCGTGTTGAGTATCAATTCGTGTATTTGCAAATAAGATCACCGATGCCAGTGGCCGACGTTTCAGAATCAGCGTCAACTGAATCATAATCAAATGTAGCTGTTGTTTCATAAATCTGCATAATTGAATTTGTGCTTGTGTCTTAAAAGATAATGTGATGATAATGTGAAGATTTATTTTATTCCAAATTGTTACTTTAAAACATCGGCGCATCCCTATTAGTTATACAGTCTTAACAAAGTCGAAATGTTGGTATGTTTCTGATCAATGTTTGCATCCTTAGCTGTGCTACCTCTACGCTGACCTGTACAAACAGACCAACTCCAAAGAGACCAGACGGGTGTTCATGGACCTTCACACCTTCTTTATTGACCGGGGGGCGGTGAGTGCACTTCCTTATGCAGATCTGTGTTTTTCACTGTTTGAAACATTTTAAGTTTCATATCGTCGCTGTCAGGCAGAAACTTCTCATCTCCATATTTTGACTTTTTGTATTCTTTCGTAAAGACGCCCTACTTGGTGATACTGCAGCGTCACACAAAAGCATCAAAGGTAGCAGATCCACAAGCTCAAAACGTGTTGCTACGCGCCGCGTTTCGAGCTTGTGGATCTGCTACCTTTGATCTGCTATTTTTGAATTTGAATCCTGAAAAGTAACAGTTTTGGACATATGAAGTTTCCACCCGACAGAGACGATATAATAAGCTCTTCACTGGACCTGTAGAGTGTTGCGTCGCTTTACTCTTAAAACTGCAAGCTTTCTTATCCTACCCGGAATCTGAACCCTGATCCGATGCGTGATGAGCGCTGAAATACCTATTGCTAGGATGATGCTGAAAGACGGTTTTAGGCTGAGGCTATATTGCATTTTGAGCTTCATGCAATCCCACTTGTCAACCAGTAGTAGTCATACCCGATCACAGGATATACATTTCTCAATAGAAAAGCAGGTTGATCAACCACAACCACCACAAGTTAGTTGAATTGTATTAATATACTCTACCATACAGATTTGTCACAATGACCTTTATTACAATAACAAAAAACGTATCTTATGGATTGTAGCTTCGAATGATCAATTATATATGACTTCAGTCACTTCTGAGAGTATTCGTTGCTGTCCCGGCAGAAACCAGCTAACTCCATTTTGACGCTTTTGCATTTTCTTCAATAAATCAGGGCCATTGATCACCCTTTACGTCTGTGTGTTGGTAAAAAACAATATTGAACCAATGAAAAGCATTAAAAAGCGCTTCTGACAAAACCAGCTAACTCCATTGGATCCTCAAACTTTCTGCTAAACCAGCTAACTCCACCAAAGGGGGGGTGGAGTTAGCTGCTTTTGCTGACTCCAGGCTCCACCCCCTTTTGACCTCCAACCTCATTGAGAGCTTGGAGGTCCATTTAGCTGTTCTTATCAATGATGAACAAAACCTCCTAACTCCACTTTTTGTTTAGTTTTTTTCATTTCCTGAAAAATGAACATTTTGGAGTTGGCTGGTTTCTGCCAGACAGCAAAGATATGTTGCTGAAACTAAATCTTCTTTCTGTTGTACAGAATTTAAAAGTTGCTGTTCCCGAATGCATCTCTTCTGACCTTGGTGAGTATGTTTGGTCTCACTTTCACCTCTCTTGGTTTTGTTTTTGATATATAGTACTATAATGTTGTTCTCTGAGCCATTGTGTTGGCTGTGATTATCTAGTGTTGCCTAATAGTGTGGTTGTGTCTCATTCTGACCACATAACGTCCTTTACATTACTGTGCCAACTGATTATACATTTAGCCTAAATACATAAAGTTGACTTAAGAAATTGAATTATCCAATGGAGAGGCCGACCAATATATTTGTCTGGCTGATATATCGACCGTTATTAGACTTTTGGGACAACATCGGTATCAGTAAAATAAATGCCACCAAAGTGTCCCAATTTGTTTTGCCACTTTCAACCTGACATCCCTATTTGGGCACGTCATTATATGTGAAAGGTCTGGCATCTGTCGGACTCTGATTTTGTATACACCATGAAACAATGTGTGTGTGCGTGTGCATTGACAGACCGCCGGCGGACAGAGTTGATCCCAGAGGAAATAAACAGACAACATGTTCAGACACTGCAGGACTCTCTCCTCGTCGACATCCAGAAGAACCTGGAGGACTTCAGGTAAACTTCTTCATTTGAGTTGCGACAGTGATCCTTGTCATTTCACTGATCTGCAGCAGCCTCCTCAAGGGCTCACGCATAACTCTCACAGACGTGTTCAGGCGTGCCCGCCTAGCCAGCCAGCCAGCCAGGCCTGGTCCACCAATTGCTGTTTAGCCGTTTGATTTTTTTCAAGGTGTCGTCAATTCGGGCCGTGACTTGTCTGTGGTCAGGGTTATTATAGTTAACTAAAACTAATGAAATGAACAATAGAATAGGAAAAAAAACTGCATTTTAGTTAACTAAAATAAAAATATTAATGAGGCTTTACAAAAAAACTGAATCTGTAGTTTGTTTACAAAACTAACTAAAATTGAGAAAATGTCCTTGGTTTTTGTCAGTATCCAATATTTTTTAACATTGGATTTGTATTTTTGGGTTTTAGTCTTGCCCCTGACTACCCAATATTACAATAAACTAAAAGTGACACTAAAACTAATACAAACTAAACTAAAACTAAGCCTTTTCACAACATAAAAACCTTAACTAAACTAGCAAACCTGCTTTGAAAAAATCAAAAATATAATAACCTTGGCACCCTGGTGCACCCACTCTTGTTAAGCCAGTTGTTTTTCCCAAGGTGTTGTCAAATTAGTTTTCCAATGTCCCTAAAAAACTATGCTATGATGACTAAAACTAAAACTAAATATATTGACAATTTCGTCAACAAAGGGGGGGACTAGTGGAGAAGAGATCCAGTAGAACTAAGACAAGTCCTTTTATGTTTGGTTGCGGTTTGCGCTCTGAAAATAGCAGCTCACAAAGATCACGTTGTGAGCTTGTAGATCGGCTATTTTCAGCATGCAACCAAGTGTAAAATCAGGCATTACGATGCCATCAAGGCCCAATATTTGTATATTTAGTTGACAAAATTCGTAGGATATTTAGTCGACTAAAACTAGACTAAAACTAAAACATTTCAGATGACTAAAATATGACTTAAATTCAATCTTATTCAAAACACTGACTAAAACTAAATAAAAAATTAACACTGTTGCAGGCACAAGCGCAGTATGGGCCTGACGCTGGCTGAAGTGGAGCTGGCCAGGCTGGACCAGGAGAGAGTCCGAGACCGCGGCACGCTGGAGAGGGAGCGCTCGTACGCTGAGAACATCGTCACCAAGATAGAGGACGTCTTGTGAGTGGAAGCACGTGACGTGTGCAACATACACACAATCTAGTTCACAAGAGAGTGTTGTGCACATCCAGTCGTTGCTAGTGCAGGTGCAGGACTAGCCTGGCATGACCAGACTAATATCACTGCGTAGATATTTGTCTAGGATCTCTGTGTGGAACCTGCATTTCCGAGGTGCAAATTAAAAAAATGCCTCTGGTGATAAACTCACCCCATATTTGCATACTGGGCCCTGATTGGTCCCTCACAACTTCGGAGGGAGAGAAATCCAATCTCTATTGAGAGGGGCCAGACCTAATCTGCCACGGGCAATTTTTTTTGTATTTTTGTATTACTATACTTGTGAGGACGTCAACATTTTAGGTCAGCAATTATTATGCAATTATTTTACCATTGTTTGTTTCTAACCATAACCTTAAAGCCTGAGTTGTGTGCGGGTGTCACGCACTGAAAATAGCTGATCTCAAATTCTACTATACTATCACAAATACATGTACACGCACGCACGCACACACACGCACACACACACACACACACACACACACACACACACACACACACACACACACACACACACACACACACACACACACACACACACACACACACACACACACACACACACACTCCCTCCCACAACCTTACACTATGAAAATGAAATCGAAAAAATGCTGCCCCTTATTGTCATGTTTGTCTTGTTTCTAGGTTGACAACCCAGACCACAGAGGAAGAGAAATGGTAAGCAGAATGCCGCTGTGGAGGGTTTGGAAGGCTGAGATGAAGACTGCTCAGGGGCTATATGGCACCACATGGTGTCACATGGCCTCTCTAACCATCTGTCATCACTGTGTTGATGAAGTCATCTGTCTTCACAATATTCTCAGACTAAGTGGAGCTGAAGCTCTGTGTCGTTGCACGCGTGTTGAGTTATTTCTTTGAAAAAGCTATTGCGTGATTGATTTTATTGCAAAGGGCAATGCAGGTCTTCTTATTTTTTTTTGACATGTATATTTGTTATAGCTTACAGTGTCCAGGTCCCTTTTTGAAGTTTGAACAGGTCTAACGACTTAAGAGCAAACACACTTTGCACTGGTGTCATCCAAGCCCCTTTCCACATCACAATCACTTTACAAACACTCTCTTAAGCACTTAAACCCTATCCCCTTCATTGTACATCAAATAGCAAACATAGCTGAGCTTTTATATCTGTCAATTTTGCCGAACGTTCACCTATTTTTTTGCAGTATGTTCACCTATTTCTGCTGAATGTTCACCTATTCATGCCGAATGTTCACCTATTTTGACATGGCCTGAACCAAGATACTTTGGTTCATGAGGTTGAATTAAAGATGGCATTTCTGCAGCGTGTCCATAAAAATGCATGCAAGACTGAATGCCATATGGTAGCAGCATGTATCCCAGATGGTATGCACAGAAGATGTTACACAGAGTTTGTACAGCATATGGTCTCATTAAGTCACACTGTAGAAACTTGTGTTAATTCTCGTCAGATGTATCACTCTTATCGTGTTTTTAAGTTGATTGCTATACAGAAAAGAAAATACCAATGAAATGACTGACATGACTGTTTGTTTTGTTTTGTAGCACTACTATGCAGTACGTCATCCTTACATATATGAAGCACCTTGGTGTGAGGGTCAAAGAACCACGTAGCCTTGAGTCCAAACGGGTCCGCATCAACTTCCTTCCCAAAATCAAGGTAGCTCTACACCCCACCCCACCCATATACCTATTTGTCAGTTCATGTACTGTTCCCTCCGCCCCATATCCCTATTTGTCATTTCAACTGACTGTCCCCTCCCCCATATCCCTTTTGGTCAGTTCACCTACTGGTCCCTCCTCCCTTGCACATTCATTCACTCCACTATTCCTTCACCTGCTTAACTCTGTCGCTCTCTCCCTCTCTTTTTTTCCCTCAACAGAAAAGTATCAAAACTGAGAAGGAGGGAGGAGAAGAGAAGGTAAAGAAACCCAGGTTTCCCAGCATCCTTGGACCTCAGCGCCGGCCCAGCCGTGTCGAAGCCGTATCAGGTGAGTCTTGTGTTTTAGAATACACGGAATGTGAGGGCGAACGGGTGGCTGACGTCTAGTGCGTTGGTCGCGTAGTCGCAGTGTCCCTGGTTTGGTTCTGGCTCTGTAGTCAAATATATAGACGAAGGGAGCCCCATTGGTTTCTACAGACCGTTTTGAAGCCACTTTTTCTGCAAATTCAAACCTGTCATCTTGTACTTCCGGTCCTGAAAGCAAACCGAAAACGACTGCTATTGTCTGCAACCGCAGCGAGAGGGTAGAACTAATAGAAGCCCTGGAATCATAACCTACTTTATCATGAATTAAAACATTTATGGGACCATAATTTACTAAACACACATTATGATAATAAAATACTTTAAACTAGTGATTGAAAACATAGTGTTTATAACATTTTACTAAGGTAATACAATCAAGTGTAAAGTCCGGCCAAAACCTTGTTCACTTGTATTGAGAGTGAATCCTTCTGGAGAGTCCGGGAGTCAAAGGGTGATTTTTGGCTGAACGTGGTTTCGTCGGTTAAAGTTTTTTTCTCAACTGATTCTTGCTGCTGGGGGTCCCCTCTTAAGGATTCAAGAGGGTGCCCAGTGAAATCCCTTGAGCATTTTTAATTATTAACCCCTTAATGCCCAAAACACTAAAAATTCACCCAAAATAGACTTCTATGGTATTTCATGCAAAATACTTGATCTAAATGCTTAAATTTGGTTTCTAAGGTGAAATAGCCACATCTGCTGGGCCATTCATGGGAACTGCACCCTTAAAGGACAAGACCACTTTGGTAGAGGTTTGGGTTGTGTAGTTACCTTACCATGATGTAACTTCTAAGGTGGACAAGAAATCAAAATGAATTGCTCCATTGATTAGAAATTGATAATAAAAAATATACTCCTCATTGACTAATGATTTTACTTTTTGAAGATCCTGATCCACGGATCCAGTCCAGGTTTTTTTCTTAATAAAAATAGCATTTGTATTTAAAAAAAAACAGTACTGGGTTTATTAATGTTCTATATTGTCTGAAACAGCTTTGTGTTCGTTTACGTGCTAAAAGAGTGACTTTGAGAGCTGTACAATGTCAATGAGGAGCATATTTTGAATTATCAATTTCTAATCAATGGAGCAATTATTTCAGATTTCCTGTCCACCTTTGCAGTTACATCATGGCAAGGTAACTACACAAGCCAAAGTGGTCTTGCCCTTTTAAGAGATTCAGGAAGTGGGCTTCGGGATCCATCTTGTCGAGACCCCCTCTCTCCCCCCATAGCTTCCTGCCTTCGTGCACTGTTCGGTCTTAACCCATTAAAACCGGGAAAGTATCTGTGTCATATTAGATTTGAGCTAAAAAGCGTAATTTTATACTTTGGCTATTCAAAAATACCAGACATAAAAGCTCATAGCGCGTCACTTTGTGTCGTGCTACGAGATTGTAGATTTGCTATTTTTGAAAAATCTGGGAAAATTCTTGCAAAACTTTTAATGTAATACTTTTGAAGCAAACATTTTTTAACTCAAATCTTTGCTTCTGGGGGTCCCTGGAACAACATATTTTGAGATGGGGGTCCGCGGCCAAATACATATCATTTTGACATGAAAACGTTTGAGCACCACTGACATAGAAACATTTTTATAATTATGATATAAATATGCCAGGAATTTTTTTTTTTTGTGCTGCATTTCAAACTGAAATTGTAGCTTGATATTCAATTACTTTTAGCTAACATTGACTAAACATTTCAAGTAAATTCTTTAACAAACATTAGTGAAAAATGGTGAGGTTTATTGTATGTAAACCATACAGCCTATGGACTAATGTTGTAACAGTGGTATGGTCATTTTATTTTTTAAAGAAGCGAAAAACTAATCAACTAGTCAAATAATCTTTAAAAACATGATAACTTGTCAAAGGAGATGATGGACGTCTTTCAGGGTAAAAAAGGAGAAATCCTTGCGTATGCATGGAGGGGGTTTGACTCTTGTTTCTTATCTATAAACAGTGAGCAAGGCCTTGGACGGGCGGCCCAGACCTCAGAAGCAGTTGTCTCAGCCTACGTTAGGAGCCAGTGAGCACCTGGACGGAGGACGTCTGAGAGGCAGCCAGTCCAGCGAAGGCTCCGAGCTCACAACGTCCATAGCCACCTCCCCTCCCAACAGCGCCACCTACAGCTCAGATGCCAGTAGAGATGCAGACTTAGGTGAGCAAAATGAACCAATTCCTTCAGTGCTGCAACTATTGATTATTTTCTTTGCGATTAGTATATCGATTACTATTTTCGATAGTGCAGTATTTTGTGTTTTTTATATATCGATGAATTGATTAACCACTTTAGCGTTATTTTATACTTCATTACACCACTGTTGTGGAAAAATTGTTGATCTTCGAGCTTGTATATCTGCTATTTTAACTATTTCAGAATTTTGTTTAAAACCTTTTTTTAAAGCTTTTTGCTACGACTTGTCCAAAATTAGGACGATTATTAATATTTTTTTGTCTTTAATGATCTATTCTTAACTTTTATTATTACATTTTTGCACCCCTAAACTCCTTACTCGTCACCCAGGTGGGACTCCAACCTCTGGCCCCTCCAGGCTGAGTGATGGCATCCAATCAGATCATCTGGACGGCCTGGACCTCTTGGACCAATTGCAGGAGGAGGACAGAGAGAATGACAGGTGTGACATGTTTACCTGGGGACGGCTAATTAATTAACTGCAGAGCTCGTTCACATTTCTTTGCATAACTTTTCCTGACGGAATTCTTTGTCCTCTTGTGTGCAGAATACCTGAAGGAACACCGAAGGCCATTAGAAGGTGAGGATACCTCCATCAATCTAGACTTTTCTCTAGAACTCGACCCAATTACTGATGTTTTTACATATATTTTGGGAAATCCATTTGAAAAACTAAAATTGCATTAGTTTCTATTGCAAACATTTAACATATAAGCATTTTTTTATCATAGATAAAACATTAAAATTATATATGAATAACATATGAAAAGAACATTTAACTTTTAATTGTACAACGGACAAGCAAGTATATGCTTAAGTAAAAGTAAATGATTGAAAAATGCTCACATAAACTAAACTTAAGCCCTATCCAAACATTTTCCAAAATAGCCGATCTACAAGCTCTGTTATTAAGTCAAATAATGGCGGACATATTGGCCAAACCGAACATCGAGTTGGGCTTTATTTTTCTCCAGTATAATCTGCAGCTGATAATCTGGGAGGTAAGATTATACATGTTTCTCATGAACCTGGGTTGTGCAATCTGCTAGGCTTGAGGGGCTGGGCGCCACCGAGGTCCAGAGCGAGGACGACCAGGGGACGGACTCGGAGCACGACCCCCCGAACTGGCAGCAGCTGGTGGGCCGAGAAGTTCTGGCTGGTCTGAGGCCTCACGAAATAAAGAGGCAGGAGGTCATTAATGGTGAGGAGAAGTGTTTCTGTTGAGCTTTTTTGTGATGACGGTATGCAGTGGAGAGACATGCAACAGCATGATGTTATCTGAGAGTCACAAATACTGTTTGTTAACACATTGACTGCCAGAGTTTTTTCAAAAAGTCTGTAGCCTCTGCCAGGGTTTTGACCGATTTTGGTACCTTTTCGCATAGCCACAGAATATTTTTCTCCAGTATGATTGATCCCAGATAATTTCTAATCACAGATGAGATTCAGGTGTGGTTTCACAAATGTCAACGAGGTCATTATGACCTTGTTGTCATGTGTTGTTTGATGTTTGAAAATAGCTCAAAACCAGTAGTTTCAAACCAAAAAACAAAGTGAATTGTTTGTCCGTTTGAATTTTAACATTGAAGTGGATGGAGCAGCAAATCTTTGGAAATTGTTATCTCCTTATTCGTTTGGAATATCGAAAGAGTGTCAATACTAAATAATTAGAGAATCTTTTTAGAATTTCTTTTTTTTTGACGTTTTTAAACGTCTTTGGCAGGCAATAGCTGAATGCCCAAAGACGTTTATAAACGTCTTTGGCAGTTAAGCAGTTAATGGTCATTTATGCTCCCTTTCCTTCTGAAAGTAAATAGGTCTTCTTCTGTTTGAAACCTGTACAGGAAAACAAACTACAAAAGTGGCCTAGGGTTTCATACCCCATTTTTAAGCGATGCGTCCACTAGAGGGCAGTTCAGACACAAATGTTTCCTGACAACAAACATGCTACTGTTGTCCAACTCATATATAATTCACCACCCATCTACTTCCAGCTGTTCTGTGATAGCTTGTTAGTCCCTGTACCCGGGCAAAGTGACATTATACGCGTGTGTGTGCGTGTGTGTGTGTGTGTGTGTGTGTGTGTGTGTGTGTGTGTGTGTGTGTGTGTGTGTAAGCGTCTATTGTGTCCTCACAGAGATTTAACATTGAGCATGAATGAGCTTTTATGTGAATCATTAGTATCTAATATCATTTCTAAATGCTTGGGTGTGTGTGTGTGTCCAGAGCTCTTTTACACAGAGCGTGCCCACGTACGCATGCTGAGAGTTCTAGACCAGGTGTTCTTCCAGAAGCTCTCCAAAGATGCCATCCTGCCTCCTGCTGACATCAAGAACATCTTCACCAACCTGGACGAGATTCTGCAGCTCCATGGTGAGACACACACACACACACACACACACACACACACACACACACACACACACACACACACACAAACACTCCATCAAAACTCCACTAGAAGAAGAAAGAATATGTAGAAAATGTCAAATTTACTCAAAGAATATGTGGAAAAAGTAAAGTTTACTCAAAGAATATGTGCAAAGAGATGTTCTGTTCTTCATAATCCTGTTATCACACACACACACACACACACACACACACGCGTGTACGCGTACACGCAGTCACGCACAGACACCTCATCCTTCTGTCTTTTCTTTGTATTTCAGTTTCAATTCAAGATCAGATGGCAGCCATTCAGAAAAGGAACGAGTCTTCAGTAATTGATCAGATAGGAGATGACTTGCTCTCCTGGGTGAGTAGAGTTGAAATTGGGTTTTCCATTTTATTGTTTCCTTTTTATTGAAAATTATTTTACGATGACTGATGTGATTAAAGAGACTCTACGGTACACAAATAAATGGAAACTCGAAATGGCTTACAGTGAGAAATGCCTGCTGTGCGTAATAGTCTCTGGAGACACTGTTGGCTCACACTATTTTCAAATGCTTCGGCCTGACAGTCTGTACATCACAAGTAGGCCTGTAACTATCCATTATTTTCCCAACGACTATTCTAGCGATACGTTTTTCAATTAATCGAATAACTGAAAACGTGTTCATTGGCTATGTTTGCTATTCACCATACGACAAAGTATCGAGGGCTTAAGTGATTAAAGCTCTACACTTCAAATGTTAAAGAATAAAGCATTGCTTGGAAAACATTCTCGTTGCCTTCCCAGTAGCAACGTATGACGTGATAGCATATCTAAGTGGAATCGAGCTAAGAAACTTAACAGCCACTCTCCAGTAAATGGCTGTAAATGGACCACTCACACAAGTGGCCTAGATTGTGCTGACACCCCAGTATCTCCATCCGCCAGCACACATCAGACCAGAGGCAGCCCCATATGGGCTTGACATCAATGTCTCTGTGTGGGTATAAGTAGGGTAAACAACCCCGGGGGCTGCAGGAATTGATCCACTCTACATTTAAGCTTAAGCTCTCTCTGCATTTGGAGCACTTAAGCCCTGCCCACTTCTGTGAGCTACCACACACACACACACACTATATCCCCAATTAATGGTTAGAACATGAGATGTTTCTGTGGCGAATGCCCTTCGACGCACATATCGACTGACCGTGCAATCCCCGCCTCTCTCATGTGGGCTTTGTTGTCTGCTTCCAGTTTGGCGGTGGACAGGAAGAGAAGATCAAGCAGGCTGTGGGAACGTTCTGCAGCAACCAGCCCTTTGCTCTGGAGATCATTAAGACCCGGCAGAAGAAAGACTCGCGCTTCAACTCCTTTATGCAGGTAAGAAAGTATTCAGACAGCTTTACTGTGTACTCGAAGAAAAGAAAAAAGGGGGATACATGCACAGTGCACTTTATGAAGCATGATATTGATAACCATTGTTTAAAACAGAGTTGTTGACTATCTTAGTGCAGGCAGAGATGTGTTGTTTATACACAACCAATTTGATTAAAAGTTAACCGTGACCCTAAAACGTTTTAAGGTCTTGGTAACTTGTAGAATGTCGTCAAAAGGACTAAATGTAAAAAAGAAATATGGTATGGGCTCATTACCTACTGCACTGAACATCAATGTGTGATATATGCAAGGTTACATACAGGGGTATGGCTGAAATGGATTCTAGAAAGCATGTTTCATCATAGCTCCAAAGAAAATGATGCATTTTTACAGTTTATTGACCTCTTAACTCTTTAACTGCCAGAGTAAAATTGTAATAGTGTCACCCCAGTGGCAGCGAAAACTAGTGGTTTTACCTACCTTTGAAAAATCATGGAATATTTTCCGTGAACGCTGTCCGCATGGTGATCCCCTCATTACACGCACAGGGGTCTCGTAGAATTGGAAAATAATCCGATTGCGGTAATCCGTTGCGGCAAATTGAAAATAGCATGTTTTGCCAAAAATACATAGTAAAACACAGGAGCCGAGATACAGAATATTTCCCAAATACTTTAACCAGGATGTGAATGGAGCAGCAAATCTTTGGATCGCATTATCTCCCGGTTCTGTGTTTCAAACGCGTCAAACGATTGGCAGTAAAAGAGATGTAATTGACTATTTGTATTTGTGTCGTCCGCAGGAGGCAGAGAGTAAAAGACAGTGTCGCAGGCTGCAGCTGAAGGACATCATTCCTGTTGAGATGCAGAGACTCTCCAAGTACCCTCTGTTACTAGACAGCATTGCCAAGTACACAGGTACAAATACCCTCTGTTACTAGACAGCATTGCCAAGTACACAGGTACAAATACCCTCTGTTTCTAGACAGCATTGCCAAGTACGCAGGTACATAACACTCTCATATTTCTGCAGTCCCTTTTCCATTGAGAACTCAACTGTGGATATCGGCTGCTGCGGAAATCGAAATAGATTTTTTTTCTCCTCCAGGCAGAGGATCTGTTTAACCAATAGATCAGTCTCCAACCCACTCTCTATTCATTTTATTTGTCACAGTATTTATTTAATAGTCAGGTTACCCTCATTCTCCTATAACTCACTTAACCCACTCCCACTTTATTGATATGAATGGTGATGGTGTGTGCTGCTCGTAGCTGAACAACTCATCACGCAAACAATCACTGATGTGCTCATAGCAGCAGAACTGTCAGTGTCTTTACCCCCCCCCCCCCCCCTCTCACTATGCTGGACCTCTGGTCTGTCTGCTCATGCCTCAATTAATTAAAGGTCATATTGATCAAATTTTTATCTAAATTAGTTAAGTATAAAAATAAAATAATACATCCACAGAGCCTTTAAAAGGGTGTGGAATAAAAGTATTGCATTTACCCCCAAAATTGATTACGATTGTGAAATTATCCTTTTTAATAATTTTGTCAGGTCTACAATTGTTGTTGTATACCCCTGTAAGCTGACGGCTGCCATTATCCATGTGTGCTTCTGTTTTCGTTGGGAAAGGTTTTTTACCCCTAAAGACACGCAGTCATCGCGTACAATGTTACAACGTGCATGATTTCTGCTTTATAGACCAATTCATAGTCCAGATATAGCATACACGGACCGGACTCCACTGGGGTCCACACAGAATAATATGACGCAAATAGAAGACCGGAAAGCGCAAATGTTTTGTGACCACACATAGTTAGTGTTCACATACCGGCATGCCATGGTTTCAAATCGAAATGCTCCTTTGCAGTGAAAAGCTGTTTCACTTGTGCTGTCTTTAGACTCTGCAAATATAATCAACTTTGGGGGATTTTAACTTGTAATTGCTCAAAAATAGGAAAATAAAAAGTACCGATATGTAACATGAGAACATGACTGGTGTCCTGAAATGGAATGTATTGCATATTTATAGACAAACTATGGAAAGTAGTGCTTTTACAAATGCTCAAAGTTGGACATTGATCAAGACCGTTCACAACTGGACTATGAAAAGGCAAACGACTCCGGACTGTGCGTCCGTGGAGCGTCTGCACAGTGCAAGTGCCCTCTACATATAGACTCTGCCAGCACCTTTTTAAAGGAACAAAACAGTTTCCAGAGGACAGCTAACACCATTCTTAGATAACATTGCCTGCCAGGCTACCCTGCTGCACATAACCTCTAGTGCATAACCGTGGATAATGCCAGTGCTCAGAAATTGAAAATCCATTCTAGAATGAGCTTGTAGTGCTACGGTTGACTGCTCAGTATTAACATAAAGAACCTAGGCCCATACGGTTTGCATTGATAGTAGGGTTCTATTTTTATTTTATTTTTTAGATTTTTTTCTTGTGTCCATGGACACTACAGCAGAACAGGAAAACAAAGATACATGAAAAAGAAAAGACTAGCACATTACTAACAAACAAACCGAACATACAAAAACCTACAAATACAATATAAGGGGAGAAAACTGTCTCTCTACTTGGTCACTTATTGACTACTATGCATGCGTATAGCCAACACACTTGGTCACATCTTCAAAACCGGTGAACAAAAAGTCCATTAGTAGGACAGATTCAACATTTGTGTACCTTCTTTCTGTCCTATGATGCTAGCTAGCTTTAAGTTAATAAACTCAACCCCAAATTAGCCATGTGCAGCAAGAGTTTCCCTCTTGCTCTCATCTCTGCGTCAAGAGATAGAATTGAGCAACTGGAATGCAACTCTGACCTAATAACAGAGGAGAGAGCCAAATGAAGTCTTATCGGAGCAGGGTTATGAGTGGGCGACATGCCAACCATAAGTGAATCACAGAGACAAATGGACAGATTATCATTTTAATGGTCCGGGGGGCGGGTAATGCACGTTTTGGGAAATGTCTTCTCCTTTATTTATTCCATCCTTTTAATCTTTGCCACGGTTCTGGGTTCACACTGTGATAATGCACTAATAATAATAAAGCATAACCAGCTATTATGGGATTTTAATGCTCCCTTCTACTGTATCATGATTTCAGAGGACAACGGTCCATCATTTTAATGTTGGCCACGGTGTTGGGTTCATACGTGAGAATGCACTGATAATAAAGTATAACCAGTTATTATGAGATCATAATGCATTCTGCTGTATCATAATTTGTGAAGAGGACGGTGTGTTAACCCATTGATACCTGGAACGCATCTGTGTCACTTTAGATGTCTTTGGCTATTAAAAAATAGCAGATATACAAGCTCATAGCGCGGCACCGAGTGCCGCGCTATGAACTTGTAGATCTGCTATTTTTGAAAAACCGAGGGAAAAAAAATTGGTTTTTTTTTTCAAATTTTTTTTGGATTTAGAAGACATTTCTAGAATCTTCTCAGGTCTTAATGGGTTAATGGATGGAGGAAGTCTGCCGGATGGGCGCCCCCCCCCGTGCACAAGCCATGAGGCCTCATTCATCATGTGACGTACTAATGTCTTTCAGACAATGCTGTGGAGAAGGACAAGGTGAAGCAAGCTGGTGAATGCTGCAGAAAGATCCTCAATCACGTTAACCAGGCAGTCAAAGAGTCAGAGGACAAGCAGGTGCGGTAGTCTTTTTGTATTCACCTGTTCGTATAGATCTGCCTCTCTCTTTCACGGTGCCTTGTGCAGTGCAACCCCCTTCAATCTGATGTCCTCCAAGCAGGTGCGGTAGTCTTTGTTTGTATTCACTTGTTAGTGAGTACAAATATTTCGTTCTTTAATCCATTAAGATTGGAATTGATCTGTGTCATTTTAGATTTCTTTGGCTATTCAAAAATAGCAGACATACAAGCTCATAGCGCCGTGCTATGAGCTTCAAGATATTTGAATTTTTGTTCAAGATTTTTCAAAAATAGCCAAAGTATAAAATAATGGTTACAGCTCAAATCTAAAATGACTCAGATGCGTTCCCGGATTGAATGGGTTAAACCCCAGAAATCCGTATCCGTGTGGGGGAAGCTTTAGCTGAAAATAGCAGATCGACAAACATACAACAGAAAATACACTAGTATAGAGCCCTGAGGGACTCCGGTCAAGTGGTTAAAAGCATTACTCACTCTTATGTCGTTACCACGGTAACCAATTCAGAAAGGTCAGTGATGTCTAAATACACAAATCCGATCACTCGCATATAACGGCGCGGACAGCCAGTCTAAAAATCATATTTGAGAAACAAATTGGATTTGCTTACCGTCTGAACAAAGCCTTTTCTCTCTTTCTCGCTCTCTGTCTCTCTCTCTCTCCCGCTCTCTGTCTCTCCCTCTCCCTCCCTCCCACCAGAGGTTGGAGGACTACCAGAGAAGGTTGGACCTCTCCACTCTAAAGCAGACTGACAACCCCCTGATCCTGGAGCTCAAGGTGACATTTCTTTCCTTTTTATACTTAAAGGGAAACATTGTCAGTTTTCAACCTATGGGGACAAATACCCCACGTCTTCTGTGTATTTCTCTGCGAAATGTCATTTTGTGGTTAGGTGGACACACACACACACACACATTCAGTTGGTTAATTCATTCATTTTCTTCTATAAATATTATTATTATTATAACTTATTTTACTTAATTCTTTACCTTAATGTCCATCAGAACCTGGACCTTACTAAGAGGACGATGGTACACGAGGGACCACTGTCATGGAAGGTTAACAAAGACAAGACTATCGGTATGTTAATGACTCTTTATAATTGTTTCTCCCTCTTTACAACTTATTTCTATCTGCCAGTGTTTTATTGTGAACCTACTTGTCAGAGAGATGTCAGCTACTGTAGTAACCTCTGCTGTGTCTCTGTGCAGAGTTGTACACACTCCTCCTGGAAGACATCCTGGTCCTGCTACAGAAGCAGGACGAGCGTTTGATCCTCAAATGCCACAGTAAAAACCTGGCGGGCACCGCCGACACCAAGCACATCTTCAGTCCCATCATCAAGCTCAACACGGTGCTGGTGCGCTCTGTCGCCACAGGTCAGTAGGCTGTTTTCTGGGTCTCCACAGATCCATAGGTTGAACCTGATAAATAGAAACCCCTGTTACTGAACAAATACTCTATAGCAATGAATACTATATATTAGAAGATAGAGCTTTAACTTTTAAACCAAAAATAATATTTTTTTCTTTTCTTTTTTTGTTAACAAATCACTTACACCACTTTCAATCAAATCGAGTAAATAAATATATGAAACATGCCCAGAGCCTCTTTCCATCACCTGCACAATATTAATCATACCTAATTTCTCTGTCCCGCCAGACAACAAGTCTTTCTTCGTCCTCTCCATGTCGGAGAACGGAGCCCAGATCTACGAACTCATGGCACCCACCGTCTCCGATCAGAGAACGTGAGTCCTCCTCCTCAAGCTCTAATGTAGTGGCTCTGAAACTTTCTAACTTAAATGACCCCCAGTTTGCTATGCTAATGTGCCCATGGAACTAGTTTCTCAGGGTTGCAGATCCTTAAGGGACCATTTTTGGTTCCTAACTATCAATCATTTAGCTCCCCCCCTGGAATCCCCCTCAAGGACCCCACTTTGAGATCCACTGGTCTAATTATTTTGTCTTCTCTCCCTCCCTCCACCAGGTGGCAACGCCTAATAACCCAGAGTGCCGATGCCATGAAAGTCAAGCCTCACAGCGTCATACCCTTACCTCAGACAGAGTACGCTGCACTTATCCTGCTCGTGATCAATCAAAATCATCAAATCAAAAATGGTTTCCACATTTTACAGAGCTTTGTGCTTAACTGAGTGTTTATGTTTCTGTGTTCCAGTGGGGACAGAGATGGAGTGGAGATCATCACGACAGGCGTTTCCAGACTCGCTAAGGAGGCAGACCGCACGTCCACTGGTAGCACCCGTTCTACTGGTAACTGGAGCTGCATTGTGTGATGTTTTTTAAATCGATTAAGAAAATCCTCTAGTGTGCACCCAGCTTAAGGCCAGGTTTATACTTCAGTGTAAACATTGTGTTTGGAGTTGCATGGGCGATAGAGACTTTTATTAAAACAAATATAAATGTTAAGTATTTTGCTATAATCCGTGGTTCTCAAACGTTTTCATGTCAAGGGCCCCCCAAATGATATGTATTTGGCCGTGGACCCCCATCGCAAAATATGTTGTTCCAGGGACCCCCCAGAAGCAAAGAATTGAGTTAAAAATGTTAGCTTAAAAAATATATATATATTCAAAGATTTGCACACATTTTAAAGATTTTTCAAAAATTACTTGTATATCTGCTATCTTCCCGGTTTTAGTGGGTTAATAATGAAGTTGATCATCATTCCTCCTCCAGATAAAGAGAGCAGCCCCGCCCCCAGCGGCGCGACGCAAAGCTCCCTGCCGGGTAACAACCCGTTTGAAGGAGGGAAGATGGAGGAAGAGGACGAGGAAGGCTTCGTGGACCCGGAGCTCCCGTACCGAGCGGCTGAAGACGCTGGCGAGGGCGACTCCTTCAACCTGTTCCCCTCACGGGCAGACGAGGCACTGAAGACACGTGAGTGAAGATGGCGTCCAGTATTTCACATCTGGTTCAGTCGCGGTGTTGATTTTGACAGCAAGTTTTGATTTAGTTTTAGTCTTTTGAATAAAATTCTGTTTAGTTTTATTCATATTTTAGTCACCTGAAATGTTTTACTTTTAGTTTAGTTTTAGTCGACTAAAAGGTTTTTTTTTGGCGGGCCGTGGTGGCATTGAAATGATTTTCACTGAGCTGCATGCCGAAAATAGTCCATGTACAAGCTCACAACGCGTCACAGTTGTGAGCTTGTAGATCAACTATTTTCGGTCTGTGACACCCGTGCTCACCCATGATGACTTGTCTTAGTTCTACTGGATCTCTTCTCCACTAGTCCCTCCCAAACAT
Source organism: Gymnoscopelus braueri (assembly GCF_963280865.1). NCBI lineage: Eukaryota > Metazoa > Chordata > Actinopteri > Myctophiformes > Myctophidae > Gymnoscopelus > Gymnoscopelus braueri. The sequence goes on from NC_137606.1 coordinate 48,091,417, forward strand.
TTTAGTCTAGTTTTTATTTGTTCACGAAATTGTCAATATATTTAGTCATAGTTTTAGTCACCATAGCTTAGTTTTTATTTAGTTTTTGTGCGTGAAAAAAGGTAGTCAACAGACATTTTTCGTCATGGTTTTAGTCGACGAAATCAACACTGGTTCAGTGCCACGAGGGTATTCCAAGTGGGCCACCAAATAAACAGTTTTATTTTAATATAATCTAATATCAGTGGTTCTCAAACTTTTTTCATGTCAAGGACCCCCGAAATGATATGTATTTGTCTGCGGACCCCCCGCATCTCAAAATATTTTGTTCCAGGGACCCCCACCAGAAGCAAAGATTTGAGTTAAAAATGTATATATATTGAAAGATTTTAAAACAAATTCACGATTTTTCCAAAATTGCAGATCTACAAGCTCATAGCTGAGCTTGTATATCTGCTATTTTTGAATAACCAAATAAATCTAAATTGACACCAGGATCCCTGGCTAATGAGCCAAATAATGCCTTGATACATTCTAATTGCCCCCTATAAAATATTGTATTTATTTTATAAATGATTTTGTCCATGTGTGGTCCAGCCCTATGGAAAGTCATTAGCATGTCTAAAAGGGGAATTTTGGACCACGGTTTTCTTACCTTTTTTTTCTTATCTTGAATTTATTTTCAGTTATTAGAGGGCAATTATATGTATTAAAGCATATCTTTGGACTTATTAGCCAGGGATCCTTTTAAGAAAAGGTGGGGAACCGCTGCTTCAGAGTGTATTATGCTACAGTGCAGTGCCATGTCAAATCAACCTATATTTCGCGACATAAGTGATCAATTCATCTTTATACCCCGCCTTTACCCACAGTGGCGTCATTGAAGCAGGTGTTGGTGACCCAGCTAATGTCCCAGGAGGCCAGCGAGCGTGCCCAGCGCTCCTCTGGGGGCCGCCTCCTCAGGACCACCTCTCTGCGGACCCCCGTGGACAGCCGAGCCCGGGTGCTGGTCCACAACGGCTCCGAGAAGAGCCACACCCAGGGCGAAGACCCGGCTCAGGACCTGGGCTCAGGGGACACAGGCTTCTTCGATTCCCCCGAGGACTATGGTGAGTCGGGACTCGCCGTCTGCACTGTGTGTGACTGTTATACAGATAGCATGTACAACCAGACAACTTAAATTGAAGGGTATAGGTTTTAGTAACTAAAGTTTTTAAATAATTGTTGTGGAGTAAAAGTACAATATTTGCCTCTGATGTAGTGGAGTAGAAGTAAAAGTATTGAAAATTGGAAATACTCCAGTAAAGTAAAAAAAATACCTCAAATTGCACTTACGTACAGTACTTGAGTAAATGTACTTAGTTACTTTACACCACTGGTGTGTGATAAAGTTGCTCTCTGCCTCTCCCTCATCCCGTACTATACTCAGCATGTTTGTTTTTGATTCCACCAGCAGGATACCTGGTCCTGGAGGGTTACGGGGGTCCGGGGGAAAGCACCACAGACGACGACATCATGGCGGAGAGCACAGGGAAGCAGCTGAGCACGTCACGGGGCTGCGTGGCAGACTCCGGCATCAACCTGAGGTTCTCTTCGGTGTCGGCGGGCGGCAGCCTCTCCTCGTTCAGTAGACAGGTGCTGTGTCATCTTAGAAACCTGCAGTCCAACCTCAGCTATCTGAAGGTAACACATTAAAAACACTAATGCACACACACACACTTAAGGCCGCTGTGAAAACTAAAACGAATACTGAAACTAATAAAGACTAAACTAAAACTAAATATTCGTAACAATTAAAAACTAAACTCGAACAAGCAATCTGATACTGAACTAACTGGTACGAAACCTAACAAAAAGCTCTTGTATATAACAATGGTTCATTTTCTTTTCTTGCAGGAGGTTGAAGCCAAGTATAATAACATAATAAGCCAAAGGCCAGAGAGGTCACCATCAGATGCAGATGGAAATAAAGGTATGTCAAATATGTTCCTTCTTTTTAAAAGAAATAGCTGATCTACAAGCTCACAATGCGACGTGTTTTGAGCTCGCAGATCTGCCATTTTCGCCATTTGTCGTACGAAAAAGTATTTAAGGCCTATAATGGTTATGCCTCAAACTGTGTTGTACGATGGTGTCGCTTGCCAAAAAGAGGAGCCAGCAGCCAGTAGGCATGGACTACTCCAACACCACTTGAGATGGACAGAAACAGCTTACTTTATGGAATTTGATACTAGCAGTTATAGACCATAAACACATCCTATCTCAAGAAATGGCAAAACCTCTGTACCTCCTGTGATTGCATCGGAGATGATAACGAGTGCGACCGCTTCCAGCGGGGCAGTACACTGCTACACTGGTCTCTGTTTAGAACCTAGACGTTTTTTCGGTTTGGGAAGACCAACTGAAGTGAAAAAAAAAAAACCTGTCTGTTCTGGTGGACTATGCAGTTACCTTTTTAAGTGGTTAAGCGTCATTTATACTTGTTGTATGATAATACAGATTTCCAAGGGTGAAGTTCTTCACACAAGAATATATCTTGATAATCAGTTCAATCATGTTCTGTAAGCGACACCGTTGTTGAACGGAACATTAACCTGAGCCTTTTATTCTTTTCCCAGATAAGAGATAGTGGGAACTCGACGCCCAGGCCTCCTCCGGCTTTGGTCCCAAAGAGGAAGTGTTAACGACGAGCAGTCTGTTTTTGTACTTCCTGTTGTCCTGGACTTCCTGGACGTTCTCTATAAGCTTGTCCTCTCACTGCTGAGCCCCTCCCTCCATCACCACCGTCGCCCACACGGTTGTTACCGCCACAGAGAAACGAGAGACTTGAGCATGAGCAAAAAAAAAAGAGACGGTTTGGAGGGAGGAGGAGTCCTCCTGACACCCCTCCCCCTCCATCAGCACAAGGCAATCAGGGAAGTGGGATTGCCCCCCGCCCAAACCCCGCCCCCAACCTCTTCCATTCTAGCTCCTCCCCCCCAAGTCCCCTTTCTCCCTGCAAGAAAGAGAACTTATACCAAAATGTACAAAGATGTGTGTTTAGAATATATATATGAAACACAAAACAAGAAGAAAAGGAACATTTTTAAGATAATGTATTAAGATTTTTTTTTTTTTATCCCAAGATGTATTTATTTTCTTTCTTTTGTTTTGTTTTCTTTTTTTTTAAGTGTTTCCCACGTTGCTTGCATGCTTTTGGCCATCGGTCTTGTGACCTATCGGGCTGCATATCCTGCTTAAGAATAAAAAAACACACAGGGGTTGTGTGTGTGTGTGTGTGTGCGTGCGTGTGTGCGTGTGTGAGTGCACACTTAGCATACTAGCACGTTAGCCTAGCTTACCCTGATCAAATTAGCAGGAATATTACTCAGACTGAGAGAGAGAGATCAGAGTTGCACTGGTTGACAGATAGAACCTGAAGTGTTACAACTCTTTAGAAACGTGTTTTTAAAAAAGAAGAGGGGGGGGGAAAAAGTCCAGAATTTCACATAAATTCTGGGATGGTGTTAACTAGAATGAAGAGTCTGAAGGCTCTGATCTGGTCCTGTTGCATTTCTGTTACCTGTACTGGCGTTCCCCTGCTTTCTCCCCCACGTCTCCCATCCTCGTCATGTCTAATTTATGCTCCGTCGCACGATGGCGGCAGTGTTCGGCAAAGATAGCAGATCTACAAGCCTGCCGCAAATGCGCCGGGGCTATTTTTGCCGCGCGACACCTTGACCGTCTCGCACAGAATCCGGTGTCATCCTCCTCTCCTGTCTCGCTTCCTCTTCAACTTTCTTCGTCCTCTCCTGTTGCACTTCTTAACTCGCTTCGCTGTGTGCATCTGGTTTACGTTCCTTCCCTCTTTTCCTTCTCAACTCACTGAAGCTTCAATGTATCACCCGACTGATCTTCAAGCTAAACATCGTTTTTGAGCCGTCAAGCAGCTTTAGTGCAACGAGTGCCTCTCTCACGAGCGGTCCCTTGTTAAAGTGCTACCACTCCTGTAACAGCTGCTCCTTGTGTTTTTTCTAGTCTCGCGTAGCCGGTTGTATCAGAGATCTCTGGTGAAATTAGATCTCTAAATTCAATGTAGGGGCTAAAATGGAAACAATTAGGAGATTTAACAATTTTCAACCTGGTGTCCATATTTTGGGCATGTCATTTTAAGCCGATCTGTCAAGCTCACATTGCGTTGTGAGCTTGCAGACCGGCTATTTCCCCCCGTGCACCACCCTTTGTGCGATGAAATATAAAGTGGCACTTAAGTGGTTGAAAAATGACAGCAATGCAGATTAGAACCAATGCAAAGACTTTAGGGGCAGTCGATCATATTGCGATGGTATCATGATTAGTTTTCAAAACTGTGGCCGTAGGTTTCTTAGCGGCCGTTGTCTGATTCTAGTCGTCCAGCGATACCGTTGTTCTACAGAGTGTATATCAGGCTTTATGGGTGTCATTCTCACCATAGCCCTCTGGCTTTCTTGCTTACTTGTCCCTTCTTTCACACACTGTATGTCTTAATTCCTCTGTCCCCCCCCCCCCCCATGGTGCTCATGGGTGTGTTGCCTGCTGTCCCCTCTCCTGTGACGGAGCAGTCATTGTCGTCGCCTCAGGCCCCGCTGCCCTCTTCTGCTACTGCCGTGGAACGCTGAACTGACTGCCTGATCTTCTAATTATGTCACAAAGGTCAAACATATACTGTACAATGATCAACATGGAAGGCTATGCATAACTTTAATAAATAAATAAATGGTGCCATGACACATTTCAAAAGGACATTTTTGCATGTATTATTTTTTTACCCTCCCACCATCAGTTTTGCTTTTCAGTTAAGATATTCAAGGATCTAGGCACTCGAAATGTGGAGCACCCTTGATCTTTTTTTAATTTATTTGGGATTCTCTTTGTATGGAGGTCGAAATGGACTCTTGAAATTAAACAAAATTAAAAAGTAAATTAACAAATATATCTAGCTCGGAAAAACTGGCCTTTTGTGGTTCTGTCAAGTTAAATCGTCACAGTTCAAAATTGATTTCTTGCTTGGAAAATAGCATTAGAATCTCTGCTGTGTAGTCGTGTTCTCATGGTTTGCTTTCTCCAGTCTGGAGCGCTATGATGCGATGTCATTCTGCCAGCCAGCATGTATTGTGAAACTAAAGTCTAATTTGTGTGTTTTTCAATTAAGTGGCACATAAGACGTAAATAAGACATAAATTAGGCTTAAGTAGTTTAGTTTATAAGTGCATCAGTAACACCTAAATAAAGTACTGTACATCGTAGTATTGGTGAGTGATCTGGATTAAGCTTTCATTCCAAAACAATAAAAAGATAATGAAAGTTAATGAGATAATGAATCTGCTTACACATTTTATAGTCTTTCCTAATAAAGTTGTTTTTATTTTGTTTCTGTTTTGTAAAGCGACTTTTAGTACTTAGAAAAGCGCTATATAAATTGTATGTATTATTATTACATCTGCTGTGGTGTATAAGAGGAAATACTTAAAAGTGAGTTATTTCCCCAAATGTCTCTCCCCATCGATGTTAAAATGAAACATAAGAAAAAGATGTGTTAAAATATGCTTCTAAATTAGAACCAATAACAACCACTGTAAGTTTCCATAGTGTGAAAGGAGGCTGGTAATTCTCATTTTCCTTGAAACCCAGAGGAAGTCGACCAGTGAGTAAACATCTATTCCACTCCGAATATGCTGACGTAGTTTACCCAGCATCCCAAAATCATAATTTATTAAAGATGTATTTGAGAGGGACCTTACCTAGCCTCGGTAATACCAACAAGAGAGTAGGAAAAAAAACACTTGAAAGCAAGATTCTGCACCACAACCCTGCTGAAGGGGAAAAAGAGGAAATTCGAGAAACATGTAACAAAAGGCTGATAGTGCTTTTGCACAGAAGGTATTCATCCTTACAATGTCATGCTTTTAAGCTGTTTTATAATTTCATTTTTCACTAGGGTGATGTAATGGTAAAAAAAAAAAGAAGCATTTTAGGCATTTACCAGTAGGGGGCAGACTTTCACCACTTAATACAGAGTCCTGAAGACCCAGCCCAAAACCTGCAATGACATCACTGTTATGTCTTATAAGGCAACCTAATGGGTTTTCCAGAAGAGCCTTTATCCTTTGAAGGAGATTAGATGGCATGTCTTTGCGTCACCTAGTGCAGTGGTTCTCAAAGTGGGGTCTGGGGACCCCCAAGGGTCCTTGAGGGGGTTCCAGGGGGTCCCCTGCAGAGAAATGACTTATTATAGAATCAAAACCATTTGAATCACTTTAACCCTATGTTATACTTTGGCTGTTCGAAAATAGCCGATCTACAAGATCTTGCTGGTCGTTTCATGCAAATATTGCAAATTGCTGAATAACTAATTTAACTCACATTTTCTCTCACCAGGGGTATTTGGCACAAAGTCCTTTCAGATGGGGGTCTGTGGCCTAATACATACAGTAGCTATCAATTTGGAGGTTGTTGAAAAAGTTGAGAACCACTGACCTTGTGTGCGTACATGCGTTTGTAGTGTACCTATTGTTTCTTACTGACTTTCCAGCTCTGCCACCAGTCCCTTTCCCAGAACCACCAGTACACGACAACATAAGATGGACAAGACAACCGCCATCCACACAAACGCACTCTTTCTGTCACAGATTTGCATACATTTTGCACAAAGAAAGCATTTCATTGTTGTTTCATCGCTGCCACATGGGGCTTGATTCTACGATAAGGATAGATGACTAAACAACTGACCTGTGACGGTAAACAAACAATGTCAATTGTGGATACATTTTGTTTTCTATACATTCCTTTGAGAGCTTTGTTAGACACTTATCAAGCTATGTAAATAATTGAGATAGTGTCCACAGGATTTAGTAACAAACACACACATTGACCCGACGCAAATCCCCAAAGACATTTTGTGCGAGTTTCGTATCAATATGCAAATTGGTGTACCAGTGAAGCGGTTATCATAATAATACAGGGGAGTTTGACATGGTTTATGATGATACGTCATTCTATAGATGTGTTAACGACTTGGCACTGCATTGCACTGAATCAGCTGTTTGGAGTACAGGGTGTTTTATTGTAGCTAACTCTAAGTATTTAATTGTCACAGACACTTTTCATGCCTCTTCGGTGCAGGAGATGAATCGCTGTTTCATAAACACAGGGTTGTTGGTTCAAATCTGTATTCAAATATCCTTCACATCTCTCATGCATCTGTCATGCATGACAGATGAATGACAGAATGTTTTATAAACACAGGGTCCCTGGTTTGAATCTTTTCTTGGTTCAAATCCAAGTATGTTTTTCAAGTTTGTATCTGGCTCTAATCTTTAACTGAAGAGTGTGGATAAGAACTGATTAAGTGTGAATCACGGTGATACAGTGGTAAGATACATGCCTCACACACACAATATTACATTATTACACAGTATAATGAATTAGGATTCATTTTTATAAATCCCTCTCAATGACCTCTGTGTTGCCCTTCAGGAAGTCACCTGCTGCCATGTCAGGATGCAGTAGCCACACATCAGCTTTGGGGTGAACAGAGGTCAGATCTCCAGGGCCTTCACAAAGATGGACCTCCAGACAGTGCCTTTTCAACATCCCAAAGATGTCCTCAATATAATGTCCCTTGCTCTGGGCCTGGTGCCTGTTGTACCTGGCTTCAACTTTAGCCTGTTTCTTACCTTAGCCAAATTTCATGTAGAATATGTACAGTGGTGGAAAGTAACTAAGTACATTTACTTAAGTACTGTACTTAAGTACAATTTTGAGGTATTTGTACTTTACTTGAGTATTTCCAATTTCCAATATTTTTACTTCTACTCCACTACATCTCAGAGGCAAATATTGTACTTTTACTCCACTACAATTACTTGAAAACTTTAGTTACTAGTTACTTTTCAGATATAAATTATGATATAATGAAACATACACTAACCACTTTAAACCTATTTTAAACCTAGGCTATTTGAAAATAGCAGATCTACAAGCTCACAACGCGTCGCATCGCGACGCGTTGTGAGCTTGTAGATCGGCTATTTTCAAATATTTAGTACTTTTACTTTTGGTACTTTAAGTACATTTTGATGCCAATACTTCTGTACTTTTACTCAAGTAAATTTTTAATTCTGGACTTTTACTTGTAACAAAGTATTTTTATATTGCAGTATTGGTACTTTTACTTAACTAAAGAATTTGAGTACTTTTTCCACCACTGAATATGTATGGTGTATTGCAGAGTCAACAATGTGACTTTGAAATACATAAATAATTTTACTAATTTTAGTACACAGCCTCTCCTTCACCAAGACTCCTAGCTGCCAGGCCTCCACGTGGCCACGCACGGTAACTGGGGCTTCGCGGCCCCAGGCGAACGTGGCAGGGGATCTCGGAGCTGCAGTGGTCCCCAGAGGCGTGATGTGCAGGGCCCACAATGTGGACACGCCCTGGCATCAGCCAACCACTGCCCCGCTGCCGTGTGGGTTAGTCTGGGAAGACAAAAAGGCTAGGGGAGCACACCCTGAGAGAAAAGCAACGTGGTGGCAGCCCGCGCAGGCGGACCTGGACAGACTGAGGAACCGGCAGCTGCCTGCAGCTGGAGAGGGTGCTGGTCGTCTTGGGCTTCCCTTGCCACTGGAATCCACCCTTCTACAGCCAAGTAGTGCTACTGAGGACTGCGCACCCCCTGTGGCACTTTAAAAACGTTCTTGCGCAGGTCTCCACTTTGACCTCGTGACAGAACACCTGGAACCAACCATAAGCAAGTGTGTGTGTGTGCGTGTGTGTGTGTGTGTGTGTGTGTGTGTGTGTGTGTGTGCGCGCGCGCGTGCGTGCGTGCGCGAGTGCTCGTGCGTTTAACCACTTATGCCCTACTTCAGATATAGCAAATCTACAAGCTCACAACACGTTTGAAATGTATTGAAATGTTGGAATACATTTTTTTCAATTCATTAATTGTTTTGCCTATATTGACATGCCCAAACTAGTTACGGCAGACTGAAAGTGGATAATGAGGCAGAGTGTTATTATCGCTACAGGCTGGCAATATGATTGATCGATTGATTGATTGATTGATTGTTTAAAAGTTTAAAAGAGAGTAGAAAACACTGCGGGCAAAAAAGATGGCTGCCGTTCGTTTTTGGTCGGCTGCACTCAGGCTGCACTCGGTTCCATTCGGTTCAACTCGAACTCGCCACCTGATTGGCCAACTTTCGCTGTCAATCACAGAACGATGAGCGACGACGCTGATAGGCTCGTCCATTTGGTGAACGGGCTAGAAACGCCCAGACAAGCCTTAAGGCCAGACTCCTTCCTGAAATCAAATGGAAATGAGATTTTCCGGAGGGAGGGGCTTTACCAGGCTAGATACAGGGTACCTGCTGTATCCACTGCGTAGGACCTGCGTAGAACAAGTACATCATATACAGCAGTGGTTCTCGAACTTTCTCATGTCAAGGACGTATTTGGTCGCGGACCCCCATATGAACATATTTTGTGCCAGCGACCCGCATAGAAGATTTGTGTTGTTAAAACGTTTTTCTTTTTTAAATAACAGATGCTGAAGCTCCCAACGTGTCGCATTGTGGCACTTTGTGAGCTTGTACATCTGCTATTTTCAAATAAGCGTGTACGAAGGGTTAAAGTGGTTGAACTGATTTTGATGCTGTATTAACACATTTTGCTAGTATCTAAACTAAGCAGTAGAAACTGGTATGTTAGTACGTGATTTCGGACGTGCTATATTGTCTCTGTTGAGTGGAAACATCATATGTCCAAAACTGTTACTTTTCAGGATTCAAATTCAAAAACAGCAAAAGTAGCAGATCTACAAGCTCCAAACACGTCGCTTTGCGTAGCGTTTCGAGCTTGCAGATGTGCTACTTATGATACTTTGTGTGCTGTAGTGTGATGAAGTAGGCGGGCGTTAAATCTACAAAAAAAGGTAACACAAAAAGTTAAAATACGGAGATAAGAGGTTTTCGCCTGACAGCAACGATATGATACAGTGCTAGAACCACTGATCCTGGATTACCTTAATGTACACACATCCACAAATACAATACACATGCCCTTGGCTACACAGACCCTGCAGTACTGTAGCACTGCGGGGAAACGTTTTCTGTTTGTGTTAACATTTCCTCTGTGGCTCTGCTGCAGGAACAATCCTGATGCAGCACCCTGCCTTCAGTCAGTGGCGGCACAGCGGAGTGCCTCGTGGTCAGCGAGGCCAACAAACCTCCCCCCCCCACATCCTCCATCTCCTCTGGTTTGTTTGAGGGAAATGGATAGCTCCATGTAGGATGGTCATCATCATCATCATTGCCTCCACGATGTTGTGGACAGTCCTGCTGTGGTGGCTAGTGAATTACAGAGACTAATGGATAGATTATCCTTTTTAATGGTCCGGGGGGCGGTAATGCACGTTTTGGGAAATGCCTTCCCCATTAGGGGGAACCAGCTTTATGAGATCATGCTAAATTATCATTTCTGATCCATGGTAGCAATGAGGCCAGTGAAAAACAAGACTAATGCACAGAGTTTGTTTTATTCGTACGTACGAACAAGCAAATAAACAAACAAACAATCAAACAAACAAATAAAATGGACAACAAACATTTAAAACAAGCACATCCCTTGCACACATACTCTGGAATTTCTGCGAGTGGCTGTAATGGGGATTTTTTTTCCCGCTCTGAATTTTTTCTTCCAGATGTGTTAACAACTGATTGACCAATAAGAACGTGCATCGGACGCAGTGTACAAAGATCTTAAGAGTCTAGAGGTTGTCCTGCTCTAGCAGAAAGGCCATGGGGTCACCAAATACATCCTGCAATCTGCCTATTAGATCATGATATATCTTGTGTGCAAAGCCCACAATTTGATCTGAACAGAGGGTCACTGAAATTGTTGGGGTTATTCATTCCCTGAAGAAGACCTCTGTGTAAGGTCGAAACCTTGGTTTCATATTAAAATATTTATTTTGCATCGTGGCTAAAGGCTGTGCGACCTCTCTTCATTTGTAATCCATGGATACTGACACCAGGACACTGACACCAGGATACTGACACCAGGACACTGACCAGGACACTGACACCAGGATACTGACACCAGGATACTGACACCAGGATACTGACACCAGGACACTGACCAGGATACTGACACCAGGATACTGACCAGGACACTGACACCAGGATACTGACCAGGATACTGACACCAGGACACTGACACCAGGACACTGACCAGGACACTGACCAGGATACTGACCAGGACACTGACCAGGACACTGACACCAGGATACTGACACCAGGACACTGACACCAGGACACTGAACAGGATACTGACACCAGGACACTGACCAGGACACTGACACCAGGACACTGAACAGGATACTGACACCAGGACACTGACCAGGATACTGACCAGGATACTGACACCAGGACACTGACACCAGGACACTGACCAGGATACTGACACCAGGACACTGACACCAGGACACTGACACCAGGACACTGACCAGGATACTAACACCAGGACACTGACACCAGGACACTGACCAGGACACTGACCAGGATACTGACACCAGGACACTGACACCAGGACACTGACCAGGACACTGACCAGGATACTGACACCAGGACACTGACCAGGACACTGACACCAGGACACTGACACCAGGACACTGACACCAGGACACTGACACTAGGATACTGACACCAGGACACTGACACCAGGATACTGACACCAGGATACTGACCAGGATACTGACACCAGGACACTGACCAGGACACTGACACCAGGACACTGACACTAGGATACTGACACCAGGACACTGACACCAGGATACTGACACCAGGATACTGACCAGGATACTGACACCAGGACACTGACCAGGACACTGACACCAGGACACTGACACTAGGATACTGACACTAGGATACTGACACCAGGATACTGACACCAGGACACTGACACTAGGATACTGACACCAGGATACTGACACCAGGACACTGACCAGGACACTGACACCAGGATACTGACACCAGGACACTGACACCAGGATACTGACACTAGGATACTGACACCAGGATACTGACACCAGGATACTGACACCAGGACACTGACACTAGGATACTGACACCAGGATACTGACACCAGGACACTGACCAGGACACTGACACCAGGATACTGACCAGGATACTGACACCAGGACACTGACCAGGACACTGACACCAGGACACTGACCAGGATACTGACACCAGGACACTGACCAGGACACTGACACCAGGACACTGACCAGGATACTGACACCAGGACACTGACCAGGACACTGACACCAGGACACTGACCAGGATACTGACACCAGGACACTGACACCAGGACACTGACACCAGGATACTGACACCAGGATACTGACACCAGGACACTGACACTAGGATACTGACACCAGGATACTGACACCAGGACACTGACCAGGACACTGACACCAGGACACTGACACCAGGACACTGACACCAGGATACTGACACCAGGACACTGACACCAGGACACTGACACTAGGATACTGACACCAGGATACTGACACCAGGACACTGACCAGGACACTGACCAGGATACTGACACCAGGACACTGACCAGGACACTGACACCAGGATACTGACCAGGATACTGACACCAGGACACTGACCAGGACACTGACACCAGGACACTGACACCAGGATACTGACACCAGGATACTGACACCAGGACACTGACACTAGGATACTGACACCAGGATACTGACCAGGACACTGACACCAGGACACTGACACCAGGACACTGACACCAGGACACTGACCAGGATACTGACACCAGGACACTGACCAGGACACTGACACCAGGACACTGACACCAGGACACTGACACCAGGACACTGACACTAGGATACTGACACCAGGATACTGACACCAGGACACTGACACTAGGATACTGACACCAGGACACTGACACCAGGATACTGACACCAGGATACTGACCAGGATACTGACACCAGGACACTGACCAGGACACTGACACCAGGACACTGACACCAGGATACTGACACTAGGATACTGACACCAGGATACTGACACCAGGACACTGACACTAGGATACTGACACCAGGATACTGACACCAGGACACTGACCAGGACACTGACCAGGATACTGACACCAGGACACTGACCAGGACACTGACACCAGGATACTGACCAGGATACTGACACCAGGACACTGACCAGGACACTGACACCAGGACACTGACCAGGATACTGACACCAGGACACTGACCAGGACACTGACACCAGGACACTGACCAGGATACTGACACCAGGACACTGACCAGGACACTGACACCAGGACACTGACCAGGATACTGACACCAGGACACTGACACCAGGACACTGACACCAGGATACTGACACCAGGATACTGACACCAGGATACTGACCAGGACACTGACACCAGGATACTGACACTAGGATACTGACACCAGGATACTGACACCAGGACACTGACCAGGACACTGACACCAGGACACTGACACCAGGACACTGACACTAGGATACTGACACCAGGACACTGACCAGGATACTGACACCAGGACACTGACACTAGGATACTGACACCAGGACACTGACACTAGGATACTGACACCAGGACACTGACCAGGACACTGACACCAGGATACTGACCAGGACACTGACACCAGGATACTGACACCAGGACACTGACACCAGGACACTGACCAGGATACTGACACCAGGATACTGACACCAGGATACTGACACCAGGATACTGACACCAGGATACTGACACCAGGATACTGACACCAGGACACTGACCAGGATACTGACACCAGGACACTGACACCAGGATACTGACACCAGGATACTGACACCAGGATACTGACCAGGATACTGACACCAGGACACTGACACTAGGATACTGACACCAGGACACTGACCAGGACACTGACACCAGGACACTGACCATGATACTGACACCAGGACACTGACACCAGGACACTGACCAGGATACTGACACCAGGACACTGACCAGGATACTGACACCAGGACACTGACCAGGATACTGACACCAGGATACTGACCAGGATACTGACACCAGGATACTGACCAGGACACTGACCAGGACACTGACCAGGATACTGACACCAGGACACTGACCAGGATACTGACACCAGGACACTGACCAGGATACTGACACCAGGACACTGACCAGGATACTGACACCAGGATACTGACCAGGATACTGACACCAGGATACTGACCAGGACACTGACCAGGACACTGACCAGGATACTGACACCAGGACACTGACCAGGATACTGACACCAGGACACTGACCAGGACACTGACCAGGATACTGACACCAGGACACTGACACCAGGATACTGACACCAGGACACTGACCAGGACACTGACCAGGATACTGACACCAGGACACTGACACCAGGACACTGACACCAGGACACTGACACCAGGACACTGACCAGGATACTGACACTAGGATACTGACACCAGGACACTGACACTAGGACACTGACCAGGATACTGACCAGGATGCTGACACCAGGACACTGACCAGGATGCTGACACCAGGACACTGACCAGGATACTGACACCAGGACACTGACCAGGATACTGACACCAGGATACTGACCAGGATACTGACACCAGGACACTGACCAGGATACTGACACCAGGACACTGACCAGGATACTGACACCAGGACACTGACACCAGGACATTGACAAGGATACTGATACCAGGACACTGACACCAGGATACTGACCAGGACACTGACACCAGGATACTGACCAGGATATTGACACCAGGATACTGACCAGGATACTGACACCATACTGACACTACGATACTGACACAAGGATACTAACACATAGCATCACAAATTATCAAATATTGGGCTTGTCTGACCATTTAAGGGTTATGCAGTAATGTAAATTAGTTATCACAAAAGTAAACAATCTTTAATGCATATGGACATTTCCACAAGGCTTTATTCACTAGTTGAGGCAAGGTCATACGAAGTCTGTCTCAAGACCCGCCCTACTCTGCCTCTCATTTGTGGTTGAATTTGTTCTGAGGGTGGGTAAGCCAATCAGAGGCGGAGTAGAAGGGACATCTCACATTGTGTTTTTATTTTTTTATTCCACATAATAAAATGTGTAAATGTTTAAAATCTGTCAATTTGAAAATAAAATGACATAAATAAAATACTGTATTTTATGTATTTAAAATACAGAAAATACAAGATCTGAAAGTATCTTAATACAAATCACACCTATTGTTTTTTGGCCCATATTAGGAAATACGTTTTTCAAATACATGTATTTAAAATACTGCTCCATCTCTGGCAACAAATACGACAACAGGGAGATCTATACGAACAAGTGAATACAAACAAAGACTACCGCATCTGCTTGAAGGACATTAGATTGAAGGGGTTTGCACTGTAAAAGGCATCGTGAAAGACGGTGCAACAAGAGAGGTAGATCTATACGAACAGGTGAATACAAAAAGACTACCGCACCTGCTTGTCCTCTGACTCTTTGACTGCCTGGTTAACGTGATTGAGGATCTTTCTGCAGCATTCACCAGCTTGCTTCACCTTGTCCTTCTCCACAGCATTGTCTGAAAGACATTAGTACGTCACATGATGAATGAGGCCTCATGGCTTGTGCACGGGGGGCGCGCATCCGGCAGACTTCCTCCATCCATTAACACACCGTCCTCTTCACAAAGTATGAAGCAGAAGGGAGCATTATGATCTCATAATAACTGGTTATACTTTATTATCAGTGCATTCTCACGGTGTGAACCCAACACCGTGGCCAACATTAAAATGATGGACCGTTGTCCTCTGAAATTATGATAGAGTAGAAGGGAGCATTATGATCCCATACTAGCTGGTTATGCTTTATTATTAGTGCATTCTCATGCACAGTCTGAACCCAAAGCCAAGATTAAAAAGATGGTCTAAATTGGGGAGACATTTCCCAAAACGTGCATTACCGCCCCCGGACCATTAAAATGATAATCTGTCCATTTGTCTCTGTAATCCACTAATGGTTGGCATGTCGCCCACTCATAACCCTGATCTAATAAAACTTCATTTGTTTCTCTCCTTTTTCCCCATCTCTCCTCTGTTATTTGTAAAGAGCTGGATTCCAGTTGCTCAATTGTATCTCTTGACTTAGAGAAGAAAGCGAGAGGGAAACATTTGCTGCACATTTGCACATTTTGGGTTCAGTTTATTAAATCTAGCATTGCATGCCAGAAAAGTTAAAAAAAACTGAATCCTATGTCCATCCTAATGTAGGCCATGCACATAATTCTGAACTAGTCAACCGTAGCACAACATGCCCTCATTTGGATTTTCAATGACAACTATCCATTTTAAACCTGGTGTCCCTATTTTGGGCATGTCATTATGTAAAAAGAAAATTCCAAAATTGTTTGTAGATTGTCTATTTTCACTCTTCGTTGTACAACGAAATACGTGGGACTTTTAAGTAATTATCAGAGCTCTAGCATTGCCCACTGTCATATAGAGCTGGAGTTCTCAAATCTTTTCAGAAATGAGCTAGCACACATACCACTTTAGCAATGGGTGAATAATGAACCGACTTGGAATATTTTCTTAAATTTCATTTTGGAAATAAACTGTAATAAATCTCCAATCTTTCCATGTACCCCCTGCAAGCTGCTCAAGTAGGCAGCCTACTCCTGATTGGGAACCATTGCACTGTGGTTATATGCACCAGAAACCGTGCTAGTTGTCCTCTGGCTGCCCTTTTGTTCCTTTAAGTCACTGAGGCACGACAGACAGACCAGAGGTCCAACATAGTGAGAGGGGAGGGTAAAGACACTGACTATCAGTTCTGCTGCTATGAGCACATCAGTGATTGTCTGTGTGATGAGCTGTTCAGCTATGAGCAGCACACACCATCACCATTCATATCAATAAAGTAGGAGTGGGTTAAGTGAGTTATAGCAGTGGTTCTCAAACCTTTTCATGTCAAGGACCCCCAAAATGATATGTATTTGGCCGCGGACCCCATCACAAAATATTTTGTTCCAGGGACCAAGCAAGATTTTGGTTACAAATGTTCGCTTTAAAAATATATATATTCAAAGATTTGCACAAATTTTCACGATTTTTCAAGTTGCAGATCTAGAAGCTCATAGCACGGCACTCGGTGCCGCGCTATGAGCTTGCAGATCTGCAATTTTTGAATAGCCAAAGTATAAAATATGGATAAAGGGGTTAAATGATTGTGACGCTTTATTAACTAAAATAACCCCTCAGGGTCCCCGGACACCAGTTTGAGAACAAATGAGTTATAGGATAATGAGGCTAACCATTCAATACATGGCAAATGGTCTACATTCATATAGCAACTTTAAGCACTCCAAGCACTTTACATTGTGTGTTACATACACCCATTCACACTCAGATGGTGGAGGCATACAGGTTCATCGGGAGCAGTTAGGGTTCAGTGTCTTGCTCAAAGACACTTTGACACAAAGCCGGGAAGAACCGGGGATCAAACCGGAAACCTTCTGGTTCCTAGACAGCCGCCCTAACTCCGGAGACACTGCTGCCCCAATACAAATGAATGTGGTTGTGGAACACTGGGTGTGAGGATGATCTATTGGTTAGACAGATCCTCTGCCTGGAGGGAAAATCTATGTAGATTTCCGCAGCAGCCGATGTCTACAGTTGAGTATATCTATTCTCAATGGAGAGAGTGGTGGATGTTGTAGGGACTGCAGAGCAGATACGCGTTTTCTGTACTTGGCAGGGGCTGTCTAGTAACAGAGGGTATTTGTAGCGGTGTACTTGGCAATGCTGTCTAGTAGCAAGGGGTATTTGGTGAGTCTCTGCGTCTCAACAGGACTGATGTCCGCCCTGTGGACGACATAAATAGACTAGGTCAGTTTTCCAAAAATCTTAACCCCGAAGGCAAATCGTGTTAATTTATGACACACATGTTTTTTAGGGGTATTAAGGTGTGCTGAATCCAAATCTGCTGTGTGTCAAGCTCAAAAATGGCCGCTAAGCCCTCAAAATGGACCATTTAAAGATGGTGGCCACCACTATGCTGAAACATAATAAAACACTATATGTTTGATTAAACAAGGTAGAAAATAGACTGAAATGTGCTTTTTTATGTTTACATATATGGGGAATACAATGAAATATTCTGATATAAGATCAATTGTGAAGGAACCACTTTTATATCATTTATATTGTGAAAATTGGCCTCTTTGGTAATGAATAATGTTTTTTTCTTTTCCTTTTTTTTGGGTTGTTAATGAATAATTGCTTTAAGATGTATAATTGCCTTAATTTGTGTTTCTGACTTGTATTTGCAGGCAGCAGACACATGGACTTAGTGCCAGTCATCCTCAGTGTTCTGGCAGGTGTTGCCAAGTTTCTTGCAATTACACGCTTCAATGCACTCCATACGTACTTTCCTGCAGCCACAGCGTTGGCTGAGACATCCCTTTGTGCAACTGCATGACGTGATCTCCCTGCATGCTTTTGGCATAGGTGGCAGAGAAAGCAGCCGTGGCACCAACTGACCATTCAGGTGCATCCATCCCATTTCGGTCACTGGAGGAAGATCAGGATGTGGCAAGCTTGGTTCCAGACAAGAGCTTGATAGTGGGAACGCATGATGTGAAACTTTGCTGCATCTGAGGTTGGTGGCAGAGTCTCTTGTGCACGACCTATACAAAACAACTTGACTCTTGCTTCATTGCATGTATCAACTTCAGGCACACCGTATATCTTACAGATGAATTTCTCTGTTGACCTCGCTATGTCTACTGTGAGAGGGCCTTTTCCAAGCCCAATGAGATCTGTGTGATGTTGCTGGAACACCTGCCAGGCTGTTTTCTTACTGTGGCCACTGAACTGAGACACGCTGTCACAGCCAGTGACAGCATGGAAGGCAAGTAGTGTGTCAACTTGATCAGCAGAAAGCAACATGCGAATTTCATGTACTGGAAGAGAGACTTCAAGATCTGGATCCGATGACTTGACAGTGGTCACTTCGGCAAACCCCCCTGATACAATGATGGTTAGATTATTTGGGCTGTGTTTAATCAGATGGTTTGAAAGCAATAGAGCAAGGTCTGCTTTATTTTCCTCAAGTGCCATGAACCTAGACCAGTCTGGTGGAAGAGGAACGGACTCGTTCTCTATTTTACGACGTATTGGTCGGTGGCGCTGCTTGCGTTTAATCCTTGTGCCTGCTTTATCGTTAGCTCTTGATACCTGTCAAAGACTACATCAATCCTCTGGCAGTTTTCTCCCATTTTAAAAACAGCTCCAGCAAACATGTTGGCATATTCACCAAATGTTCTAATGCCAGGTTGCTTTCCTAGTGCCATCACGAGTGCTTGGCCATCAATGAGCAGGCAGCTGGAATCATCAAGTGTAACTTTTGCAGGGGTTTGGACTTGTTCTGTCAGTATGTTTACAAGCACAGATTTGTTTGTGGAATGTAGACTACCATTAGTTGTCGCCAAAGATAGTGGGATGGTCATGAGTTCATGTGTAAGGATGTTTTCAAGGTTTACCTGGCGCCCTGCTCTGTAAGCTGTAATGAGCCTTTGTAGAATGTTCCTATCCACTTTGATAGTGTTTTGCTTGCCCTTGGAAAGTTGTTCAACTTCATATAAAGAGGCAAATGTCTTGGCCTTATTCTTTCGAATAGGTGATTTGTGCTGGTCACTATCTGGAGGCTCACATAGACGTTTCTCGACAAAGACTTTCATTTGTGCTTGTCCAAGTTCTTCTGCATTAAGCAGAGATTCCTGAATCTCAGATGTGACTACATCCTTGTTGATCATGTTTTTCAATGTGTCTCCACCATCTTGAAACACACCATGCTGTTTCAATGACACAACTATTCTGCCTTCATCAGAGTCGTCCTTCTCCATTCTTTTTTTTGTGCACTCATTGTGTGTGTACTCATCATCTTCATTGCCTGATGTCATTCCTAGCAAAGCTGTTGTCTGAGAAACTATGTCTGTCCTCAGATTATATGACAATGTCCATCTACTCAGTGCAGACGCTATTCTGGTGTGTGTGTGTGTGTGTGTGTGTGTGTGTGTGTGTGTGTGTGTGTGTGTGTGTGTGTGTGTGTGTGTGTGTGTGTGTGTGTGTGTGTACACAATTGTACTGTGAACAGTCGTTTCTCTTTGGAGCGGATAAAGTTGGTTGGAACAATATTCACCAATAAATTACAATTTTCACAATATATATGAGTTTTAAGCAGTTTCCTCACACTTGATTTCAAATCAAAATATTTAATTGATTCCCCATATAGGAAAACCTTTTTTATTTATTTTTTCAATCAAGTTTCTACCTTGTTTAGTCAAAAATGTGCTTTGTAATATATTACAGCATAGTGGCGGCCGCCATCTTTAAATGGTCCATTTTGAGGGCTTAGCGGCCATTTTTGAGCTTGACACACAGCAGATTTGGATTCAGCACACCTTAATACCCCTAAAAAAACATGTGTCATAAATTAACACGATTTGCCTTCAGCACTTTAAATAAGCACATTTTCTGAAATCCTGCCTAGTCTAAAATACAGACAGCTTTATTGCCCTTCAACAAACTGTACAAATGCTTCAACTTCCTTGGAGCCATGATGAAATATGTTTCTAGACTTCATCCATGAAAAGGCTTATTCCTCTTTAATCCAGTCTTGCATCACACATTGATGCTCGGCGCAGTAGGTAATGACAACTTTCAAAGCTTGAACTCCTTTTCACTGACTGACCTTACCTCTCCTAATGAGCTGATACCATATTGTGTCCTTTTGGTGAAGTTACATTTAAGCAATAACACAAAGGCATAAAAGGAATGAGGCAATAAGCTCGGCGAGTGGTCAAAAAGCACAAAGCAGTTCTACAAATAGGCAAAATTATTAATTAAAACAGTTTGACAAAATGTGTAGAGACATTAGCCAACTTAATACCTCTACCTGGCGATGGCTGCTAAACAAATAAAATCAACAAAACAAAGAAAACTTAAAACTGGCTCCAACAAAAATGTTTTTGCCCCATTCTGTTTGTCTGTTAGCAGGATATGTCAAAAAGAATTATGAAAGGCTTTGCATGAATGATGATGTTAGTTTTGCCCAAACATGGACAGTGTCAGGATAAGACTCAGAGTGGACCCAGAGTAGAACCACACTTTACTTAAATAAAACAGGTAACAGAAGTGCACTTTCTCACGGAGGGATCGAAACTGTAACTTAACTCGAACAAACTCCTGGGAAACATCGTCGACGCACAAGCACTAAAACCAACACTCAGAGATGCATTAAATACCCACAGTCTCAATTAGCGCAAACACCTCAGGTGGAACCAGTCTCACAATCAGGCCGCACAGAGAGGGGGGGGGGGGAGGAGCAGAGTCACTACAGGGCAACAGTAGCACATGACAGGGCAACATGGCAGGGCAACAGTAGCAAGTGACAGGGCAACAGTAGCACATGACAGGGCAACATGGCAGGGCAACAGTAGCAAGTGACAGGGCAACAGTAGCACATGACAGGGCAACAGTAGCACATGGCAGGGCAGCAGTAGCACATGACAGGAGCAGATTGTGACAGAGAGATTGCTTCTGGTGTTTTGGTCATCTGAGCCTTTTGTTGTTGTTCCACATGTTTCTGCGCTTTGCATGATTCGTAGAGTAGAGTAGAGGCATTGTGACGAAGACATTTTGACAATGAAGGTGCTTACAATCAGTTTCTATAGTTTATTTCTGGTGTATCGATGATATCATATTGAAATCAAAATGTGGATTGTCATACCAAAACCCATTAACCCTTGCATTGTGTTAGAAAACTGCATCCACTTGAGGTGTTAGCGGGTCAAATTTGACCCGTGATTTAAATCATCCCAAAATACTCAAAAAAAAATCATTATTTTTTTTCTCCCACCTCATAGCTGACTAGTAATGCATTCATATCCATGTAAACACTTTTTAAAATATTATGTTGGGTTAGGGCTAGGGTTTCATCTTTCAATATATCTCGTTTTCTATTATAAAAATGTTAAAATTCATCCATCAAATTTCCTATAATGAAGGCAATGGATAATGATGTTATCTAGCTATAATAGAATAATTAAGAATAATAATTAGAACACAGGGTCCGAAATGACCCGTATACCATAGAAGGTAAAACATCATTTATTTTTCATAAACTCAAACTTTATTTTACTCCTGATAGCAAATGCTAATTGAGTCTCTCTCACTCTCAAACATGTAAACATTGAGTATTGACAATTTGGGGGGGAATTGAGCCACACTTCTCTGCCGGGTCATTTCGGACCCTAACAACACAAGAGTCACTTTTTTTTTGAGACCATCAGAATTTATTAAAATGATGATAAATAATTTTGTTGCGTTAAAATGGCTATTTCTGAGGATATCATGAAGCCTCGTTCCAATAAAGAAATGTAAAGGGTACTTTTTTTACCTATTCAAACTTGAAAACTGGTCATCGACTCCCTGTCCAAACTCAAAACTAATACCCCCACTTTTTTTAAAAGAATGGCTGACCTTAATAAACAATTGAGTATATTCTAACTCCTTGAACACCTTGGTAGTAGCGTCCTCTGCCCCCCCCCCCCTCACCCGCCCCCCCAACCTTCTTTTCTCTGTACATTTTTGATGCCATCATAGAAGTTTTCTACCGATATGTCTTGTATTGTATTATATGTATTACTGAGGAATTGGGTACAATGGACTGTCACCACAATGGAAACAAGCCCCCAATGCAAGGCTTTTAGCATAATCTTTGACTGTACTACCTGTACTGTTAACAAACTTGTTAATAAAGTATGCAATCTATCTATCTATCTATCTATCTATCTATCTATCTATCTATCTATCTATCTATCTATCTATCTATCTATCTATCTATCTATCTATCTATCTATCTACAGTATCTATCTATCTATCTATCTATCTATCTATCTATCTATCTATCTATCTATCTATCTATCTATCTATCTACTGTATCTATCTATCTATCTATCTATCTATCTATCTATCTATCTATCTATCTATCTATCTATCTATCTATCTATCTATCTATCTATCTATCTATCCATCCATCCATCCATCCATCCATCCATCCATCCATCCATCCATCCATCCATCCATCCATCCATCCATCCATCCATCCATCCATCCATCCATCCATCCATCCATCCATCTATCTATTTTTCTTCTCACCTAATTATCATCTTCTAATAATGTTTAATGAGGCAGATCAAATATACTGTTATTGTGATATTTTAAACTCTGTTGTTTTAATATTCTTTGTCTTTTATTGTTAAGTACTGGAAAGTGCTCAACAACTATTATTATTATTACTGTTATTATTATTATTATTATTATCATTATTTATTTATTTTTACCATTATTATTATTATTATTATTATTATTATTATTATTATTATTATTATTATTATTCAATAATGATGTTGCCGTATCGGTTCCCTGCCTGGCCAGCAGGTGTCAGTGTGGTGCCAGAGAGCTGCTGTTGACCGGAGAACATCTTCAGGATGGGAAGATCAGAGATCAACTGAATGGAAGAGTGAATGGACCCCTCTTTCTTCCTCCATCTAAGCATCCCCCTGGCCCCTCCCCAACTCTCTTTCTTATGCTGGCTCTCTCCTTTTCTCTGTCTCTCCTCTTTCTTTCTCCCCTTCAGTGTATTCTCTGTGGACACGTATGTTGACGGTGATCTCTTTACCGGAACACAATAAAGGGAAAGGGAGATCTTTATTAATCCCACCGGGGAAATTCTGCTTCAGTTTCACCCAGGTGATGGCTGCTCAGTGCTCAGATGGTTATGATGAGTGCTCGTGGTGGAGCAGTTAGGGGAACGTGTCTTGCTCAGGGACACCTTCTGTTTCCCAGACAGCTATAGTCTCTGCCCATTCAGCTATAAGAAAGGTGATACATCTGGACAGCGAGGTAAGCAGCACGATGAGCCACATACTTTAATGGCAGTTGTTTTTTGATCGATTGATTGATACATTTATTGATTGATTGATTGACACAGCATCTTGAGGCTGTGTCCACAGAAAGTGTTTTATAACCTTTGTATGTTGTTTTTGTCCCATAAATTAACGTCCTACTTGATCACAGCGTCACACAAAAGCATCAAAAGTAGCAGTATCCACAAGCTCAAAACACGTCGCTTCGCGCCGCGTTTCGAGCTTGTGGATCTGCTACTTTTGATACTTTTGAATTTGAATCCTGAAAAGTAACAGTTTTGGACATATGAGGTTTCCACCCGAAAGGGACTATGTACTGTTTATTGTGTTCACAACACCCACAACATTCAAACCTATCAACCGTTGTTTTGCTCAATCATCTGCATTATTAGCACAAATATAGTCTATAGCTGAAACAACAGTATAAACATGGACTTCTCATGGTTGTGGTGGTAATAAGTGTCAGGTCGTAAATGACGGGGTTGTCAGACACAGCCAGGAGGACGTGACATTGATGAATGTAATGTCAGTCCTTTCCAAAAAGTTGAAATATTGTTAGCTTGAAGCGCCCTGAGCGCTGCATGGACACCGAGAGGAGTGCTGAAATGTGTGGTGATGCTCCGCGCTGGGAAGATCCACACCAAACTTTCAGGCCGCGACCCCCCAGAATATTCATATTTGACCTGACAGGCACTTGGAATTGTAGGAATTACATTTAGTTTGACTCGGTTCCACAGATAAATATTGTGAAAATAGCCGAACTACAAGTTCAAAAAGCCTTGCAGTGTGAGGCTTTTTGAGCTTGTATATCGGCCATTTCCACGACTAGATTTTTAGGTTGTTGCGCTGATAATAATCCCTTTTATGCCCATATATGGAGATCCCTGATGTCATCAGTATACTCCCCTTTTTGTGCCCATACTGTAGGCCTATATGGAGTTGACTGATTTGTTTGCTGATGCCATGACGACACATTGCAGTTAGACAACACACTCCATATTTGGGCGTAGCTGCATTGGGAACTCCTTTTATGTTATGGCTGAGTCATGGTGACATGAGCGTGATGTCAGAGATCCGCCTGCCTATTTTTGCCTATTATGACATACCCAGAATAGGGACACTAGGGTTCATCTAACTATAATTCCAGTAAGCTCTGAGACCAACCTCTGAGCCCAAACCTCTGAGCCCTCTGAGCCCAAAATGTTTCTGCCCGGTTCTCCTCAGTGCCTGGAGCTATTGATCTCAAATTGCGCACAGCCATTGACCATTACCATGTGCATGGAACTGTGAAGCCCGTTTTTCGATTACATCAAATCTCAGCTTATTATTACCGTTTATGTCCAGTAAGCTCTGAGACCAACCTCTGAGCCCAAACCTCTGAGCCCAAACCTCTGAGCCCTCTGAGTCTAACTATAATTCCAGTAAGCTCTGAGACCAACCTCTGAGCCCAAACCTCTGAGCCCAAACCTCTGAGCCCTCTGAGCCCAAAATGTTTCTGCCCGGTTCTCCTCAGTGCCTGGAGCTATTGATCTCAAATTGCGCACAGCCATTGACCATTACCATGTGCATGGAACTGTGAAGCCCGTTTTTCGATTACATCAAATCTCAGCTTATTATTACCGTTTATGTCCAGTAAGCTCTGAGACCAACCTCTGAGCCCAAACCTCTGAGCCCAAACCTCTGAGCCCTCTGAGCCCAAAATGTTTCTGCCCGGTTCTCCTCAGTGCCTGGAGCTATTGATCTCAAATTGCGCACAGCCATTGACCATTACCATGTGCATGGAACTGTGAAGCCCGTTTTTCGATTACATCAAATCTCAGCTTATTATTACCGTTTATGTGTCAAACAATGGCAGATCACGCTGAGCAAGGTTGCCAGGTTTCGCGAGACAAACAAGCAGCAAGGTCTATGAAAACAAGGCCAAACGAAGCGAGCCCTACAAGCAACTAGGTCTATGAAAAGAAGGCCAAACGAAGCACCGTCACACATATACATTGCCTCTTGGAAAACAGCCGCTCTACAAGCTCACAACGCGTCCCCACACCCACCTGCACTTTGGGTGCGCGCGTGTGTGTGTTGAACGTGCTTCGCCCAATTCACAATCTCAGCTGTTTATTCGCATTTTTATGTCACACACAGTCTCAATCAGACAATCTCGCCATGCTTATGATGGCTGGAGAGAGAGAGAGGGGGGAGAGAGAGAGCTGTGTGTGTGTTGAACGTGCTTCGCCCAATTTACAATCTCAGCTGTTTATTCGCATTTTTATGTCAAACACAGTCTCAATCAGACAATCTCGCCGTGCTTATGATGGCTGGAGAGAGAGAGAGGGGGGAGAGAGAGAGAGAAAGAGAGGGGGAGAGAGAGAGCTGTGTGTGAGAGTGAGTGAGAGAGAGAATGTGTGCATGAAATGCACTGAAATCTTTTCGTGCAAAGGTGGTAGCACGTCGCGTTTACGTAAATCTCTCCACCAGAGACACAAAAGTTAATCTCATCTAGCCATTACACCATGTCGAGTCTCCGAAAATCTGTACAAGCTAACAATACGACCGTTTCACAATCTCGCCCCTAAACACGGTCGCCCCGGCTCGCACCGAACGGTCTGGGGTGAGCAATATGCGCCTAATTGTCTCGCCCCTAAACACGGTCGCCCCGGATCGCAACGAATGGTGGGAGAGCGTTTATTTGTTAAGGACGCCCATGCATTCTCCACTGTTGAATGTGCACCCTTTAAGTGCATATCTGCATGCACATAATTATATTGTTGTTGTTAAGTTGAAAAAATTGTTGTACAAGTTGTAATAACAGTGTTGTATAATTATTTTTGCTGTAGTAATCAATTAATTATAATATAAGTACAATGAATGACAGAATATATATATATATATATATATATATATATATATATATATATATATATATATATATATATATATATATATATATATATATATATATATATATATATATATTGTGTGTGTGTGTGTGTGTGTGTGTGTGTGTGTGTGTGTGTATATGTATGTATGTATGTATGTATGTATGTATGTATGTATGTATGTATGTACATAATGTATATATGTATGTATGTATGTATGTATGTATGTATGTATGTATGTATGTATGTATGTATGTATGTATGTATGTATGTATATATATATATATGTATGTATATATGTATGTATATATGTATATATATATATATATGTATATATATATGTATATATAGGACGTGCAATAACCCCACGTTTGCAACTACTTTTGCCTGCGCACTTCACCGGGTATGGTCTAGTATGGTTAACAACAGACAGACCCCACTGGGTTACACCTTGAGTGACACTAGAACCTGTGCATCGCCATTCTTTTCAAGGTGTCACTTTAACTGCTTTATAATGACTAATAAAGAGTAAATATGCTACTAAAATGCATGGCGATAAGCAACCAGTTAATATTAATGTATACCTTAACATAAAGTGTTACCGCATTCTCTAGTATACATCCACTGCAGGCACAGAAAGGTCAAATAATAAACTAGAGTCTAGACCATCATAGCTTTGGTATAGACATTCATTTCTTTGACCTACTGGACTGTATGGCTGAATTATGAAAGGTAGCATGGAGTATCCCAGCCCATGGATGAAAGTGGGTAGAGATGAATGGGCTTGGTCTAGATTGGAAGGTTAACTACCAGTAGCATGTTTAGTAGCATGAGCGTAGCATGTATATGGGCTGTATTGGCTAAGTGGCCACCAGCGGTACTAGGGGGGGGGGGGCTAAACTAGGTTTGGCAGCTAGCAGGCAGACTGGGATATAGAGGCTAATGTTTATCCAGCACCAACAGTCGTTGTCCTCTAAATGAAACCAATTACTGGTGAAATAGAGCTAAGCAGCGGGGAGATTGAGAGTGTGTGTGTGTGTGTGTGTGTGTGTGTGTGTGTGTGTGTGTGTGTGTGTGTGTGTGTGTGTGTGTGTGTGTGTGTGTGTGTGTGTATGTGCGTGCGTGCGTGCGTGATCTGCCGACCTAGCCATCCAAAACACGAACCAGGGGAAATGAAGCATCTACAAGAGACATCAACATATCTTCCAAACGGAGCTGGTTGTCAGGGGCAGTGGTACGGTACTCATTATGAAAGGTGATAAATAATGGTCACGGTGTTCTTAGGAGAGCAGGGCTCCGGTTTCTATGTTAAGATACAACTGCAGCTCTCATCTGAATGAGAGAAGACCCACATTCTTGCAAAAATATGCATACCAAAATGCTGCAGCAATACATTTCTGATGCTCTTTCTTGAAACTTGCATTAACCACACAGCAAGAGAGTGGAAGGATTTTTAGAGGATCACTTTTTATGATCATTGAATCTGCAGTCAGGCTGGTGCAGAGCTGAACATTCATTAATGTGTCTCTAATTGCTCACATATTAGTGTGAGACTAATCTCTTTTTTATTTAATCTTTTGCCGATGGGTTCCCAGATTGGTGTGAGTGAGACACACACCGGAGGTTGCAGAGCAGAAGAGGAGAGTGAGTCAGTGACATTAATAGCATGATTCAAGCCATGCTTTTCAGTCTGTGTCTGTGGAAAGCCATGCTGTGCATTCACACAGCGTAAAGTGGCATTTATAGTCTAACGTAAGGAGACGTAAGGAGCGATGACGGTCCTTACGTTGTTTGTTTTGACTCCCCCTCCGCTCCCTGCGGCTCCAGCATTTCCTTCCGTGCGATTGACATTCACCGTCAGGCCGACGTGTACGTTGCCTGTAGTACCCTTGGCGCCCGTTGGCAGTATTAAGGAAAAAAGTTTTCCTCTGTCCCTCCTTCTCCAAAAAAGACCAACGTTGGCGGACGACGTCGCTTCGGAAGTACTTGAGTAAATGTACTTAGTTACTTTATAACAATGCCCGCGACCAAAATGAACCCAGCCGTTCCTTAAACACACACATAAATAATATAGCACAGTGCAGTAGGGGGCGATCTCTAATCTCTGAGCAAATACTCCCTCGCAACTGCCATCTAGTGGGTGAATTGGTGTATTATGCCTCTAAACTTCAAAATAACGGAGCGACCATGTATGTGTCCATAAAGAACGCATGACATCCCTCACCCCCTGACGCACGTGAAAGACCCATGACCTTGAACAGGCCTTAAGTAGTGGGACACAATGATTTTTAAAGGTATCATGACATTCATTTTCACTTTTTTTATTTTCAATGTTTTATTTGGGGTTTTATGACCTCAATTACACCCAAAAAACCTGAACTTAGAACATTCAGTGTATTTTCTGTGGTCTGGGGTTTTCTGAATAATTAGGCTGAAAAGTAATCTGAGCTTGGCCCTTCGACAGTGAGGTCACTGTCGATTAATCCCGCCCACTCTCCTCCTCGCCCCTCCCCTCCCCTATCCTTTCCTTTGGGGGGGGCGGAGCAGAGGCGATGATTGACAGGCAAAATCCCTCACCAGCGACACCCGCAGGCAAAGATTTCTTTTTTCATTGCAGTTGAAAAGGCTTTAGAAATGTGAGAGAAAAACACCTGCCATTGATCACTGGAATGGAATTTTCACTTAAAACTTTTTGTACACTTTTGAAGGACCAGGACAAAGACTTTGAATGTGGTGTAAAAGTGAATGTCATTAAACCTTTAAGGTCAGGTTTCAGAGCAGGTGTGTCAAACTGGTGTTCGATGTCGTCCAATCTGGCCCGCGATGTGATTTTAGAAAACGCCATTTAATACTACCTTTTAATGGAAAAGAAACGAGAGAGAAAAAAAAAGACAAAAGAAAAACGGCTGCCGGCAGCTTCTTATGCACTGAGGCCGGGTCTGAATACTGGACAAACTTGTTCTGTGAGAACAATGGCCAAGCCGTGAAGCCACGGCCAAGGTCATTAGCATACAGAGGACCATCACCATGGCCTCTCTTACGTCGTCAAACATAGCATGAATAGAGCGTCAGGCAACAAGTCATCACCATTTAATTCACCTGAAAGCTGAGGAGACACAGAGATATCACGCCACTGCTGAGAAGACAAGACGCCCAGGCGCGTTAATCCCGGATTAACGCGCAGACCCCCCCAAGTAATTTAGAATAATAAATACTTATTTAATAGAATCTGAACCCACTTTTGAAATCATGCACTCATAAACACGATGTATTTTAAAGGATTTATTTGCCCCCACCCCCCCGTGTAAATCCCAAAATGGTTTCGTCCGCAGCGCCGCCTTCCTCCTCAATGCACAGTGAAAACACACTCGCCCCAAAACACACTCGCCCCTATTTTTTTCGCCGACCGAGGCCGCCGGATATACCCGGGGTGAGTGTGTTTTGGGACGAGCGTTCTTGTATTCTATCCCGGCCACACAGCAACATCCAACATGTGGTTTCACCGGCTTGTTTGGGGAAAGAGCTCAACAACATAATGAGAGGATACAAGAGCTATCTGTGCTGGCTGCAAAGTGTGCAGATTTAAGCAAGTATTTTAAAACAGTGAAAGCTACTTAGGAAAAAGAAACAGAAAGTGATAGACCCCCCCCCGACTCAAGCTAACAACCACGGGAGTTTATCATCAAATCCAAAGATTAGTTGTGTATGACTATAAACAAACAACCTCCTGGTGCTTCCAAGTTGGGGGGTTGTTTGACCAAAACCGAAGGTATTGAAGAGGAGGACATGGAGAATGTTACGGTCATCAGAGATCAAAGGATTTAGCAGCTGCCATTCTGATAATAATGTTAGGAGAATGGACCTGGAGTGGACCAGGCAACAGTGACACTACGATCAGGTAGGGTCCAACCAAGTGTTTCCAAATGGACTGCAGTCTACACAGAACCCTATCCATCAGATCCAAAGTAGACTAGGTATTTTTCTCAAGTGCATTATATTTGTTATTAGTGTCTGTCTATCCTCTGAAACAAACCAACTCCAAGTGCGGCTGCCTGGTGAAGTTTACTAAGTAAATATAAAGTAAACTTCATGTTCTGAACAAAACTCACAAGTCTCTGTGCCAAACCTTCTATTCGTTATACTTTACAGCAGCTATTGATAATCGTAGATGGTTGATGCTCAATTCCTCTGCTCTGCTCATTATTTGAAACAGCCAGTGGTGGGTAAAATAAAGTTTTACTCCTACTTGGCTGTGTCTCGGCCTGTGTTTTGCCTTGAGGAGATCAGGGCTACTCATCCCCAAGTCATTTAGAATAATAAAAATAAATGTTAAAATAATTAATACATTTTGTTATTAAATCAGTAAAATCTGGCAAAAATACGAATTAAATAACATAAACCTAACCTAACCCTAACCCTAAAACCGAAATAAAGTAACCAAAATCCGAGAAAGAAACTTACAAAATCTGCCAGAAACCCAAGTATAAAAATAAAAATAAAAATAAATGTTAAAACAATTATTTTTTTGATATTGAATCAGTAAAATCAGGAAAAAATACGAATTTACCCTTGCATTGTGTTAGAAAACTGCATCCACTTGTGGTGTTAGCGGGTCAAATTTGACCCGTGATTTAAATCAGCCCAAAATACTCAAAAAAATAAGTATTTTCATTTTTTTCCTCCCACCTCATAGCTGGCTTGTAATGCATTCATATCCATGTAAACATTTTTTTAAATATTATGTTGGGTTAGGGCTAGGGTTTTATCTTTCAATATATCTCGTTTTCTATTATAAAAATGTTAAAATTCACTCATTACATTTATAATATAATATAATTATAATGAAGGCAATGGATATTGATGTTATCTAGCTATAATAGAATAATTAAGAATAATAATTAGAACACACTTCCAAAAAAAATATATAAAAAAATCCGAAAAGGTCCGAAATGACCCGTATACCATAGAAGGTAAAAAGTCATTTATTTTTCATAAACTCAAACTTTATTTTACTCCTGATAGCAAATCCTAATTGAGGACAAGTCTCTCTCACTCTCAAACATGTAAACATTGAATATTGACAATTTGGGGGGGAATTGAGCCACACTTCTTTGCCGGGTCATTTCGGACCCTAACACCACAAGTGTCACTTATTTTTTTGAGACCATCAGAATTAATTAAAATGATGATAAATAATTTTGTTGCGTTAAAATGGCTATTTCTGAGGATATCATGAAGCCTCGTTCCAATAAAGAAATGTAAAGGGTACTTTTTACCTATTCAAACTTGAAAACGGGTCAAAAAAGACCCTAACACAATGGAAGGGTTAAATAACATAAACCAAACCTAACCCTAACCCTAAAACCAAAATAAAGTAACCAAAATCCGAGAAAGAAACTTACAAAATCCGCCAGAAACCCGAATTTTCCAAGAAAAGAAAGCTTGTCGATGAAGGCCGTTTATTCAACCCTACCTGGAGAGAACGCTTTTTCAACAGCATCACAAATCCGGTAAAACACCGTTGTATGGAGAAGTAGCCTATATCAGTTGCGTCTCTCGTCTGGAGGAGTAGAGAGCGGCTGCATTCCTCCCCGCACCCATTTTTGTTTTCCCATAGACATTTCCGAAAATATTCATATCAATTATTTTAAGCTTGGAACCAAGCTATGCAGGCTCCTGGTGAATCATAGCCATAAAGCATTTGATTCTGTGTCAAAACATATTTGAATATTGAATTATATTAATAATTCTATACTATACTTTTTTGCGGTTTTCAAATGTTTTATGGTCATGATGGACGGCTTGCTTCCAGGCTTAAAATCATTTCTATAAATATTTTTGGAAATCACCATGTGGAAAAATGTATAGGTTTTCTATCTGTGGCAGCCACTGCTATGCCCCAACAGGTATGTCTGTAGAAAGTCATGCATCGTCACCAAACTCCCCCCCCCCCACCAGTCCAGGACACTGACACACACTATTTGTTCCTGCTGAATCATATTGCTGATAAAATACTGCAGAGTGTTGGCTGGCCTGCTTTACTCCCCACCCCCACCCCCCACAAACAATATCAATATCCTCTCTAAAAAGATAAACGTAGTGCGGAGGAAGACGAGGAGACCTCCGTTGTTGACATGGTTTACACCCCCTCTCCTCTCAGTATTCCAAAAAAGATCAACATTATACGGAGGAGGAGGAGGAGACCTCCATTTTTGCAATGCACATGGGTTGCTTTGCCAACAGTGTGTTTGTCCAGTCAGATGTAATATCACACCGTATGGAAGGGTTCTTTTTAAACCAATGCTGCTCCATTGCTGTTCCGGCAGTTGCTCTCTCCAGAATAAACATGGGAGAGCCGCATCATTCAGTGTGTTTATGCTGTAATTGCCAAATGCTTACATTTTCCCCTTTTGAATATGATTATTATGCTGAACAGCATTAAGGATGTGACACTTAATGAAAGAGGTGGATCACGGTTAAACCCCTGCGATGGATGAAGGTCTTGGGGAGAGAGCTTCTTCACACCATGGAAACAAGACTTATCTCCTCCACACACAGACAAGAATAACTCTAACAATTAGAGCCATTATTGTCTAATTAGAGTCTAATTAAATGTATATTTATTTAAATAAATAAAAATAAAACATGTCTTTTCCAGTTGATCATTAAACCTTTCATTACTTTACAGGGATAAATAAAGTACAAGATATGATTCAGAATGTTATGATTTCTTCCAAGTGAAAGTCATTTCGCAGTTCCACTATGAATATGTTTTTACTGTTTGATTGACAGGCAAAATCCCTCAACAGCGACACCAGCAGGCAAAGAGTTATTTTTTCATTGCAGTTGAAAAGGCTTTAGAAATGTGAGAGAAAAACACCTGCCATGGATCAATGGAGTGGAATTTTTTGTTAAAACTTTTTATACACGTTTGAAGGACCATGACAAAGACTTTTAATGTGTGGTAAAACTGAACGTCATGAAACCTTAAAGGGATTGTAGGCGAGTTCAGAGATAAAAAAAAGAAAAAAACTCCCCCCCCCCCCTCCTCATCAGCAGTTCGTTTCCCCGACCACCAGGGGGTGACGCAGGGGGGACTTCTAAACGGACCATGCCGAAAATAGGTTGCTTTATTCGGATACAATGCATGTCACTGCCCGCCCCTGCCGGTTCTCTGAATTAAAAAAAAAAAATAGGCTCTTTCATGATAAATTGACCACATATATGAAGTTAAACAACTAAATTATATCCAAACGATATCTTAAAAGTAAATTCCGTGCCTCAAAAAAGAAGTTTGAGAGCGTTTTAAAACCGAAAGTAAGAAGTATAAACTGCCTACAGAGAAAACAATGGCGGCTCGTTCCATTTTTGTCGGCTGCACTCGGTCCCATTCGGTTTCACCCGAACACTTCACACGGGCACGAACGCGTACGGATGCGCACATGCGCGTCCATGCATTTACGTCCCGGATACCCGGATGTCAAAACATAAATTGTAGGGAAAATATGGATTTCAGAAAGAGGACTGTGTTTCAATGCAGGAAAACACCCCATCATCATTATATAGTGGCTGATAGAGGGGGAAAAATGCAAAATATATATATATAAATATTCTTAAACTTTAGGCTTAATGTTGCCTACAATCCCTTTAAAGAGAGAGGGGAAGGAAGTTTAGACCCAACTAAAGCCAGAACACAGGACAATTCATGTCCACATACAGCACTGCTGTGGCCACTATAGTTTCAGTGCGACAGTTAAATCAGTGTATAAACCTGTACCTACAGTAGATACTGTATATAGACACATTTGACTGTTTTGTCAATAAACTGAGAGTACAGAGATACGTAGGTGGTTGTTTACGCTCTAGTTTTCAAATTTACGAGTCAGGTGGCGAGGTGCATAGTGTGTTAGTAGGTTATGTGTGTGTGTGTGTGTGTGTGTGTGTGTGTGTGTGTGTGTGTGTGTGTGTGTGTGTGTGTGTGTGTGTGTGTGTGTGTGTGTGTGTGTGTGTGTGTGTGTGTGTGTGTGTGAGAGAGTGAGAGTTTGGCTGGCAGCCATGGTCTGTGCTGTCTCCCAGGTGCAGCAGGGAGATGCCTGCATGGCAGGACACCATCTCGCCTGAGGAGACACAGGTCTGAGGACGTGAAGGGAGCCAGGAAACGGGTCTGAGAGCGTGAAGGAAGCCAAGAAACGGGTCTGAGAGCGTGAAGGAAGCCGGGACGGACGCCATCATGCCTGTGAGGACGTGAAAGGACATGCAGAAGATGACTTCTGACAGGAGGCAGAATTTATACTACAGTATGTCACGCACAGGAATGTATCACTCGACAAAGGTTATGTATTTGTTCAAATAAATAAATTAATAAAAACAATAATGTATTTTCAAAATTAAAAACAATAAGTCTAAGATTGTCTCGGGTGATGTACAGTAGTTATTTAAAGTGGGGGAACTTCGAGATCATGAGGATTATTATGACTAATTAATCAATCTCTTATGTAATGTATGGTATGTTATATTTAACAATACTACAAGTTTGCATCATTTAAAAAAGATTTGACACTTTGGGTATTTTGACATTTCTGTTAGTGAGTGCATGGTGGACATGAAGGGATTAGAGTAGGTTAATGTAAAACCACTGATGTTGGCTGGCAACCATGTGGATATGAACAGGTCTGTTTATGCAGATAATAACTACACGCTACATGGAGTAAACGATTAGGATACAAGAAGGTCGGCTTCAGGACAATGAAGGGGAATCATTTATGTTTCACAAATATGTAGGAAGGACAAATCAGAAGCATATAATTACAGTAGGAGACAACATGCAACTGAGGGTTGTTGAGTTGAAATCATTTTTATTACAGCGAGGGGGCCATCGTTTTACAGGGGTTAACCATCATTATGACATCATAGGACAGCGGACAGCGGTGAGTTGAGGGGACGGAGAAGACAAATGAATGGAATAAAGAGGAAAGCAGAGCAGAACAACACCATTCATACTCAGATGTTTTATGAGCCAGTGTTGCCTATAAATGTCAGCTCTCTGTCTGTCTCAGTCTCCTCGCACGCACGCACGCACGCACGCACGCACGCACGCACGCACGCACGCACGCACGCACGCACGCACGCACGCACGCACGCACGCACGCACGCACGCACGCACGCACGCACGCACACACACACACACACACACACACACACACACACACACACACTGACTGACTGACTGACTGACTGACTGACTGGCCAGTCAGCACACTAACCACTAACCATTTCAGCTGTATATTTATTTCGAAAACTAAACACATCAATATCCGGTTGTTCTTAACCTCCTGGTGGTGGGGCTGGGCGGGTGCAGTACCTGGGGGCGGGGGAGCGGCTGCCCCCTCACCACCCCTTATACTTCCCATGGCTATGGCAACAGTGGTGGAAAGTACATTTACTTAAGTACTGTACTTAAGTACAATTTTGAGGTATTTGTACTTTACTTGAGTATTTCCAATTTCCAATAGTTTTACTTCTACTCCACTACATCTCAGAGGCAAAACTTTTACTCCACTACAATTATTTGAAAACTTTAGTTACTACTAGTTACTTTTCAGATATAAATTATGATATTAAGAAACATACAGTAACCACTTTAGCTTTATTTAATACCTAGGCTATTTGAAAATAGCCGATCTACAAGCTCACAACGTGTCGCATCGCGACGCGTTGTGAGCTTGTAGATCTGCTATTTTCAAACATTTTAGTACTTTTACTTTTGGTACTTTAAGTACATTTGGATACCAATACTTTTGTACTTATACTCAAGTACATTTTCAATTCTGGACTTTCACTTGTAACAAAGTATTTCTATATTGCAGTATTGGTACTTTTACTTAAGTAAAGAATTTGAATACGTTTTCCACCACTGTATGGCAATAGGCCTCTCTATGGAGACGTTTCCAAAAAGGGAACTACAGTATCCAGAATTTGGAATATACATAAAAAGCTTAGTAGAGATCAAATCTCCACCAGGAGGCACGTCCCCAGTAATACTCAGTCAAACTGAGTGGTGTAAAGTAACTAAGTATATTTACTCAAGTACTGTACTTCAGTACAATTCAAAATTTCTGTACTTCTACTTCCACTGCAGTACATCTCAGAGACAAATATTGTGCTTTTACTCAACTACAATTATTTTAATATATTATCCACTTCAGCCCTATAATCAGCCATTTGAAAATAGACAATCTACAAGCTCACAATGCGTCGTGATGCGACACATTGTGAGCTTGTAGATCTGCTATTTTCGAAAGATTTTTATACATTTGAAAACTTGTGAAATGGGACATTCTGCATAATGAGTAGACCTACTTTCTACTTTATGTACTTAGTAATTTTTTATACCAATACTTTTGTACTTTTACTCAAGTAAATTTAGAATTCCAGACTTTTACTTGTAGCAGAGTATTTCTACATTGCAATATTGATACTTTACTTAAGTAAAACATTTGAGTACTTTTACCACCATTGCACTTTGGGGATGTTTCCAAAAAGGAAACGACAGTATCCAGAATATACAGGAAAAGCTCAGTAGAGCTCAAATCTCCACCAGGAGGCACGTCCCCAGTAATACTCAGTCAAACTGCATCTTTTTTAGTCAGCCTGTGGCCAGTCAACCCCCGTCCGCCTGATGCAGTACTGCTCCCGTAAGATTGCATTGGGAAAACATGGCACAGGCTGACTAAAAAAGCAATTTAAACGCTTGTTTCAACCCGTCGGCAAAATTTTCTTGACTTCTAAAATGTAAAACATCTGAGAGCAGGAAGGCTGACCTTAACTTTTTGGATACGATGTGCGGAAAAAGGTAAGAATCATACATAGTGGCCAATTTTCGCCGGTGTCGTCAGCTGCCGGCACCCGACGCTGTGGGACCTCATCTCGGAGCTCTACAGTGGAGGGAGAGGTTCCAAATAGGGCTAGTACAGCAAGGTGTGTGTGTGTGTGTGTGTGGTTCAAGTGCACACAGGCATGTGTGTCATAGGTGTGCTGCTCTATGTGGAAGGGACAGACGTAGCGAACTTTATAACGTTCACCAATGAGACTACTTCGCCACAACAATGCTGGTGTAAGTAAGAGATTTGATGGAAAATCTATTTCCCCCCCTTTTTTTCCTACTCTGCCCTAGCTCCTCCTCACTTGAACCGGAAGTGGAATTCAGCCCGTCATTTTGCCACTCGTGTCGAGTCTCTCGTTCTCTGAGGGAAAGGAATTGCTTCTGTGTCTCTCTGTAGTGGCTTTGTGAAAGCGCAGGCATTTGCCTGAACGCAGCATTACAAACAGTCCATTACTGGGGTGATGCTGGCTCTTTCAAAATCCTTTTAGCTCTGCTCACACCCCTCCTGGAACATAAGTCCTGCGGAGAGGGGAGTGAGGTCCCCATGGTGCGATCATCCAAGCGCACCACCCCTCTGCAGGGACCACTGCATGGTCCCAGGAGGAGCTATTCTCATATCAAACGGTAATAGCCCCCCGTCAGAAGGCTCTGTGTATAGCAGCCGAGTAGAAGGATTTCATTATCTTTTGTGAGACTTCAAACTTCAACTTCACACTAAGTGCTGCTGCTGTGTGTGTGTGTGTGTGTGTGTGTGTGTGTGTGTGTGTGTGTGTGTGTGTGTGTGTGTGTGTGTGTGTGTGTGTGTGTGTGTGTGTACTGCATGTGCATGAATGTATCTGACTGTATGTGAGTTTGTCTACTTGTGTGCATAATGTAACCAGGGCACTTAGGCCCGAAACAGAATACCAGACTACCCTGGGGGTTTCACCCAGACAGTGCCTTATAGCAGAGACACGTGTTTCCAGTTCAAAAAGATAATTATTTTATTTATAATTCAAGGCAGAGTAAGATATAATAAAGACTTCAAACTGGAAAGGAAAGGTCACGGGTAGAAATATATTTATTTAATACAAAAAGGCTATTTAAAATGACTTTACTACAAATGTATCAAAACAGATTAAATTGACCATACTGTACCAGTAGCCGGGGGTGCCAAAGGTGTCCGCACAAAGGAGGGAGTGAGGCAAGTGAGGGCAAAAGGTTTCACCGCCACCAAGAGCGCGTAACCAGGGGCAACCGGTGAAAGCTCGACCCACTACACATATATTTTAGTTGTGTAAACCTTTGTTGGCGTGTGTGCTTTATTGTATTCCTATGAATGTGTGTATATGCATGGATGCGTAGGAAGGCGTGTGTGTGTGTGTGTGTGTGTGTGTGTGTGTGTGTGTGTGTGTGTGTGTGTGTGTGTGTGTGTGTGTGTGTGTGTGTGTGTGTGTGTGTGTGTGTGTGTGTGTGTGTGTGTGTGTGTGTGTGTGTTTGTGTGTGTCTCTCTCTCTCTGGGCCAGTTTGTGGACAGACAGTGAATAAGGAGGAAGCTCGTGTCTCTCTCTGCCCTCAGGACAGAAATGTTCCCTGTTCACCCATAATTAACTCCTCTGTCTAATTAGACACTGTTGACTCATCATGTGAACACACGTAGGCTCAAATAGACACACACAAAGGCAAGCAGACAGAGTTAGATAATAGAGGCACGCACGCACGCACGCACGCACGCACGCACGCACGCACGCACGCACGCACGCACGCACGCACGCACGCACGCACGCACGCACGCACGCACGCACGCACGCACGCACGCACGCACGCACGCACGCACGCACGCACGCGCACACGCACACGCACACGCACACGCACACACACACACACACACACATTTGAATACTTTTATTTGGATCTACATAGATACAGTAGCATACAAGATCCAAACATTTTTTGAAGAGGGTTTCAAACGAAGGCATGGCCAGACACTGTATGCAATATATTTAAAACACAGTGGGATAATATGCATGCAGAGCAGTGATTATAATTTAACACCAGGCAACAATATATATCAAAAAATGTTAGTCCACTCAAGGATAGACAAAGCACCGCCTCTTCCAGATAGAGAGGCTGCCGATCACTGCAGAGACTGAGCAGTACTTGGCCAGTCTTTTTGCAGCGACCTTCTGCAGTCCTCCAAGTTGCAGTCCACGTAGCACGAGTCTGTGGACATGCCCCAGACTTCCGAACACAAGCACAATGAACTGGCAGTTATATCCAAGTGACACACACACACACACACACACACACACACACACACACACACACACACACACACACACACACATACACATACTTCTACCCCACTACATCTCAGAGGCAGATATTGTACTTTTTACTCCACTAAAATGCTTTGAAAGCTTTAGTTACTAGTTACTTTGTAGATTTTGGTTATTATTACAAAACATACATTACCCACTGCAGCCCTACATACATTTCGGCGATTTGAAAATAGCCGCTCTATGAGCTCATAATGTGTCACGATGCAACGCATTGTGAGCTTGTATACATTTTATACTTATTTGAAAACTTGTGAAATTGGACCTTCTGCATAATGAGTACTTTTACTTATGTACTTTAAGTATATTTTGATACCAATACTTTTGTACTTTTACTCATCGGACTTTTACTTGTAACAGTGTTTCTACATTGCAGTATTGATACTTTCACTAAAGTAGAACATGTGAGTACTTTTTCCACCACTGCGCACACACACACGCACACACACGCACAAAAATCGAAATGCTTTATTTGAATCCACAAGAGAAGAGGGAATGGATTCACATAATGTACAGGATGACCTTTCATGAATACATAACATCTTACCCACGCATTTAATGCTTCAATTTCATCCGCAAATTATTATATAAATCATTGCAATTGTGAATGGATTGAGATAATACAAGGCTACACGTGGCATTTTCTCCTCCACGCAACAGCCCCCCCTCCCACACACACACACCCACACACCCACACACACCCACACACACACATACGCGCCCCACACATACGCTTGCCCTGTCTTTCATAATAACAGATGCTTATTTTGATAGATAACCTTCTGTACAAAATCAGCGTGTGATTTTCCAAAACCCATACATTTTTTAACAATCTGTTTTTTCCTTATATAGTACACTATATCGCTGTTATTTTATTCATATTCACCATACCCAATCTCAACTAAGGGCAATATTGTCCAAAATGTGACCATGCAGGTATAGCTTTTCAAAAGATTCCTCTTAAACAGACATGCACGCACAGACCAACACACCTCTACTTTATTGCATTTACCACTGATATTGATCTGACTGGGATTTTCATTTAAAGTTTGAAATAAGCAGCAGGCGTTCTGGTTGGAAACGAGAGCGATCCAATCGATACGTATTCGATTAGAACTAAACAATTGCAGTCACACAAATTCAAATGGTGAAGTCATGCCGAGGGACTCCCGGAATGATCCCTGAACAGACCTGAGAAACTGCCAGGAGGCAAAGAGAGAATGTAGAACAGTGGCTCTCAAACATTTTCATGTTAAGGACCCTCAAATCAATATGGATTTGGTTAAAAAAAAACAAGATTTTATGGCAGGGACCCCCATAAGAGAAGGTTTGTATTTAAAATCGGGTCTAAATCAGGGGTCTATAACGTTTGTCAGGCCAAGGACCCCTTATAGCTGACAAAGAGATGAAGCAGGGACCCCCACTACATACTGTATAAACATTTTCATAGATCTCACAGATGACTTCATAGACTTGTTTGACAGCACTATCATCAGTGTTTTTTGGTTTGTTTACATCGTTATCGTTTCTACGGATAAGTTGGATTCATGTGTATGTTCAGATATTTAACCAATTAAACCCTCAATACTTAGTAAAGTACACCGAGAATTGCAGAAAATAGATCTACACAACACGTCCAACAAAGAGTTGGTGGCCCCTTACTCTGAGGACCCCCTAGGGGGTGTGAACATTTTTATAACTAACTAAGTTAAGGTAGCTATAATGTGCTGTTCCACTGAGCTTATAATGCATTATGACCAACACTTATAATACATTATAAACGTTGTAATAAGTTGTCATACATCATTATAAACATTTATAACAAGTGTTATAATGCCTTAGGTGTGCATTATAATGCGTTATAAATGTAATTATAATGCATTATAGATGCAACCTTTAGGTGAAGTGGTACCAAAAAGAAAAAGGACACTTGTCTTCTCTTTCCCTGATCTGTTTAACGCCGCTAGCAGCAGGGCTTTAAGGATTGCTCTGTCCGTCCATCTGTCCGTCCAGCCCCAACACTTTGGTCCCAGAACAGCATATCTACAGTTTAGGCGTTTAGCAGACGCTCTTATCCAGAGTGACTCACAATAAGTAAGGTAAATATACATCAAATGCAGAGAGACAGTAGTGCCTCAGTAAACTAGGGGCCACATGTAAACCAAGAACCTATATAGCATCAGTCTAAACAGTATACTATCAAAAATGATAATCTGTACTGTACAGTACATTGGAACTATAGGATACCAGGTGAACAATGAACCAAGTATCTGTCTAAATAACATGATATCTAAATAGAATTATTTTAACATTGTGGTCAAGAGAAAACAAGCCTAAGTAACAACAACAGCAGGCTGGGTTGCCATGGAATTTCCTCATGCTCCCCACAGGATGCTCCATAATGATTATCCTGTAGTCACACACTTAGGTCAAACTTTCCACAAAGTTTGCACGCAAGTTATCTCACTCTGGGGCTGGTGATTAATGAGCCTAATTGGGCTCTGAAAACACTGGCCCTCGCATTGAATCTCCACCTTCACGGATGTTTATTTCGCTGTTTGTTGCTTCTCTTCTCTCTCTGTGTAGGCGGTGGAGGACAGCATTGGTGTGAATAAGACGGCTAGACACTATCAAAGGGCCTTGACCGAGCTCCATCCGTATATGGAACTCGATCTGGTGCTGCAGGACACCATACAGTAGAGCAGTGGTTCTCAACATGTGGGTCGGGACCCCCAGGGGGGTCCCTACATTTTTTTTTTTGGGGGGGTCCCAGATGACAGTGATGTGACAATTTAAGGACATTTAAGACCTTTTTAATACCTAAAAAAAAAAGAAAAGAAAGAAAAGAAAAAAGACCATTGCTGCATCAAAAGTAATCAACAAACTATACCAAATTGTCAAATAATATGAATAATAATTGTCAAATAATATTTTAAATAGCAGATCAACAAGCTCACAATGCCTCGCGTTGTGAGGCGTTGTGAGCTTGTTGATCAAACAAAATGTAATGCCTCAACTCCTATAATTCCAAGTGCTTGTCAGGGTGAGTTCAAATGATTATTTTGGGGGGTCACGGCCTGAAAATGTTGAGAACCACTGCAGTAAAGGAGTGAAAAGATCTGGATCTGGATAACACACAGTATGTAGTTGTGGGGAGGTGGAGTATAGGATGGTCGTTGAGGTTTTGTTTGTTTGTATGCTAGTGGTCCAGAGCTCAGAAACCACTGTGGTGAAGAATGGAAGGGACGCAGGACAGGGAGAGATAGGGGAGATGGATCGATTCAGAGGTCCGCTTTGCAGAGCCAGTTAAGGCAGAGAGCATGACTTTGAGTTTATGGAGTTTATATAGATTTTGGTACAGATAGAAGGTCTGTATTGGGCCAACTGAGTACTTGTGTTGAAAGCTGAACCTTTAGACGTGGCTGAGTGCCGTGTGTGAGGCAGGTGGATTGATTATCAGGGAGGGGATGAAGGTTAACTCACCAGGTGGACTCGGTACATGATGTTGATGCCCAGAGTCATGTAGGGTTTGGAGAAATCAATGACCTTCTCACGTTCAGCTGTGATGGTCAGGCCCGCCAATGCTAGGTCAGCTTTCTGAAAGCACACACACGCACGCACGCACGCACGCACGCACGCACGCACGCACGCACGCACGCACGCACGCACGCACGCACACACACACACACACACACACACACACACACACACACACACACACACACACACACACACACACACACACACACAAAACAGTCTCAAATGCAATTTATCTATTGTTCTTTTTTTTGTTGCTGTTGTAAACCTAACCCTAACCTCTCTGTGTGTGTGTGTGTGTGTGTGTGTGTGTGTGTGTGTGTGTGTGTGTGTGTGTGCGTGTGCGTGTGCGTGTGTGTGTGTGTGTGTGTGTGTGTGTGTGTGTGTGTGTGTGTGTGGTCTGGGAGAGATAGGGGGGGAGAATATGAGTGAGAAATTATGTGTGTGAGAGATAGGGAGAGAGAGAAGGAACTCTTCAGCAGAACCTACAGAATAGCCTAAACATAGAAATAGAAAAGTATAGAATGTTAATTTCATTGACGTCAAGACATTCAGTAACCAATCCATGAAGGTCTGCATGGGAGGCGTTTGCTCAATACAGAATCTTTCTGCACAGTATGGTATCCATGGCAATAAGCATCATCATGCCCCCCGGCAAAGTCAGTGGTTGTGAACACGGTGGTGGGATGCATATCGTGTTTCTACATTATTTAATACCTATGAGAATATTAGTCAGTAGTCACCAATAAATCCTTGAAACATGAAACAAGTCGTGAGTCACATTGAAATGGTGACCAAAGTACCAATTAGTTTGAGTAGGAGTTCCATAATGTAGTATAGTATAACCAAAGCACAGTGAGAGTCATTTTCTT
Source organism: Gymnoscopelus braueri (assembly GCF_963280865.1). Classification (NCBI taxonomy): domain Eukaryota; kingdom Metazoa; phylum Chordata; class Actinopteri; order Myctophiformes; family Myctophidae; genus Gymnoscopelus; species Gymnoscopelus braueri. Next base: position 48,135,985 of record NC_137606.1, read on the forward strand.
CGACTTCTCCAGTCCCTTCAACACGTTGCCCCGCCACTACACCCACTTCCGACACGGACAGGATTAAAACACTTCTTTATTAAACAATACAGAATGCTTCCTGTTCACCCTCTACACCAGTGGTTTCCAAACTGGGGGTCGGGATGTGTTGCGAGGCGTTGTGAGCTTGTAGATCAGCTTTTTTCACAATATTCATCTGTGGAACCGAGTCAAACGAAATGTTATGCTTCAACTCCTACAATTCCAAGTGCTTGTCAGGCTGGGGGTCCACAGTTCAAATGTGATTATTTTGGGGCGTCCCCAGTTCGAATATGATTATTTTGGGGGGGTTCCCCAGTTCAAATATGATTTTTTTTGGGGGGTTCCCCTGTTCAAATATGATTATTTTGGGGGTCGCGGCCTGAAAAGTTTGGGAACCCTTGCTCTACACCTCTGATTTCAGTTTCAACTCTGTAGCATGCCACATACAGAGGTTCTCAGATGACACCTCCATTGTCAGCATTTCATTGACAATCGATGTGCCCCAATGCCCCATAGTACTAGTGATAGATGTACATATTTATGCCTACATCTATTAATAGTTCCTACATTATGCTAAACAGGTCAGTCTATAAGTGCAGTTGGCCAGGCCAGACTTATTGTTATTTGAAACATTTTCTATTCTTATTTTAGCTGTATCTCTCTATTCTTTTCTGTTTGTCCTGCTGTGCTGCTATGACACCCGAATTTCCCCGCAGGGATTAATAAAGGTCTATCTATCAGTATGCTTCATTTTATTTAGCTATTTTGCTTCATTATGAATATTAATTTCTTAAAGATTTTTTTATGTAGTTCACACTGTGGAGGTGGCTCTACTGAACTCATCTTGACTCCACTCTGATAATCTTCCCGTGAAGGCAGTTCATGTTCAGTAACAACCATCTGGGTAATTTTAACAAAGGAAGCCTTTTAAAAAATGAATACAGAGTCATAACAAGTGCTGGAATATGGATGTGCCTGTTGAATATTCATATTGATTACTGGACCCTTCTGGCTGCCTGCTGTTATTCCAGCTTCTACAACTCAAAAAACACAATGTGGAAAATCAGCTATTCAATAATGCATCATTATTCTCTCTTCCCATCGTGCCACGTTGGTTTCCATATTCTCTAAATCATAATCTGCTGTAATAAAATAAATAAGAATAAAAAGTAGAATAAAAAGAGCTACGCCTACAATACCTGAATAAATAAAACACTTTCTCTATACCTTTTGTGACATTTAATTGTCTCTGTAATGTAGTGAGTGCTGCTTTGACACTCTATTCTCTGCTGACTGCGTGTTGTGCTTCAAAGAACTCGGTATATATTGTCTGAAGTCCCGATTGTACCTACCCTCTGTCACTGTTGGGTAAACTTGTCTAACACTTGTCTCACTAATCAGCCTCACACAGAGGAAATGTCTCCAGTTTAGTGTTCCCTGTGACAGTGACTGATGCTACTTTATAATCTAAAGCTAATCTCTGCTTCATCACTTAAATTGCCTTCCTTATCTGATCAGGTTAATTGTCCTGACAAGTCCCTAACCAGCCTTCATTACGCTTATTATGTTTACCGTCTGTTTTCTCATTCATCTCTGACCCCTCAAACAAACCTTTCTCTAAACTTGAAGCCCTCTCCTGCAGATATTTCCCATCCCAGGACAAGCATCTCTCAAGTATACCCCATCATTCCTCTCCCTGTGGCTGCCTGAAATCAGGTGGACTCTTCAGCATGGCAACTTTGAAGGTCAGCCCGCCGACCAGAGATAACTTACAAGGAGGACAAGCTGTGAAAATAACAAGATCAGGCACTTCTTGCTTTATTTCCTTAATGGCTTTGCCCTCCATTAGCCCATATAATTAAGACAGATGACTTCTTAAGATCCATTACATCTCTCTCTCATTTCTTTTCTCCTTCCTCGCTCCAGCACTCATCCTCTCATGTTCTCATGTCAACTGCCTCATCTAACCAACCCCTGCCTGTTAACGGTTACAAGCAGCATGGCTGGAAGGCAGTAAAACCTCACTCAGAGATTTAGCATCAAGCATATTGGTTCTGATTCAGAAATCAAACCCTGTTAAGGTCGGTCCTGCTGGCTTTAGAAAAAGAGCTGAAAGAAAACAAGCCACCAACAAGCCATCAAAAGTAAAACACTTATAATGTGAAAAGGGCAACTGCTCGGTGAAAAATTTAGTATAGGCCTATGGCATGGAGGAAAATAGGCTTTCTGTTTGACTGTGTGAGCAATATGAATGCAGTCTGCTTTACTGTACCTGCCTTCTGTGTGTGTGTGTGTGTGTGTGTGTGTGTGTGTGTGTGTGTGTGTGTGTGTGTGTGTGTGTGTGTGTGTGTGTGTGTGTGTGTGTGTGTGTGTGTGTGTGTGTGTGTGTGTGCGCGTGTGTGTGCGTGTGTGTGTGTGTGGGGGTGTGTGCACGTGTGTGTGTGAGAGAGAGATGTGCTGTTTCCATAAGACCGAGGGAGCCTGTTTGGGAAAATTGCGTCTGTGATAGATATATTGTGTAAACCATGCACAGTTTTATCACAGCCTAATATATGCATGAATGTGTGAATGTATCAATGTTTCAGTGTGATTTCCATCTTACAGTGCATTTTCACCATACATGCTAAGTGAGGCGAGCGTCAGTGCTTCATTTATACCCCCATGTTTAAAGATGCTTCTGTTCTGTTCTGTTCCCACAAGCTGTTAATAGGTGATGTTTTTCTGTTCCTTACTCACGTAGAAAGGAAAGAAACTGGTAACACTTTAGAATAACTATTCGTTATAAGTAGTTAATAGATCATTCATAAACTGTTAGTTAATGAGTTATTAATGACTTGTTAATATTTGTTAATAGTTAGTTAAGGATTAATAACAATGCCTTATAACTGCTTAATAGATCATTTATAAACCATTAGTTAATGAGTTATCAATGTCTTGTTAAATGTTTGGCTGTCCCTGTTCGCTGACTTCACTGCCGCGGTCGCAAAGAAGAGGGCCGCCTTCGGGGATATAAAACGTCAACTCCACTCATGTCCAGGGATCAAATTCGGTCTAGCCTTCCCGGCGGTACTGAGAATAACCCTGGCAAACGGAGAGACATATCGATTCGAGGATCCGGAGACAGCAACAGACTTTTTCAACACAAATCTGAAGAAGACCGTCACTCCAAATAACGTATGAAGCTAACATGCCACTAGCGCCTGCTAGCAGCTAGCATGACTGACTAACCTTAACCACACTTGTTTGTTTACACTGTCTCGCTTCATTTCATTATTAATGATCGATTCGCGATGATTTGACGGACAATCTATTACGAACAGTTACATGCTGATGCTGATTTCCGTACCCCGCAGATTTATGGATCATTTCGCTCATTATTTTGCTCACATTTACGGACGCTTGGTAAACATGCCGGCCATAGCTAGCAGCTAGCATGATCGGCTAATCTAACCTACACCCGCTCTTTTTCTGTTTGTTTGCTACGTTTTGATTATTCAGCAATGGACATTCTTTATTGAATTCGGAGGTTACCCTCTGCAAAAATAATGTTGTTGCTATTATTGTCTCCGCCAGGCCGAAAGGCATGGCGAGAGAGTATGTTTTGCCCCCTGTCCGTCCGTTCGTCCGTGTGTCCGTGTGTCCGTGTGTCCGTCATTCTGTCTGTGGACAGCTAATCTCCGGCACCGTTGGCTTGCTTGCAGTGAATCAGCCTCATGGTGGCGCTATAACAGTCCGATTCGTGTTTTTACCTATAACTGCACCGATCTGTGTAAAACTTTGTAAGCGCACTCCCTAGAGGTCAAGGAAAAACCTTTGCCCTGCATTTTTCACATCTGCCTTTTATAGCGCCACCAGGAGGCCGACTTATATAAAAAAAAAAAATTAATATCACTCCTTCCGATTTTATCCAAATTTCACGCAAATCGGTACACATGATCTCTATAGTCATGTGATCAAGACGGATGTGTTTGATTTTTCATATTCCATCCTGATTGACTAAGATTGACATCTAAAGTTTGCAGTAGTGGCTTGTTTTGAACAAAATGTCGCAAATCATGAACGCAGCGTCCGATTGCGGTCAAACTGCACGCACATTCACATTATGTTGAGGACTAAATGTCACCCTTTTCACATTGGCCTATTATAGCGCCACCAGGAAGCCACAATAACCTACCTGACCTGGCGGAGACCTGTGCTCCGAGGAGCGCTTTTTCGAGTTTGTTCTCTTTTTCTTTTCCTCTCGTCTACAAGTATGTTACTGCCTTTCTTTTTCTCTCTTTTTGTCTCCGCCAGGCCGAAAGGCATGGCGAGAGAGTATGTTTTACCCCCTGTCCTTCCGTCCGTCCGTGTGTCCGTCCGTCCGTGTGTCCGTGTGTCCATCTGTCTGCGAGCAGCTAATCTCCGGCACCGTTGGCCCGCTCTCTGCGAAACTGTGCACACACACTCCCTGGATGCCAATTCAGAACCTCTGCCCCAAATTCTTCACATGGGCCTGTTATAGCGCCACCAGGAGGCCGATTTGTGCAAAACACATTTTTGGATATTACTCATACAGATTTTATCCAAACATCACGCAAATCGGTACACAGTATCTCTATAGTCATGTGATCAACACGGATCTGTCCAATTTTCCATTTTCCATCCTGATTGGCTAAAAATGGCTTCCAAAGTTTGCAGGAGTGCTCCGTTTTGAACAAAATGCCTCAAATCATGAACACAGCATGCAATTCCCGTGAAATTTTGCACGCATATTTCCACTATGCCGAGGAAGAAATGTCACTTGAATATTTTAGAATCAGCCTCATGGTGGCGCTATAACAGGCCGATTCGTGTTTTTACCTATAACTGCACCGATCTGTGTATGCACACTCCCTAGAGGTCAAGGAAAAACCTTTGCCCTGCATTTTTAACATCTGCCTTTTATAGCGCCACCAGGAGGTCAACTTATGTAAAAAACATTTTTTAATAATACTCCTTCCAAATTTCAAGCAAATCGGTACACATGATCTCTATAGTCATGTGATCAAGACGGATGTGTTTGATTTTTCATATTCCATCCTGATTGGCTAAGATTGACATCTAAAGTTTGCAGTTATGGCTTGTTTTGAACAAAATGCCGCAAATCATGAACGCAGCGTCCTATTGCGGTCAAACTTTGCACAAACATTCAAACTATGTTGAGAAACAAATGCCACTCTTTTAACATTGGCCTGTTATAGCGCCACCAGCAGGTCTAATTTAGCAAACCATTTTTTTTTAACAGAATGCCTCAAATCATGAATGCAGTGTCCAATTGCCGTGCCAGGCCTAAGAAGAAATGGCACCCTTTTCACATTGGCCTATTATAGCGCCACCAGGAGGCCACAATAACCTAACTGACCTGGCGGAGACTTGTGCTCCGAGGAGCACTTTTTCTATTTTTTTCTTCTTTTTTTGTTGTCGTTCCCTCTCGTTTACCTACATTCCTATTAATGGATGGATCTTGTTCCACATTGGTGGGGGTTTGGTTGGTACTAGGGAAAATGTTGATTGATTTGTTTCTTATATGTGACTGAGTACAATGGTTTATGCCGCAAGTGAGCATTTTCCATTCTTTTTTTTTTTTTACAGATTATTAAAGTAGAGAATATAAGCTTTCATATGATGTATCATTCATTGAAATTGGACAATATTTAAAGATGTGGCCATTTGAATCTTGTTGAACCTTAAACCCCAAAGCAGAGAAATTGCCCTGCAAAGATCCTAGAGATTTTAACACCTCAGTGGCCCAGAAATGGGTGTGACAATGGGAGGGACAATAGGTACTCAACCCCACCCCTAATCCCACCCCTAATCACTCCCCCACCCCTAACCACTCCCCTACAGGAGTGACAGTAGGTTAGCTGTCAACACTAGAAACACACTTGACAAGACAGACCTGCTTTTAAATTTCTAAATGTACAGTGAAACAGTACATTATGTGGCAGCTGGACATAAACCAGGACAAAATTCCCAAAGGGAAGAATAAAGTAACCTAGAACTCTGACATTTTTAAGCCTGTAGATCATCTGAAAAAAAATCATAAGAATAAAAAAGAGAGGAGAATTGAACTAGTTTGTTTATTTTCACATAATTGATAACATCCTAATTTGCCATGTTGTCCAAATCAAAGAAAACTGTATTTCAAAAATACATGTCATCATGCTAAAATTTCTGTAATAAAGTATGAAAACATATGGTCATAGGCCTATACAATATTGCACTTTCCATGGGACTAAGGATAATAAAGAATATACAGTTTAATATTGCACCTTCCCTGGTTATTGTGGTAAAGAGTCAAGTAGCAGTCAATATACTGTACTGTATGTGTAGGGGGCAAGTGGGAAGAGAGATCAAACAAGAGAACAACAAAAAAGCCAAAAGAGTTATCTACATATTTACACTAGTACCTGAGATTAAAAAAAATATGACGATGGTGCCTGAGCATAGCAGCAATGTATACTGTGTACAGTATGATATACATATGGACGTTGGTTAAGGTGCTTAGAGAAAAAAAAGAAAAGCACAATAAAAGACAAAATAAAGTCGGTGCTTTATACATGGGATTAAGGTGCAAAATGTCAGTGCGTGTCGACCGCATAATCCACATAAAGTAGCAGTTCCATGAGGGAGAAAAAATAAGTCACTTTTACCTGGTGTAGTCCAAGTCATTTTGTCCCTGGTATAATCCACAGGTGTGTTCAAAAAAAGTTATTGTAGTAAAGAGTCAAATAGCAGTCAATATGAGGTTGGTGAAGTGTAAACAGTTCTTCCTTATGTAAAAGGATGCTGTGTTGGTGGGAGTGTAGAGCTATAATCGGACAGTCTTCTTCTTCGGGGCTGTGGATTTTGGTTTAGGGCATGTGGTGTCTTTTGCATCATCAGCACAGAATTCTCTGATTTTTGGAAACAAATACTCCTGCCGTGCCATGTCGAGTCCAGGTGGGGGTTGCATGGTCGTCAATAGCACAACATTTAACTATGAATGAAATAAAATTACAAAACACAGCTAATGATTGTCAGGTGATGGACAATTAACACGTTTGTAGATGTTAATTTAGGCTATTTTCAAACATTTTAGTACTTTTACTTTTGGTACTTTAAGTATATTTTGATGCCAACACGTTTGTACTTTCACGCAAGTAACATTTTAAATACAGGCCTTTTAATTAAGTAAATATCTGAGTACTTCTTCCACCACTGGATGTTTAACACTGTACCTGTGGAAAGCCTGGTTTCTATTTACTGTTCAGGGATCAGATCCGGTCTAAGGCCCGCCCAGTGTATCCGCTAATGTTCGCATACACATACATTGACGCACACAAACTATTTCCGTATCCGGAGCTCTAGACTGGATGTTGATATACAGTAAACAGTGTTTAGTAGCGCTAAAGGCTGTGTCCGTTCGACGTTAAACTAAAAACTATTAGTTTTATACTACAATATTAACAAGACATAGGTAATAATAGCATAGATTACACTGTAACTCACCCATAGACGAAGAGAAATGTAGCGCGACAAACTGCAACAGTATTCACAGAGTAGCTTGATCTGATGAACTGTCGCTTTCCATTGGTTTTCCTCCTGATGCTCTGAGTCATTTCGGAGTCATTCATGCACGTCCGTATAATCCCCATAAGAACCATGTCTCTCTGGTCCTTCGACAATGCTGCCATGTCCATTCGAGATTCCCAAATCATGTCTGGATCCAATTTTTGACTGCAAGACACAGACGGGTGTTCTGAGTTCTCCTTTCGCCTGTCATGACATTTGCAATCAAAGTTTCTAATCTTCTCCATTTCTGCTGGTCGATCAGTGTCCACTGCCACATTATTCACTTCTGCACATAGTAACGGCGGGGCGATGCCGACGTGTACGCCACCGGGAGCAGCTGTCCCACCAGTTTCATCCTCCTCGTTGTCACAACACAAACTGCTGTCGACTTTATCAAAAACTGTGCCATCGTCTTCATCTTCATCGTCGGATTCGTCCGTGATCTCTAAGTCAGAGTCACTGCCACCGTGTATGAAATCCAAAATAAATCCATTCAGAATGCTGTCCTCTGTTTCACCATTCAACGCGCTAACCAAGCGTGCTGACGCGTTACTTGCCATTTTGAAGAATGCTGTGTTAGTGTGTTTACTAACAGAAACACGTTGTACTTATGGGGGCTGTACTAGAGAGAGAAACCGGAGAACAATGCGTAGCCATGACCAATCGAAACCACTATGCAAATCTCGGCCGAGTGTCTCTCCACCCCCCTCTCCACCCCGCAAAGTAACACAGAGACTCGCTCTAAGCAGCCTAGTAGAGCCTACTTTGCCCTACAAATGTAACCATTTAATGATTCTCCCACGACTATATTTTGCAATAGAAACCTTCTTTAACATTCGAACTGTGTTAATATGAAAAAAAAAAACGAAAAACACAAAAAAAAAAAAAAAAAGCTAAATTCACAGACGCGACTTGGGGAAGGTCTCATTGTACTCAGTCACATATATTAAAGGATGATGTGCATTTAACCTATGGGTGATTTGTTATTGGGGTCGGGTCTTTGTATATTGTGTCGCACGGTGGTGCTGTGCGGTGGGGGCGTTGGGTGTGCACCCTCACGGCGGGTCGCGGACGCGGCCCGTGGTGGGATTTGTGGACCCGGCGCTTCCGGCGTGTGCACGGTCGTGAGGCGCGATATGGGCCAGGCTCTCTTTTTTCTTTTTTTCTTCTCTTTTCTCACCATTATTATTTACTTCTCTAGTGCTATATTTTATGCCTCTTTCATTGAAGTGCTGTCGCTCTCTGTACATAGCAATGGATAAATCATACTAATCTTGAGAATGTTTTCTCATAGAGAGCCACATGCAAAGTATTTTCTTATAATCACTATATTCAAGGGCAATTCTTATTTTTTTTCTATTTTTATGGATTATTCGGGTTAAACTCATGGACAGTCTGTCATGAGGGCAGGTTGATGTTAGTTAATTGTTTACAATACTTTTGGTTGACTTTGCCCCAAATAATACTGAATCCATGGACAAATTGGCTTTGAGGCCTGGTTTGCGCTGCACCGCGGGGCGGGGCTGCGGGACGGGGCGGCCGAGCTCACGGGATGTCGCATTTGCAGCGTGTCGCGGGGCCTGCGGACCTGCGGCTCTCGGCACGCGTCCCCATCTGGCGGTGGAGTGTAGAACAGGCATTGACACACTACATCTCTGTGATGTCCTGTTTCAGTTAAAGGAGAATTCCGGACATTTTAAGTGTTATCTTTGATGTCTCGTTACTCACCTACCGACGTAAAAAGTGGCATTGTTTTTTTCCAGAGATTCCCCTGTCGTAATTTTTTCAACCCCCTCCGTTGTCATAATGGGAGCGCGTGGCTTAGGGAAATTCGTCTATTATAACCGATGCAAAGTAATTTTTTTCTCTACTACGACTCATTGTAGAGTCTCATGATAGTCAAACATGCGCTGAAAGTTCCTGAGAGGCTACCGGTAACGCCGAACGATTTAACACTGGTTGCTTGTTTCTCTACCTGGCAACACCAAGTTGCCAGGTTCTGGAAAGAAACAAGCAACCAGTGTTAAATCGTTCGGCGTTATTTACTATTTCTTAGTGGACAATAGGATCCTTCCTTCTGTAAAGTCAATTAATCATAATGCGATTGTTATCTCGGATCACGCCCCAGTCACAATGAATATACATTTTAAGGGATCTGATGGTAGTCGTGCCCCCTGGAGCTTCAACAGTCGCTTACTCTAATGAAGGTTTTGTGCAATTTATCGAAAGACAAATAGATTTTTTTCTCTCTGTAAACACGACTCCCGATGTGTCCCCATCATTGATATGGGAGACACTGAAGGCGTACATCCGAGGTGAAATAATATCATACAGTAGCTATGAGAGGAAGATCAAGAGGAGAAAATTCTCTGAACTAACTAAACGTATTGCTCAGCTGGACATAATCTATGCCTCCTCTCCCTCCCCGGGTTTATATCAAGAGCGACTTGCCGTACAGGCCGAGTTTGAAGTCTTGGCGACAGGTCATAGAGCAGAAATGCTGCTAAAGTCTAAAAGTTCTTATTATGAACACGGGGATAAGGCTGGCAGATTGTTAGCATGTCAACTGCGGCAGAAATCGGCTTCATATCAAATTCCACAAATTAAAGCAGCTTCAGGCCGAAAAATTGACCACAAGGAGATAAATGACGAATTCAAGGAGTTTTATAAATTACTCTATACATCTGAAAATACGGCTGACACTTCACATTTGGATAATTTCTTTGACCCACTCAATGTTCCCTCGGTTCAACCTGATCTGGCCACAGAACTGGAAAAAGATATCTCTATTGAAGAACTTACTATTGCAGTCACTTCGATGCAATCTGGTAAATGCCCAGGTCCAGATAGCTATCCAGCGGAGTTTTACAAAGTGTTTATGCGTAAATTAGCCCATCTCTTAGCTGATATGTATAACGAATCTTTTAACTCACTTAATTTACCTCAGACACTCACACAAGCCTCAATAACTCTTATTCTTAAAAAAGATAAGGACCCTTTGCTATGTGCCTCATATCGAGTCTGCTGAACATGGATTTTAAACTACTATCCAAACTTCTAGCCCTGCGTCTTGAGCAAGTACTTCCATCAATTGTCTCTCCTGACCAAACAGGTTTTATTAAAAATAGACATTCTTTTTTTAATTGAAGACGTTTATTTAATATTATTTATCTATCTACGGCTCCAGAGGCAGTGGTATCGCTCGACGCCGAAAAAGCGTTTGATCGTGTGGAGTGGGGATACTTATTCTATACCCTAGACAAATTTGGATTTGGTAAAATTTTTATCAATTGGGTGAAATTACTTTATTCATCTCCCCAAGCCTCAGTGAGGACAAACAATACTCAGTCAGAATACTTCCCGATTCATAGGTCTACCAGACAGGGTTGCCCTTTGAGCCCCCTGCTGTTCGCCATCGGTATTGAACCGCTTGCCATTGCGCTTCGCTCAAATCCCCATAACCAGGTATGGCTCAGAGCAAAGGGTCTCACTTTACGCAGACGATCTTCTCTTATATCTCTCCAATCTGTCTACATCTGTGCCCGCGGCATGTCCCTTTTAAAATATCTCTTTACAGTTTCACATATCTAGGAGTTAAGGTCACAAGTGATTTTAACAACCTGTTTAAGGCCAACTTTGCGCCTTGTTTGGCTCGTATGAAACAGGACTTTGAGCGCTGGTCATTGCTCCCACTAAATCTAGCTGCAAGGATCACTTCCATTAAAATGAACACTCTTCCTAAGTTCTCCTATCTATTTCAGTGTATACCAATCTTCCTCCCTCAAGCGTTTTTTAAAACAATTGACAAACTCATTTCCTGCCAGAATTATTTCAGATTTTTTGCTGTAGACTGCCAGAGATTTTTCAATTAAAAAACAAAAGTACTCAGAGCCGAGATACAGAATTTTTAAGTTTTAAGTTCACAAGGAAGTGGATGGGAGTCTAAATCTTCGATAAATCATATCTCCTTGGTCTTTGGGTCAAAAAACAGAACGCAGATCTGCGTCTTTGGCAGCCAGGCGAGAAATTAATTAGAACGCAGATATGCGTCTTTGGCAGCCAGTGTTATTAATTTTGGAATTTATTTTGAAAAAAAAAAAAACAGACTGCGTAAAGAGTATTTACAACAATCAAAACCTCTTGGAGGAATGGCTTTGCCAAATTTTAGATATTATTATTGGGCTGCTAATTTTAGCATGCTGCAATACTGGCTAAAGTTGGACTCACTATGCCTTCCCCCGGACTGGCTGGTAATGGAAGCTTTTTCCACAAGACCTGTGTCTTTGACTGCTCTCCTACACTCCCCTCTCGACTGTTCTTCTTCCTTGCACACAAAAAATATAATGGTTAAGACTTCCCTTCGAATTTGGAACCAGTTTAAACTGAATTTTGCCTTACATTCCTTTCCAACTTCTGCTCCAATAACTGAGAACCATGTCTTTCTTCCCTCTTTATCAGATGCATTTGCTGAATGGGCCAACCTGGGAATCAAACAATTTAAAGATTTATATATTAATAACGTCTTTGGCTCGTTTCAAGAACTTTCAAACCTGTTTTCTCTCCCTAATCACTACTTTTTTCGATATCTCCAAATTCTGAGTTTTGTCCATAACAGGTACACAAACTTCCCTAACCTTCCTGAGAAATGTCCGTTGGACAGCTTTCTCGTTCAGGCTCCGGGGAAGAAAGGCATAATTTCACATTTTTATAATTTGATTCAAACTTTATCTGCTACACCTGTTAATTGTGTAAAAGACCTGTGGGAGAAGGATTTGGGGGAGGAGATCCCTGACAGTCTTTGGCGAAAAATTTTGAGTCGGGTTCACACCTCATCGGTGTGCGCCAGACACGGCCTACTCCAGTGTAAAGTTGTCCATCGGGCCCACTGGACGAAAGCTAGGCTCTCAAGAATATTCGATAACATCGACCCCGCCTGTGAAAAATGCCACCAGTCACCTGTAACACATGTACATATGTTTTGGTCATGCGGTTCTCTGAGCACATATTGGACTGAGCTTTTTAATACTCTTACAGAATTAACTGGGACACTCAATGAGCCTAACGCCATTACCGCGCTGTTTGGTATTTCCCAACTGCCTCTGTCTAGATTTCAAGCAGACTTGATAGCCTTTGTAACACTGCTGGCAAGACGCCTAATACTTATGAGATGGAAATCGACAATTCCACCCTCCCATACTCAATGGATAAGAGACATTTTTAATAACTTACAACTTGAGAAAATTAGATATACATTGAGAGGCTCTGTTAGAAAATTCCACGATATATGGGATCCCTTCTTGGTTTACACAGATGGAATTACTTTTCCGGTTATTCCTGAATGAATTTTTTACCTAAAAGTGTGGAGCTAAGGTGAGATCAAAATGACACTGTGTGTATGTGTATGTGTGTGTGTACGCGTGCGAGTAGTTGTATTTGGGTTCGTTTTTTGTTTTGTGATGGATTGTTTTATTGTTTCCCCTGTGGCTTTAATGTTGTCGTTTTGACAAGTTTTTTGTTTTGTTTTTTTCTTTCCCTCTGTTGGTTCCTTCAATGTGAAGGCCTGTACGTTTTTTCCCCCTTTCCCCCTATAGCACATATCATGAACCGAATACCACTGAATTTGTTATCAATGTGCAGAAAAACCAATAAAACAAAGTTTAAAAATTTAATTTAAGTTGCATTGCACACAACATGATTGTGTCAATTAATTAGAAATGCTTATTTGAGAGGGTATGTTTTTGCAATGTATGACATACTTCATTCTGAAAATAGCCGATCTACAATCTCAAAACTTTTCAGATAGCAACGTGTTTCTGAGCTTGTAGATCGGCTGCTTTCACTGGTTCACTTTTATCTTCAACAGACAACCACAGCCTGGACAAAGCTATAGCACTATAGGTAGTGTTGCAGCCTGTCAATCCGAAGGTTGAGGGTTCGATTCCTGTTATTGGCAATAGGTTGAGATGTCAAATCAATCCATTCTGCTTCCATCTCTCTCTCTCTTCAATCCATTATGTTTCCATGTCTCTCTCTCTCTTCAATCTATTCCGTTTCCATGTCTCTCTCTCTCTCTCTTCAATCTATTCCGTTTCCATGGCTCTCTCGCTCTCTCTCTCTCTCTTCAATCTATTCCGTTTCCATGTCTCTCTCTCTCTCTCTTTCTCTTCAATCTATTCTGTTTCCATGTCTATCTCTCTCTTTCTCTTCAATCTATTCCGTTTCCATGTCTCTCTCTCTCTCTTTTTCTTCAATCTATTCTGTTTATCTCTCTCTCTCTCTCTCTCTCTCTCTCTCTCTCCCTCTCTCTCTCTCTCTCTCTATTCACTGGCCCCGTATTATTGCTGCTTGCAGCTATATTCTTGTATTTGTTTTACTGAGGTTAAGGTTAGGTTGGCACTGTTGGGAAGGACCCAGTGAAACACTGTATGGCGGGGTAGGTTTTGTTCACACTTGTGCATTGATTAGGATGCAGACGACAATGGTGGATACCGAGGACCTTTTATTTGGCTTAATGAACAGGTGCTACACAGCAGGGTTGTGTGTGGTTTCTGTAATAATCAGAATATAACAGGGAATGATGTAAACTGTACATCATAACAGTCACATGTTCACTGTAAACAGGTCTAGTTTAAAGGTTTAATGACATTCACTTTTACACCACATTCAAAGTCTTTGTCCTGGTCCTTCAAAAGTGTACAAAAAGTTTTAAGTGAAAATTCCATTCCATTGATCCATGGCAGGTGTTTTTCTCTCACATTTCTAAAGCCTTTTCAACTGCAATGAAAAAAGAAATCTTTGCCTGCGGGTGTCGCTGGTGAGGGATTTTGCCTGTCAATCATCGCCTCTGCTCCGCCCCCCCCCAAAGGAAAGGATAGGGGAGGGGAGGGGCGAGGAGACTATATAAACAACGGATTACAATAATATAACATCCCCTATAATCAGTAACATGTAGGTGATACATATGTCTATCATATATGGTTTTATTGAAAGGCAATCAAAGGCTAGATCGAGCTTAGAAAGCAAACATCGGGTAATGTCCGCAGGCGCCTCAGTGCAGCTGCAGAGTGAGACTGTTAAGTTTATGAATAAGGTTAGGTTTTGGCACCGTGAGGTAACGTTTAGGAATAAGGTTAGGTTTAGTTTAGCCATAATTTACTGAGGTTACGTTTAGGAATACCAGGCGAATACCGCCGGATTTGCCCCGGGAGACTGTGTTTTGGGCCGAGCGTTAGTTACGTCGGTATATAGTGTCCAAGCGGCTCTGAAAGAGTTTTCGCTGCAACATAATTCCATTGCTCAGGAAATAAACAACGGATTACAATAATATAACATTCCATATAATCAGTAACATGTAAGTGATACATATGTCTATCATATATGGTTTTATTGAAAGGCAATCAAAGGCTACGAGCTTAGAAAGCAAACATCGGGTAATGTCCAGGCGCCTCAGTGCGGCTGCAGAGTGAGACTAGGACACTCATTTATGACACTCAACTCTTAGCAACAAAGTTTATTTTCATACAATAGGCCTATAGATTACATTTCAATAATACAAGTAAATAGAAAAACTAAATTTGTGCGTCCAATTAGTCTATTTTTGTAATAGAGAGGAATGGTCACATATTCCCACCTATAAACATGTTGTTGACCAATGCTGACAGCTGGTCAGCAGGTGCTTTCATGAATAGACAATATTTTGGACCAATCAAATAAATAAATATATGCAGTAGACCACATTTCCCAACGCCACCTCAGGGGCTGCCGGACTAATAGGCCAGTCAGTCACATGCCTATATAGTTGATCAACTATTCACTCATATTATGAGGGATATATGAGGGAATATAGTTGGGACAAATGCGTATTTGGTGTATAGGCCAGTAGCAGTGCTGTCGAGCCTATAGAGCGTCGCAGTTCCCGCCCACTTCCTGTTTTTTTTGGTGCCGGAAGAAAAAACTCAATGCATTTTTCCATTGACATTTCCAAAAATATTTATATCTATTAATTTAAGCCTCGAATCAAGCCATCATGACATGACATGAATCATGACCATAAACGTTTGATTCTGTGAATTTTTTTTTGTTGAAAACGGCAAAACAAAGGGTATTTATTAAATATAGTATATCATATAATTAAATATAAAATTTAAAAAAATCACAGAAAAAAACGTTTTATGGTCATGATTCATGTCATCTCGTGATGGCTTGATTCAAGGCTTAAATTAATAGATATACATATTTTTGGAAATGTCAATGGAAAAATGCATTGAGTTTTTTCTTCCGGCACCAAAAAAAACAGGAAGTGGGCGGGAACTGCGACGCTCTATAATGCTGGTGGAGGAGGGGGTGGGGGCAAGATGTCCACTTCAATGCTGTAGTATGCAGGCCATTCTGTTGTAGATATGGTCTCCTCCCTCTATTCAGTTATTCTATTTTTATACTAATGTGAACAATAGACATAGCCTCATTGCTTTATTAACGTGATAACCCTTGTTATTGCCCACTTAATTAGTATGCGTGATAGAAACTGCACATACACCACAGTTCTGCTACTGCTTTTACAATTGAAAAGTCTAATCAGCATTTATTTACCCAGACATGGGATGCATAGCAAGTGTTACCCAACACGGTAACACTTGCTATCTATGCCATGTCTATAATGCATTATGAACATACATATAATGTATTATAATATGCTTATAACACTGTGTATAATAATAGTTATAAGACCTCATAAATATTCATAATGCTTTATAACAATGATCATAACACATTATAAAGCATTCTATAATGCTGCTGCGTAGGACAGCACTATGTAGGCTACGAAAAGCCTTTCGGCCTTTCTAAATTAATTTGTTACGTGCGATTTCCCGAAGCTAGTTAGGCAGACACGTAACGCCGTGCTCTTTGAGAACCTACGACGGTGGTGTTTCCCGAAAAAAGTTAGATAGCACGTAACGCACAACCAGCTGCTACTAATGAGGGTAGAGCGTAGGTTTGGCCGGGTCCCAGCTGTGTAGGAGGCTCTTACGCAGCTGGCGTAGGCTACGCACAACCTGAAATTGCTTTAGGACAACCCGGCTCTTACGTGCCTGCTAAGGTACTGCGCAGCCTGTGTGGAGAGAGGCTCTTACGTGCAGTGTTTGGGAAACGGCACGTAGACCCTTCGTAAGGACCGCACGTAAGTCCCTATACGCAGCATATCTTTGGGAAACGCAGCCAATGAGTGTTCATATGGCTGTGTATGGAAGACATGCAATAATATCCTGCTGTATTGTAACCTTATCAATCACTAGAAAAACAATCCAACGTTCATCTAGAGTATTGCTGATGATTGTAGAGTGGGCAATTACACTGGAGCAAGCGTCAGATAAATTATAAGTTGTAGTTGTAACTACAACAAACTATTCACATCCAACACAAGGGTTTTTGCTAGGCAAAAATACACCCTTTGCCATGCACTTATTGCCATGCATATAGGCTCACATGTACACCTTTTGTCATTCATATGTATTGATGTTATAACATATGAAATGTTTTCATATTGGTCAAGGTGCGCTGTCACAATGTTTCCGCATTACATCTGCATGTTTTTATAGTGTGTGCGTGTCCGCACGTTTCGCGCACTTGGACGAAAATGCATGTGCACGTGACTGCGCATGCATGTACGCTCCCCCTCTTCTAAAAGTAGCACTACAACACTGAACACACCCACTCTCACATTGGATATGTTATCCAATTAATTATTGTTGTATTCTTATTATACTTTTAATGAATATTATGTTCTCAAATGTTGTGTTTATTTCACTAACATTGACCATGCTGTACTGCATTTTATGATTTGTATTGTGGTGTTTATTTCACTAACATTGACCATGCTGTACTGCATTTTATGATTTGTATTGTGGTGTTTTTTTCTGTCTGGACCCCAGGAAGAATAGTCTCCACTACGATGTAGACTAATAGAGATCCTTAATAAACAATAAACAATGTTCTGAAGCACAACTGGTCTGATGGTGCACATTAGAACTAGGGTTTACAACCTGTTTTCCTTGGAGCCCCCCCTTCTTACATACAGTTGTGGAAAGTAACTATAGTACATTTACTCAAGTACTATAGTACATTTTAGAGTGGTTTTACTTTTCTTTAATAATTTCATTTTAGATACTTTATACTTCTACTGCACTACATCTTAGTGGCAAATATTGTGCTTTTTTTCTCTACTACAATTATTTGACAGCTTTAATTACTATTTACTTAAATTATACTTCGGCTCTTAAAAAATCTACAAGCTCACAATGTGTTGCGATCTGACGTGTTGTGAGCTTGTAGATGTGCTATTTTTGAAAGATTTCTGCAAATTTTGAAAACTTTGAAACAAACTATGAGCACTTTTACTTTTGGTACTTAAGTATATTTTGGTGCCAATACGTTTGCACTTTTACTAACATTTTCAACACCAAACTTTAACTTATAACAGATTCTTTCCACATTGTGGTATTGATACTTTTACTTAAGTACAACATGTGAGTACCACTATTTACATCTGACACAAGCTGAGATTTCACCAACTTTTCTTTATGAAAAAAAATAGATGTTTGCGTCTCTGAGTTTAGTTTAAACAGATAGACAACTTAATCTATTACTAACAAGGTAATCACTAATCAGTAATCAAATACATACATTACACTTATAATATAAAATACACACACAGAACATGTTTTATCATTGAATTTCTGCGTCTACATCTTGGTGGCACCGCGACGCATGATGGACTTCTTAGTGTTTCTCTCAGGTTTCAAAAGCATTATATAACACTTTGGGCCAAACAGCGCCACCAAAAGACCAAAACTAGATGCTAAAATAGCAAATACCTCCACTACATCTGCATATTTGCCTGGAGAGCTGATATATGCTGGGATGAAGGCTATCCACACGGCACAGAAGATCAACATGCTGAAAGTGATTAACTTGGCTTCATTGAAGTTGTCTGGAAGATTCCTTGCCATGAATGCTAGGATGAAACTGAGGAGTGCCAGTAAACCAATATAGCCTAGTAACACAGCAAAACCAACTGTTGATCCCACATCACACTCATAGACTATCTTATCACTATTGTACTGTGTGTTTTTATGAGGAGTTGGTGAGGCAGATACCAGCCAGGCTGTACAAATTATTGCCTGGATGGAAGTAAGAGCCAGAACGGTTCCTCTCTGCTGCATAGAACCGAACCACTTCATAATGTCTGCACCCCCAGGCTTGGAGGATTTGAACACAGCCAACACCACCATGGTCTTTACAAGGATACATGAGACACACAGCACAAAGCTGATCCCAAATACTGCATGCCTCAGCTGACAAGTCCAGCGCATGGGACGGCCAATGAACAGAAGTGAACACATGAAACAAAGTTTCAGTGACAGCAAAAGTTGGAAACTGAGTTCTGAGTTGTTGGCGCGTACCATGGGAGTGTCTCGATGGTAGACGAAGATTCCCAGGACAATGGCACAGGTAAGTGTGCCTAGCAATGAGATGGTTGTTAAGGAGATACCCAGGGCCTCATGGTAGGAGAGGAACTCCATGCTCTTGGGGACACAGTGGTCACGCTGGGGACTGGACCAGAAGTCCTCTGGACAACTGGTGCACTCTGTAGAGTCTAACAAAGACGGAAAGGTTAAAGAACAGATAAGTAGTTGAAAAATGCACAATCTACATACAAACGCTCCGTTTCCATTGAAAACCATTGCTAAAAGTCTGCCACATAGGCAGAATCTAAGTCAGGTGTGATCGTACCCTCAGGCTTTTGGCCATTGCTAAAAGTCTGCCACATAGGCAGAATCTAAGTCAGGTGTGATCGTACCCTCAGGCTTTATTTTTTTTTTCTTTATTTATCCTCGGTGATGATACAAATGTGCCTAATATCGTGACGTGCTAATGTGCTCTTTTCTGTGCTATAACCAAATCAATCACCACCAACCACAACTCAATCAATGAATCAAAAGATTCAATCAATCAACCAACCAGTCTGATTGCTGATCTCTCCCTCAGAACAAGCAATGCAGTCAAAGCAGCAGACAGGTTCTCCTTTCCTTCTGGCCACACGGGTTCCAGGGGAACAGCTCTCACTGCACACTGACCGAGGAGGCTACAGAGGGAAGGAACAATGATAAGTTTCAAATTACATTCACATCATGAGCTCAACATTAGTTACTTTAGAAAGCCAAAGTTACCTTTTTGGATTCAAAGTTCCAGAAGATGTTGTCTTCATCGAGGATGAGTTCTTCATCTCCGGAGGCTGACTTCTTGATCACACCCACATTGTGAACATTCATGCTTCCATCAGGGAGCCACACCCAGTTCATGACATCATATATTGGTAAAGGATCACCATTCTCATCAAATGATACATCATCACCAAATGAAGTGGTGAAGTTGACCTTTTCCAGGTAATAGACAAGCTAGAAATTGTGATGAGGAAAATTATGAAGAACTTTAAGGGGAGGGGGGGGGGTCATGTGATCAGTGACGACAGCAAGAGCGGTCTGTGGCCCGCCGTAGTCAGCCTGTAGTCAGCCTGTAGTCTAACATGGTGATCTTACCTCAGAGCCTTTTCACCTAATTCAGTAATATTGTTTACAAGTATGTCTTGTGAAAACGAATATAATAGTAATATTATTATATATAGTTGCTTATAACTTTATGGCATATTATACCATAAAGTCATAAGCAACTATGATTTACTTGGAAAGCAAAGATATTTTGTCACCGTAATCTGAAGACTCACCTCTTCAGACACCACTTTACCTCTCAACACTTCGCTCTCCCTGTACTGTCCTGGCTACAGGGTTGCATTGCTCATGGGACGGCCTTGCACGCCGTGCAGGAACCTATTTGACCAGGAGCACGCGCACGCGCACGCATAGATTTAAAACAACTTTAATTCACATCTCAACAAAGTTTACAAAGGCTCCCGACTCACACCAGGCAAATTAACATAGGAATGAGCCTAGATGCATATCAATTATCCATTGTGTGACCTGTAGTGTAGGTGTTAAGCGACGTGCGTGTCACATCCTTAAAATAGAGTGCAACCACGTTCCAATTCAGCATTGCAACACTGCCTTATGCCGTTATTCAAACAGTTTAACAGTTCATTTTCTACCTGGCATCCTAGAATTTCAATGTATAGATTATTATTTATAGTATATTGTTTATATTCTATGTATGTGACCTTGCTTATTGTCAGTTGTTCTGGATAGGAGCATCTGCTAAGTGCTTAAATTGTAAGTGTGTGTGGGTGTGTGTGTGTGTTTCAAGATTTTCAAGTGAGCCCTGATCCCATAAGCATACATGGGCAACTGGCCCAGATGTGGCCCTGTCTACTATTAAAGTTGCCCACCCCTGCTCTATAGCAATGATTACTATCACAATATAGAGCTTAACTTTTTAACAAAACACATTTTGATTTAACCAAGTATCTAAGTTACTGCTACACTCACTGATAAACATTTACTGCCAGGAAATTAGTATTACTATACATCACTATAAGAACATTATTGTCTCCGCCAGGCCAAAAGGCATGGCGAGAGAGTATGTTTTGCACCCTGTCCGTCCGTCCGTCCGTCCGTCCGTGTGTCCGTCCGTCCGTGTGTCCTGTCCGTCCGTTAGCAGCTAATCTCCGGCACCGTTGGCCCGGTCGCTGCGAAACTGTGCACACACACTCCCTGGCTGCCAATTCAGAACCTCTGCCCCACATTTTTCACATGGGCCTGTTATAGCGCCACCAGGAGGCCGATTTGTGCAATTTTTAAAACAAATATTTCTCCTACAGATTTTATCCAAACGTCATGCAAATCGGTACACAGCATCGCTATAGTCATTTGATCAACAAGGATCTGTCCGATTTCCCATATTCCATCCTCAATGGCTAAGGTTGGCTTCCAAAGTTTGCAGGATTGGTCCGTTTTTAACAAAATGCCTCAAATCATGAACGCAGCTTGCGTTTTCCGTGAAATTTCACACGCACATTCCCACTAGGCCAAGGAAGAAATGCCACCCTTTTCACATTGCCCTGTTATAACGCCACCAGCAGGTCTAATTTAGCAAAACACATTTTTGGAACAAAATGCCTCAAATCATGAATGCAGTGTCCGATTGCCGTGAAAGGCCTAAGAATAAATGGCACCCTTTTCACATTGGCCTATTACAGCGCCACCAGGAGGCCACACTAACGTACCTGACCTGGCCTCCGAGGAGCACTTTATCTAGTTTTATTTCATTTTAGTTTAGATCATTGTCAACAGAATCCATACTACAATCATTATTCATAATGAATTAATTATGCATTTTTCGTCCTGTGTCCATTTTTCATGTGTTTTACCAATGTCATATTTACATATTCACAATTAGTTTAAATGTGAGTCCAACTAGAAACATTAACAGGTGAACATATACCTTGTCATTCATTCATACCTGCCATAGTTGTATTGTCTGCAAACTGGCACAGCTGTGCCCAATGAAAGGTCCTCTTCCTGGCACACATTGCAACATGTCATGGAGGGCATGGGCCAGAGCATACACAGCCTTGTACACATTATACTCTGGTCTGAGGTCAGACACATCCAACAGTGTTTCTGCTGTTCCTAGGTCCTCTTGTCCAGTACACACCCCTCCACCATTAGCCACCCACTCTGTAGGAAGGGGTGCAAACTTACACTGAAAGGTGTGCTCCCAAAACTGCCTCACCTGAAGAAACACAATTAAGACTTAAACATAAATAAACCAGTTTGATATCAAATGAACCAAAATACTTACTATGCTATTTTCATGGCTGTTGTCAGGCTCATTGTCAGGATGTATTTTTAACAAGAAGTCCTTGAGACCTGGTATCTCTCCACGACGGATGGCAATACCCAGGGTGCCTCTCAGGTACGGCATGAAGTTAGGAGTCTGGAGTACGGCCGATGATGTCCACGCCTCACTGGCCATCCATTGTAGACCTGTCACATTCTGCTTTACCACCTATTGTGTTTAGCAAAATATATTAGTATAGTTTGATGTGAAGTGATTATCTTTTTGCGTATTGTATACAGAAGCACTGAGATCCAAAGGGAAATAAGAACATGTGTAAATTAAGCACACAATTGGCTGAGCATTTAAATTGATTAAATTGCATTGCATTAAAAAAACGATTATTTAAACAAATGAAACCTATTGTTTTTTATTCTGAAAAAAATTGTACACTTCAATATAGCTAATATAAACTTCATATTCCTTATAATTATGAATGCATCATGAATAATAAACCAAACCTCCTCCAGGAGTTTAGCCAAACGGCTATCAAATACAAATGCAATGACCACACGAGCTGTGGATTTCCTCATCACAGAGACAATCCTCTGAAGTTCATCTGGGTCAGAGTCCATGGGCACAACCTCCACATACGCTAGACAGGCCAAACCAGACTGGGCCAGCTCAGACCTGAAGGATCTGGCAGCATTGTGTCCATAGTCGTTATCAATTAACAGCATTCCTACCCAGGTCCACCTGAACCACCTCATAATCTGGAGCATAGCTCGTACCTGGTTGGATATAATGGAGGGAAATGTGCTTAAGCTAGATTATTCACATAGTGAATCAGTGAATCTCCTACACAGATTCCACAATAGAAAAGGTCTAATCATTGTCTTGATGTTGTCAATAAAGACCTTCAGCACCAGCAGCAATACTAACAAGATATGCAATACTATAATAAATATAGAATAGAGGGAGGTATTTGTCAAGTGTGTGGAATATGTACTACTACAGTGATTCTCAAAGTGTCGTTGAGGGGGTTCTAGGTTGGTCCTCAGCAAATTCAGTTCGTAGCACCAAAATCAGTTTAACCACTTTATCCCTATATACATTGGCTATTTGAAAAGAGCCAAAATAAATAAAAGCTCACAACTATGTGAGCTTGTAGATTGTAGATCTTTTATTTAAAAAAAAGAATCTGTGAACATTTTGAAATACTGTGGAAACATAATGACAAAAGTATATGAGAACCACTGCATACTATATACCAACAGATCTATTGTCTATATGAATTCACCTGGAAGGCGTCACTTGGGATTGTTCTAAAGAAGGATGGGAACTGGTTATGGTCACTCAGACAGGCGCAGGTGGAAAAGTAACTGACCTACAAAAGGTAATATATCGTCGGTGTCCAGGACGAAGCAGCTGCCTCCATTTTCATCTTTTTCTTTTTTTTTCATAAATCAACGCTATTGAACACCCTTTACGTCTGTGTAAAAAATCTAAACATTTGAACCAATGAAAAGTATTAAAAAACGCCTCTGACAAAAACTCCCAACTCCATTGGATCCTCAAACTGTCCGTCAAAAACAAACAACTGCTCTCCAGTGCTGCCTTTTAACAGCATGAGTAGAGCGCGCTGCGCAGTGAGCCAGGAGGAGAAAAAACTAAAACTATGCAGTGTACCTGTTTATCAAACTTAGCACTGACGCTAATGTTATGAAAACAAGTAATTATATTTCTAAAATCTATGAAGTGTTTAATGAGGAGAGGCTGGAGAGCAATGTGACAAGAAGAAAGGAGTTCATAGCATTTCTGTCGCGCTAGTTCTACTACCTCTTTGCAGAAGTTATTGTAATATTTAAAGTCCTGTTTATTATTGTAGGCTTATATAATAAGTGTCATGAAGCATCAGGGCATTAATTCACACGTTGTTGTGATGCATTGTGAGCTTGGAGATCCATTGTTAGCTTTTGGGAATTTGTACCCTTTTGAAACCTCTCCCTCAGCAGCGAGTGGAGCTATTGTTGTTTGGACACCTAACTCCATTTCAGCTTGATTTCTGCTCGTCTGAAACTACTAACTCCACTTGCGCTGCGTAAAGTGTTGATTTACCCGCGATTTGGGTAAAGTGTTGATAATATAATGACACGTGCAAGTATCTGACAATATATAAAGTCACTATACCAACTTTGATGAGGCAGTATTGATTTGTTTAAAAAATATAAGGTTTTCTTAATTTCCTGAAAAACGTATATTTTGTTTTTTCGTCTCCTGAACAATGAGCGTTTTGGAGTTAGCAGGTTGGGGCTGGACAGCAGAGATATTAAATAATTGACAACTGTCAGCTGCAAACAGAGAATAAGAACATATGAGCATGTGAGAATATAACAGTAATCCCTGTGCTATAATCAGCCCCCCCCCCCTCTCTCTCTCTCTCTCTCTCTCTGCTCCAACCTTCTGAAAAGCTGCTTCACGCTCCATTCAAAATATGCTCTGTTCACATGCTCGGGCTGAAAGTCATATAAAGCACCAAAGTCTGACGTAAATTACGCATCCTACCTGGGTCACATTTCCCCCCCCCCCATTCTGAATTCCCATAGACCTGTTTAATATTGCGTCAAATAAGAACTGTGTTCCAAAAATAAACAAATGATCCCGGCGGTTTGACTCATATGGATTAAAAAGCATCAACTGACAGTGGGAAAATGCTAATGTTACTGCCGACGATTTAGTTATTATTTAGTCACAAGCTCTTGTTAATACTTTTCATTGGTTCAATATTTAAACCCACAGAAACACACCTATACATTTTTACATTTTTCAAAAATACCAAAAATAGCAGATCTACAGATGTACAAGATCACAACATGTCATGTAGTGTCAGGTTGTAAGCTTGTATCGGCTAATTTTGGTTCTTTTGTGAGACACTGTAGTATGACAGAGTAGGGCATTTATGTACAAAAAAGGTCTCTGCTTGACAGCAACGTTGTTATATGTTATATGTCTTTCAAGCTGTAAAAAAGACAAAATACATTATTTATCATATTTTAGATTAGTAAATAACGAAGTAACCAAAATTAGGCATAACATATGTCATGGTAAAAGGGGGTTCAAATATGAAACTTACCTGGGGCACTCTGTATAAACCTAACATTCTAGCAATAGCAATAGAACTTGTTGAGGAATATGCACCCACAATTCCTAGCACTGGAGGGGAGCCAACACATCTCTCATCCAATTGAAACGGCTCCTCTCTCCCAGTGACCAATGACAATGTTGCACGGAATGTAACGCCAAGTGTCACACAGTTATCATAGAGACTATATCCTAGAGTCACATTGGGTAGTAGGCTGATGTTTCTGTTGATCTCATTAATGGCAAAGGCCATGGTCTGTGCAGACCTAAAGCCATCAATGTCAAATCTAACACACAAAACTCCACTGTAACTTTGAATATTAATATTATGGTAGAAAGCTACAACATCAACTAATCCTAATAAAGCATGTTACCTATTGTCTTGCTTGATACTCACGCATAGCATGTGGGCTCCTGTTGCTTGGACGTGAAAGACAACTCAGGTTGGACAGAGCGGAGGTGGACATAAAACAGGCCACCCAGAATAAAGTCTCCAGCCATGTACATTCTGTTCAGATTAAACTGTTCCTGTAACTCACAAGAAGAGGAAGGTGAGGAAGACAAAGCACAGAATGAAGAGAACAATGTCAAGATCAAGTACATGTATGAAAGCAGGTGTGTGTCTACAGAAGACCTCATGACTGTCCTCCTCCCCTCTTTCTAAATCCATTGTCCAGTTGCTGCATGTTATACACAGTGCCGTGTCATCCCCTGTGTCACCTTATGCCACTACGTAATCTTTCACTCCAGAGGCAGTAGAGGCAGGGCTTAACATACACTAGCAATATTTTCATACAAAACATGTTGTGTCTGCCCTATAATGTGTGAATCAAACTATCTTACCAGGGCTACATTGGCAACGCACACGCACACACACACACACACACACACACACACACACACACACACACACACACACACACACACACACACACACACACACACAAACACACACACACACACACACACACACACACACACACACACACACACACACACACACACACACACACACACACACATGCTTTTTTCCCCCACATGAGGCCTTGATGTTTGTATTTTTTCCCCATGATTATTTTAGGACACAGTGGTAGGCTACAATGTTTCGACCTTAAGTGTGCATGTTAACACACTTAAGCCCTGCAGCTCATTTTTGTACCGAATTTTGTTAGTTAAAAAAAAAAAAAAAAAAAAAAATCGCAAGCTGCGTTCATGATTTGAGGCATTTTGTTCAAAACGGACCAATCCTGCAAACTTTGGAAGCCAGCCTTAGCCAATCAAGATGGAATATGGAAAATCGGACAGATCCATGTTGATCACTTGACTAAAGAGATACTTTGCACTGATTTGCGTGATGTTTGGATAAAATCTGTAGGAGTAATATAAAAAAATGGGTTTTGGACAAATAACAGGCCCACGCTATAACAGGCCCATGTAAAAACATTGGGGCAGAGGTTCTGAATTGGCATCCAGGGAGTGTGTGTGCACAGTTTCGCAGCAACCGGGCCAACGGTGCCGGAGATTAGCTGCTCACAGACACACAGACGGACACACGGACACAGGGACGGACAGGGGGTAACATACTCTTGCCATTCCTTTCAGCCTGGCGGAGAAAATAAACTCAAATAAGACTACAATGCCATTAGCCATGTACAGTAGTCTTTCAATACATAGTTGCGTTTCCATCAACCTGTTTTTTGCGCATTTTGGATTTTATGCATAAATCCCTGAATGGAAACACTTTTTAAATAATTGTAATATTTCTCAAAAAACAGTTTTGCGCCTGAGGGGGGTGGATTTTGGGGCTTTATCAAAACAATGAAATGGGGAATGAAAACACTTGCCGGGGGCACGGTGGTGCAGTCGGTAACGCTGTCGCCTGACAACTAGAAGGTCCTGGGTTCGATTCCCGCCGGGGACGCTGGGGGCGCTGGGGGTGTGTTCTCTCCTCCGCGTCATCAGTGCCCATACCCTAGGTGGGGTTGGCGAAAGGGCCTCTCTGTGTGGAGTTTGCATGTTCTCCCCATGTCTCCTAGGGTAGGTACCCTCACAAAAACATGCAGTAATCCTGGTCACTATACTGCCTCCCCCTGGTCAGCCAGGGCGCCTGATGGAGGAGAAGGGAACTGGTTGGAATAACGTGTTCCTTCCACGCGCTACGTCTAACCAGGGAACTTCCCCCCTGTCAGGTGATAAGACGCGGCCTGCTTGCTCCTCATGCATTGAAGGAGGCATGATCAGCTTGGGCTCTCCCTAGGGAGAGTAGCGCCCAGGATTACATAGGCAATTGGCACTGGGTGAAAAAATATCGGTTACAAAATCGTGGGAAAAAAAGAAAACACTTGCCGAATACGTTTTGAAGTAGACAGCACTGAACTTGCATGACTTTCGCACAGTTTATAGCTTAATATGTTGTATTATAATTAGCCTAGTAGGCCATTATAACTAAGTAGGCCTGTCGTTATCCTGTTATACATTTGGCAATGGTGCGCATGCGTGGCTGTGGCTTAGCATGCGTGTGTCTGTGTCGTACATCCGGGTCCTACGCTGTCGAGTTAATACCGTGCCTGTGTCTCTGCGTGTCTGCAACGGAGAAGCCGCACAGCCACAGGGTTGCCAGGTTGGGAGCAGCCAAGCAGCCACAGGGTTGCCAGGTTTCGCGCGACTAACAAGCAATGCACACACACAATTCATTTGCTTCTTGCACTTTGCTTTCGCTTTCATTTCTTCTCCCTTGCACACAGTCAGTCGCGATAATGTCCGTGTACTCCATTAATCTCAAAGCTAGACCACACTAGGTCTCCAGGGACCCCCAAGGGGTCCGCCATGTTTCGCGGGACCCCCAAGGGGTCCGCCATGTTTCGCAGGAGTTCGAAGGGGTCCGCGATGTTTCGCGGGGGTCTGGTCCGCGGACCCCCAGGGGGTCCACAATTTTATTTAATTTAATTTTTTATATATATAATTTTTATTCCACGATTTTGTAACCCCAACATAAGCGAGCCCTCACTAGAGCCCCGTGCGTGGCTAGGGGCAGGGCGCCCGTGCCTCTAGTTATTCATAAGTAGAAGCCGCGTCGTGACATCCGAACGCATGTAGCCCACATTTCAACTGTAGGCCTACCAAAGAATACATTCAGATGATACAATTAGCCTAACGAATGATGTAATTTCGTGGACATGTTCTATAAAGTACACTTTAATATAATCACATACTCACCTTCATGGATGAGTTTGTGTGCGCAACTTGCGGCTCCAATAATATAGTCTCGCACTTATTCTGTGATGCTTTTTGTCCTCACATGTAGAAGCTAATAACTGTATCAATTTTTTAAACTTGGTTGAAACTTTGATCCAAATAAAGTCCATAATTTTGGGTTCATTTTCAGTCAAGGAGACAAGGACCACATGTGCACAAGCCAAAGTGCTGCGGCTAACCCACATTATGGTAATAACTTGGGTGCTCAGGTTGGCAAAATATAATTCGGGGAATGACACGTTACTTAAAGGGACTACAACATGAATTTGAACTTTTCCTTCTTTTTTGTGTGTTTTTGGTCTCCTCTACCTCTCTTTTATCCCCAAAAATACCCCAGTTTGTACACTCAGGCTTTCACAGCATATCTGGGGTTTTATGTAAATTGGTCTCAAAACAGGCCAAACTGATTTGCCCCCGCACGTGAAGTCACCGATACAATCCCTCCCGTTTTTCAGTTCCAAATATATATAATATATATATATATATATATATATATATATATATATATATATATTTCTTTTTACTTTTTCCACACAGAACCAGGAGATAACATGCATACAAACTGGCTCAATAGCGCCAAGTGCCAAATCAGGACAATGTGGTATTGCAGGTTAAATGCTTTATAAGCATATATAGTAGATAATAATATTTTCGGACAAATAGTATGTGTCTCACCTGACCGGCATATGTTTATGTATAGAGTAGCCTACACTTCATCATGACTCACCTAAGAATGACTTTTAATGTGCTCAATGTGCTGCTCCAATAATTAACGTCTTGCTCTTATTCTGTTCTTCTTCTTTTGTGTATCATTGTCACATGTCCCGCTCAGTGTCGCAAAGCTTGTCTCTTGTCTCTGGTCCCACTTGGAAGAGGCCAGCCTCTGAAGTATAGAGGACAGGTGGAGAGGTGGACAGGTGGTGATTATGAAGTCGGCAGTCTACTCAGGCTTGCCACACTTGCGTACTTGCATACTTATGGTTATGTCTGAGTACAACTTTAAGGGAGAACTTAGATGTTGTCTTTCTACACTGCTAGTTTCAAATAGGAATTTTACAGATTGGATGAACTTTAAGGCCTAGAGTCATGCACACATGAGTTGACAACCAGTAATGTGACCTAAACCTGAAAGTGTCAAGACAACACTGTGACCTGTGGTGCCACACCACTGTGACAATGCAGTTCCAGATGTCCCCTGCACTGTGGCTCAAACCCACTGCCCTGTATTCCCCATAACAGCCTCAGTGGTGGGAAGTAACTAAGTACATATAGTCAAGTACTGCATTCCCCATAACCAAGACCTGAGGAGCCGGAAGAAGGAGGAACAGAGCCCTGCTGCAGCGGCTCGGAGGAGTGTGTGTGTGTGTGTGTGTGTGTGTGTGTGTGTGTGTGTGTGTGTGTGTGTGTGTGTGTGTCACAACACGGACAGCCAAGGAAATACATCACGATATGACCACAAAAAGCAATTTCAGCTCCTTTAGCCACTATACAATTATCATTATTAGGAATAGTTGCCTTTGTTTGGGCGGATACAGTACAACAGTAGCAACCATTTTTGTTATTCTAAAATCTAAGTCTAATATAATAGTATCTGCATATTTGCCGTGTGGACTTGCCTTGTGTTTGCCTTGTATTGTACCTCTTATTTTTTTTTACCACTAATTGCATGCTTTTATACATGGTTTTGATATATATATGTATTTTTTTTAATACATTTTTATCCCACGATTTTGTAACCCTTA
The DNA here is from genome assembly GCF_963280865.1 of Gymnoscopelus braueri. Taxonomy (NCBI): domain Eukaryota; kingdom Metazoa; phylum Chordata; class Actinopteri; order Myctophiformes; family Myctophidae; genus Gymnoscopelus; species Gymnoscopelus braueri. Next base: position 48,166,503 of record NC_137606.1, read on the forward strand.
TTTTTCACCCGGTGCCAATTTTCTAAGTGATCCTGGGCGCTACACTCAATTAAATTCAATTCAATTCAATTTTATTAAAGTGTCAAATCACAACAAGTTGTCTGAAGACACTTTACATGTAGAGAAGAGACCCGACAATCCCACCCTGAGCAAGCAATTTTGCGACAGTGGCAACGAAAAACTCCCTCTTAACTGGAAGAAACGTCAGGTAGACCCTAGGCTCTAGGGTGGCGGCCTTCTGCCTCGACCGTGTCGGGGGAAAAAAGAGAGAGAGAGGGAGAGACAGAGGAGAGACAGAAAGAGATACAGTACAAGTAGTAACAATAACAATAGTAGCAAATATAATAGTGTAAGATAGTATATGATAATATAATATAGTACAGCAATAATGTGTATGCAGTATATAATGGTATAATATAAGAATGTTAAGATCATATACAGTATAGTGTAGTGGTATAGTGCAATGTAGTAGAAATCCACGATCGTGCTCCATGGAGAGGCCCGGTCCGCAGTCACAGTCTTGAGCCGCAGCTGGGGGTCCATAGTGACAGTCCATAGTGACAGTCCATGGGACTGCGACGTGGGAGATAAAAGAAACTCCGGGGAACGGCTCCCCGGGTGTAGAATTAGTGGCAGGCCTTACTAGAGCGTGAATCCGTACAGGGTTAATTACAATTGTACCAACAAACCCACACAACCAAAAGGGAGGACAAGAAGAGAGAGGACGAGAGGAGAGAGGAGAAAGAGGGGGTGGGGGGTGGGGAGGGAGAGGGGAGAGAGGATGACTATAGGGTGACTGAGTCTATACACTTCGGCTATAGGCTTTATCATAGAGAAAGGTTTTAATTTAGTCTTAAATATACAGAGTGTGTCTGCTTCACGGACTGAGACTGGGAGAAGGTTCCACAGCTGAGGTACCTGAAACTTAAATGCTCTGCCTCCTGTTCTAGCTTTTTTGGGGTTTCCTGGAGCCGTAAGCATTTTTTCATACTGTGGACGCAATGGTGTTCTGGCTGGTTTATAGGGCTCGATGAGTTCTTTGAGATATACTGGTGCCTGTCCATTGAGAGCCTTGTATGTGAGGAGGAGAACTTTAAACTCTATTCTGTATTTAACCGGGAGACAGTGCAAAGAGGCCAATGAGGGAGTGATATGATCTCTTCTTCTGGTTCCTGTCAGTATGCGCGCAGCAGCATTTTGGACTAGCTGCAGGCTATTTAGGGACTTACTTGGGCAGCCTGATAATAAAGCGTTGCAATAGTCCAGCCTAGAAGTAACAAATGCGTGAACAAGTTTTTCTGCATCATTTTGGGACAGAATGTGCCTAACTTTTGCAATATTACGCAGGTGAAAAAAGGCATTTCTTGAAATTTGTTTTATGTGGGACTGAAAGGACATATCTTGGTCAAACGCGACTCCCAGATTCTTTACAGTGGCCTTGGAGGTCAAGGTAATACCATCAAGGGTAAAATTATCATCGGCTAATTTATCTCTGAGGTGCTTAGGGCCAAGTACAATAACTTCAGTTTTGTCCGAGTTGAGGAGTAGGTAATTACGGGTCATCCAACTCTTGATGTCTATTAGACATGCTTGAAGTTTAGCCAGTTGATCTGTTTCATCTGGCTTCATCGATAGATATAATTGTGTATCATCTGCAAAACAGTGGAAATGTATAGAGTGTTTCCTAATTATCTCACCTAAAGGAAGCATATATAGAGTAAATAGTATTGGTCCAAGTACAGAGCCTTGTGGGACTCCGTATTTAACCTTTTCACGTACTGAAGGTGTATCGTTAACGCTTACAAACTGAAATCTGTCAGACAGATAAGACTCAAACCAGTTCAATGCAGCACCCTTAATGCCAACCAAATGCTCTAGCCTTTGCAACAAAATATGGTGATCAATAGTTTCAAATGCAGCACTGAGGTCCAACAAAACCAGTACAGAGAAAAGGTTGTTATCTGACGCAATCAGGAGGTAATTTGTGACCTTCACCAATGCCGTCTCAGTGCTATGGTGTGCTCTGAATCCTGACTGAAAAGCTTCAAATAGCTTGTTGTTATGTAAAAAGTCACATAACTGCTTGGCGACTGCTTTCTCAAGGATTTTAGAGAGAAATGGAAGGTTCAATATAGGTCTATTAGCCAAAATGCCTGAGTCGAGAGTAGGCTTCTTGAGGAGAGGTTTGATGACAGCTACCTTAAAGAACTGTGGTACGTAGCCCGTTACCAGAGACATATTGATCATATCGAGTAGGGATGCACCAACCGCGGTCAGGACCTCTTTAAGTAATTTAGTTGGGACTGGATCCAAGAGACAGGTCGTTGGTTTGGAAGATGTGATCATTAAAGTAAATTCGGAGAGCTCAACCGGAGAGAAACTGTCCAAATATACACTATGTCGTACAGCCACTTCTGAGGATATTACATCGGAGGGTGGTCCAGTAGGGGCTGAGAGTAGTAGGTTATCAATACTATCTCTGATAGTATTGATTTTACCATTGAAAAAAATCATGAAATCATTGCTGCTAAGGGATATAGGAATACGTGGATCAGTAGAGTCATGACTTTTTGTCAATTTGGCTAGAGTGTCAAAAAGGAACCTATGGTTGTTTTTGTTTTCCTCTATTAAGGATGAATAATAGGTGGCTCTGGCATTGCAGAGAGCCTTCCTATATATTTTAAGGCTGTTTTGCCAGGCTATACAGGATTCTTTCTGTTTGGTTGAACGCCATATCCTTTCAAGCTTACGTGACGTTCGCTTGAGATTTTTAGTTCCAGAGTTATACCATGGGGCTAGCCTCTGTTGCTTTATTACCCTCTTTCTTAAAGGAGCAACAGAGTCAAGCGTTGTCTGAAGGGAGCCTGTGACACTATCAACAAGGTGATCGACCTGAGAGGGGCTATAAGTATAGAGATCTTCAATTGTGTTGGAATATACTGAGTTGATGGCTGATGGTATTGCTTCCTTAAATTTGCCCACAGCTCTATCGGATAGATTTCTACCAAAGACATTTTTGTGCAATGGTGAGTAATCAATTAATGTAAAATCAAAAGTTATTAAATAGTGGTCGGAAAGGTTCTCATTATATGGGAATACTACGAGATGTTCAATTTCAATACCATAGACCAAAACAAGGTCGGGGGTATGGTTGAACTTGTGAGTAGGTTTATCTACACACTGAGAGAAACCGATTGACTCAATTAACGTAATAAACGTTTTACTGAGGCTATCGGTTACTTCATCCACGTGGATATTCATGTCGGCAGCCAAAATGATTCTATCAGAGTCTAGGACTAGACGTGATAGAAACTCTGAGAATTCAGATAGGAATTCAGTGTAGGCCCCAGGAGGGCGGTACACTGTAACAAATAATAAGGGCTGTAATGATTTCCAGCTTGGGTGTGAAAGAGTGAGAACCAGACTTTCAAACGTTTTGTAAGTCAGCCTGGGTCTGGGGCTGACTATTAAGCTTGAGTTGAATATGGCTGCAACTCCACCTCCAATCTGGCCGGTGTCTCGAGGAATATGAGCATTTGTGTGACTTGGTGGGGTGGCTGTATTTAGACAGACGTATTCTTGCTCACCCAGCCATGTTTCGGTAAGACAAAGTAGATCAAGATGGTTGTCTGATATGATTTCATTTACCAATACACCTTTATAGCGTAGAGATCTAATGTTCAGGAGTCCACATTTAATAATTTTGTTTTGTGGCACTACTGCATCAATTTTGATATGTGCCAAGTTTTTATGCACAGCTCCTCGAACCTTTGGTTTCATATGCCTAGGGGGTCGAGTATCAATTGTTCTGATTTGTAGGGTAGGTGGCTGCTCTGGTGGAAGCACAGAGAAGCGTGTAGGACTGCAACTCTGCTTCACCAGCCTAGGGAGGCCAGGACCGAGCTCATGCCTCCTTCAATGCATGAGAGCTTATCAAAGGTTATAGAGCGATTAATCCCAGAACAAATCAACAACTACCTCGGCGAGCGTAAACTGTTGTTTGAATTCCAATCGGGCTTCAGAACATCCCACTCCACTGACACATGGGAACATAGGTATGACCCCCACATGCCTGCTGTATTTGACCGACTACATCAAACGTGAGGTAGACTCGGGCAAATACTGCGGCATGGTCATGCTGGACCTCCAAAAGGCGTTTGACACTGTAAACCACTCAATTCTACTTGATAAGCTGAGGGCGATTGGTTTTGATTGCGCATCACTAAATTGGATGAGATCTTACTTGGAGGGTAGAGAGCAAGTGGTTGACATCAACGGAATCATGTCCTCATCCCTCCCGGTGAGCTGCGGTGTTCCTCAAGGCAGCATTCTAGGGCCGTTACTCTTCCTACTATACAATAACAACATGAATGCTGCCTGTAACTGCAAACTGTTCCTTTTCGCTGATGACTCGGCACTCCTGATCTCGGGTGAGGACAAGTTGCAAGTTGAGGAAGCTCTCAGCTCTGAACTCTCAAAAATCCGTACCTGGCTTACCGATAACAAACTGTCACTACACCTTGGGAAAACTGAATCCATTCTCTTTGGGACCAAACATTCCCTCAGTAAGATGAAGGTAAATGACTTCCAGGTCAAAGTCGATGACACAATCATCTCTAGCAAAGAAGAGACTACCTATTTGGGATGTATTCTTGACAAATACCTGACAGGTGAAAGCATGGCAACAAAGGTGGTCAAAAGAGTAAACCAGAGAACCAGATTAATGGGCAGAGTATCCTCTTTTGTCAACCCTCAGGACCCTCTCAGGGGCCCTGATTCAGCACATTTTTGACTATGCTTGCTCCTCTTGGTACTCCAACACCTCAGTGTCACAGAAGACTAAGCTTCAAACCTCCCAAAACAAACTGATTCGACTACTTCTCGGACTGGGGCCCATGACCCACCTCTCTCCCACTCACTTTGCCAGCCTAGGCTGGCTCAGGGTGGAAGACAGGGTTAAACAACAAAAAATGGGACTGGTCTTCAAAATCGTAAATGCAGATTTGCTCGAAATGCCCCCTATACCCACATATCTGTCTAAATACCTCCAAAAAGTTAGTGACACCCACAGTCACAAAACTAGAGGGAGCGTAAACAACAATCTGGTACCACCCACCCATAAAACAAACATGGGCAAATTCTCCTTCTACAGCACGGCCACCAAGGTATGGAATAGTCTAACCCCATCCCTCAAAAAATGCAGTTCGCTGGGTTCATTTAAAACAGCCCTAAAAACTCATCTTTCTGGAGGCCATAAGAGGAGGTAGTACCAGTTTCCCGGTAGACAGACAACCCCCCTCCCCCCTTTTTTTTTTATTATTTTTAAATTTTCATGCTTTTTTTTGGTACATAGTGGTATTTTTTCTCTGTATTTTTATGTTGATTTTTGAACTGTTTGGTTGCTTCTATATGAGTCTATGAAATTAATTCAAGGACCCCAACGGCAACAAGTCCGCAAGGACTTTTTTGGTCGGACCTTTTAGACAAAAGTATTATAAATGTAACTGTGTTGTTTTACATTATTTTGCCTAATGAAAATTTCAATCAATCAATCAGAGGTAAATGACCTATGACCTTCTTGTCACCTGACAGGGGGGAGTTTCCCTGGTAGGACGTAGCACGTGGAAGGAACACGTTATTCCAACCAGTTCCCTTCTCCTCCATCAGGCGCCCCGGCTGTCATGGGGGAGGCGGTATAGCGACCAGGATTACTACATGTTTTTGTGAGGGTATTAACTACCCTAGGGGACACCGGGAGAACATGCAAACTCCACACAGAGTAGGCCCTTTCGTCAACCCCACCTAGGGTATGGGCGCTGATGACGCGGAGGAGAAGACACGCCCACAGCGTCCCCGGCGGGAATCGAACCCAGGACCTTCTAGCTGTGAGGCGACAGCGCTACCGACTGTGCCAAAGACATCGCCTGATTGTCGAGGTTGGAGCGCTAGAATATGAACGTTCGGCCAATCACAGAAAACCACACGCACCGGGAGGACGGGATCGACTCCTGCCCGAGCCAACTTTGTTCAATTGTGGCTCTGCTTGCTTGTAGCATAATACTGTACCATATAACGTAACATAACATACTCTTAGTATTTATTGCATCTGTCATTCAGATAAGATGTTAAAATTGATGTGAGATGATCAAAGCATTACTATTTGCCACGAGCCACAACGATGCTTGTAGCCGATAATGCAACATTAACATTAACCTGATCAAACAAAGCACAGTTATTGTCATTGCAGAACGAGAGCTTTTACTGACTGTCTTAATGTTCCTGCATGGTTTCTTTCAGACAAACAGCTAAACATTGTCCAATGCGTTTTATTTCCCAGGTTAATCGTTTTTACCCGTCACATTTGGCTCTGTACTTGGTGGTTTTTTTTTGCCTCAACTACAGCACCAAACTTCTTTACCAAAAATAGCAGATCTACAGATCTCTAGAAGCTGACAAGGCGAGCTTGTAGATCGACTATTTTCTGTGAATGTTCCCCCCAGCATATGAGAGAGAAAATGTTCTATCTCACATAGATTTGGCAGACCCCCTGTAGTAACTATGAGGACCCCCTAGGGATCCCGGACCCCCTCTTGAAGACCCCTGCTCTAGGGTAACATAATGCTATGGTTTAAAACATTATCCAATTTGTTATTCAAATGAATTCTTGTTCCCAGGGTGAATAGCTTTTACATCATATCAGATGGCAATTCATTTTATTAACGTCTCTCTTGTCTGTCTAAGTGACTCTATAGGTAGCCTACATTATATTTTGCCTATAATATTATAATGTAGATAATGTGATGAACGCTTGTTTCCCCTAACTAATAAAATAGGCTACATTTTTCAGTAATGTCATTGTTATCCAGGTCACTTGCATTTAATCATCGTGGAAAAAGTACTAAAACGTTTTACTTAAGTAAAAGCATCAATACTGCAAAATAGAAATACTCTGTGACAAGTAAATGTCTGGAATTCAAAAGTGAAAGTACTCATTATGCAGAATGTCCCATTTCAAGTTTTCAAATGTAAACAAATATCCTTTGAAAATAGCAGATCTACAAGCTCATCGTGAGCTTGTAGATCTGCTATTTTCAAATGGCTGAAATGTAGGGGTGAAGTGGTTAATATATGTAATAATAATCCAAATCTACAAAGTAACTTGTAACTTAAGTTTTCTAATAATTGTAGTGGAGTAAAAGTATAATATTTGCCTCTGAGATGTAGTGGAGAAGAAGTAATAGTACTGAAATACCATATTTAATTTATTGACGTGCATGCAAATGAGCCATACGGTTTTATGAAAACGTAAACAAGCACTCGCTAGCCATCACGGTCGTCTGCTACGACCGTCATGGAGGGACTTCAACCTGGTGTTTGCACTTGCTCACTTTTTGCTCCATACAGGGGGCGGCCATACAGGGGGCGGCCATAGCTGAGTGGTTAGTGAGCCCGCCTAGGGAACCAGAGGCCCTGGTTGCCCCAGGTTCGATTCCAGGCTATCCCAGCATATGTGCCGATGATATGAAATTTGTCCCTGAGCAAGACTCTTAACCCCAATTGCTCACAGGTTCTCATTGGAAACAAGACCGCAAGGACTTTCATGAACGACCTGTTAAAAGGAATTATCCTTATCCTTACATCTACATAAACGTTCAGATTTCAAATATAAAGTGCTGACCCCATGGCCACGGATGTTACAATTATGTTCGGGCCTTCAGAAGTACCTGTATCTTCCGTATTGTTCAATAAAAAGCATTTTCTCATAGAGTTATAATGTATCAGAGTGCAATACACCTCCCAACAGATAGGGTCACGTAGTTGAAAGTATGGAGAAAATACGGGGGAAATGGCCACCAATCGAATTAAAATGCTTTTTATTTAACAATTCGGAATATTCGGGTACTTCTGAGGGAGCGTACATAATTGTAACATCCGTGGCCATGAGGTCAGCACTTTATATTTGAAATATGAACGTTTATGTAGATGTACGGACCAAAAAGGAGAACTTTAAATACCAGGTTGAAGTTCATCCATGACGGTCACGATATGACAGTCATGTTTCAGGCTATAAACTTGTGCATGATCGGTTTTGCTGATCTCAAATAGATTACCCACAATAAATAAAATACTGGAGCACAGCTTGGGTCTGCACGTTTTATGACTTTGCAATTGCAGGGGTGATGTTTCAACCAGTGTTTTACTTTTACTCACTCAGACTAAGATGAAACGCCAGTCCATCAACATAATTAAAGGTATTGGCTGTAACATTACACTTATGCGTTATGATCAGATCAGTCAATCAAATTGTATATTAAAGAAAGGAGCCACAGTCCGTGTATTTTGGCAGATCCGGTACAGGAGCTGGACAATGAAAACAAAAAAGGCAGTAAGCTAATCAAATTAGAAAAGATTGTAATTAAGATTTCCTCTTGCAATGAACAGCAAACTAATTTCTAAATGGACGTGGGTCATGTAAAGAAAACTACTACAATTACTAGATCATGACATGCCATTGAATGACAAAAGAACAAGCTGACAAGTGTAAAAATAAATCAAATCAAACTTTATTTTTATTTAATCCTTGCTGTTTCCTGCTCGTCCTTCTTCCGCATCTAGGAACGGGGGCGGGGTCTGGGAGTTGGGGGAAATATTTAACTGGTCAGTGAAACAGTATATCCAGGACCGGTATTAGCCGCCGCTCAAGCAAACCGCGATTGGTCGCCCAAGCAGTGAATGGAGGACCGCGATTGGCCGCCCAAGCAGAGAATTAAGGACCGCAAGCCGTGAATGCAGGACCACGATTGGCCGCCCAGCCTCGACAAATAAGTTACTGCAGGCACCACCGTGCCCTCATGTCTATCTAACGTACATTTTGTTTGTGGTAGCAAAACAATACAGTCACTGTCATCCCTTGTGTCCCCTAGAGGAACAGGTTGTTAGTGAGCTCCAGCACCTTGAAAATGACCAGTCGGTCTCTCTCTAAACACTTCACTCAACTAGAGAATGATGTAATCTCTCTCAGCTTTCGTTGCTAAAACTGGGTGGAAACAATTAAGAGAGTTTAAAAAATAAAACTACTGCAGAACCAATCCAAAGGTTTCAGGGCGGTCCTTATTGGGGCAATGATATGATTGGTTTGTAAAGCAGTGGGCGTATCGTTGTGTTCTCGCCGGTGTTCTTGCAACTACCTCGCATTAAGAAGGGTCCAGACGTATCGGTAGGCGGACATCTCTGATCGTCTGGCAACAGCAGACTATACCCAGGTGAGTACAAATTAAACGTCAGCTGAACAAGCAAAGGCAGGTGTTTCCCAGTGATGACATCTGGCCCAGGGGTGATGAAATAGTAGCTCAACAGGTGCACTGTTGGAAAATGATTAATTATCAGATCCAATGAGACCATGGAGTCACCAGAGAATATTGTTTCAAAACATGCTAACATTAATTAACAAGGACACAAATTGCCATGTTTACTACTGTAGCTAGGTCTGTCGTACAGGGCCATACCGAATGAGATGAGCAACAGTAGATGGAAATTGTTGTTAATACAAAATACCCCAATTGTTGAGTATTTTGTAGTAATTGTAGTAGTTCATTGCATGAAAGGGGGCTCGAAAGGGCCCTCTCCAGACCATGGATGCAGCATTTACTACGCTGAAAAAAACACAAATGCCCCCCTCTCCTGCTGTAGTCGAAGGCAACATTCAAGAGAATTGCCCCTTTCTTACTCTCCTGAACTTGAATGCAGCATTTTATGTTGAAATAATTGCCGTAATCTGTAGAAATCCATGCCGTACGCCACATCTCTCCAGTAAAGCTTGATTATTCTTAATTAGACCTGTTGTTGATCTGTCTGTCCAGCATCAACATGCTGGATGAGTGAGAACTTTCTTAAGCTAAATGAAGATAAGACAGAAGTTCTCATTATTGGTTCTAGGGAACAATGCCCCCTATTCCCGCATATCTGAGTAAATACCTCCAAAAGGTTAGCGACACCCACAGTCACAATACCAGAGGGAGCGTTAACAACAATTTGGTACCACCCACCCATAAAACAAACATGGGCAAATTCTCCTTCTACAGCACTGCCACCCAGGATTGGAATAGTCTAACTCCATCCCTCAAAAAATGCAGTTCGCTGGGCTCATTTAAAAGAGCCTTAAAAAATCACCTTTCAGGAGGCCAAAAGAGGAGGTAGTACCATTTTCCCGTTAGACAGCAGACCCCCCCCCCTGTTCTTGTAAATATTTTTTTGTTGTACATAGTGTTATTTTTTTTGCTGTTTTTTTTTGTAATGATATTTGAACTGTGGTGCCACTATATATGCCTATGAATTGAATACCAAGGCCCTCATTGGAAACAAGTCCGCAAGGACTTTTATGAACGGACCTGTTAGACAAAGTATTTTAAATGTAACTATGCTGTTTTACATTTTTTGCCTAATAAAATATTCAATCAATCAATCAAAAGAGAATCAATAATAAGTAGACTCGGTAACCTGACAACATTGGCAACACTGCAGTAAAGAACCTGGGGGTTATTATTGAATTTTAATAGCATTAACATTAATAATGTTACCAAGATTGCCTTCTTTCATCTTAGGCTCAATATAGCCTATCTGTCGTTGAACGATGCAAACACGTTGGTCCACACTTTTGTTTTCTCTTGGCTTGATTACTGCAATGCACTTTTTTCTGGCCTGCCAAAGAAAACAACTGTCAGATAAAAAATTGTTCAAAATGTGGCAGCCATAGTTTTAATTAAAACTAAGTTGAGAGAACATATTACTCCAGTTTTAGCTTCACTACATTGGCTCCCGGTTGTTTTTAGGATTGATTTTAAAATTGTGTTGTTGTTTATGATGATTGAAATTCTTCATAAGGAATAACCCCTTGAGATGTATAGCATCTCATTTTCGAGGGGGTCCTAGACACATGATACAATGTATAGACATTTTAAACAAAATAGCAACCAAATCAACCAAACAATATCAAATACAACCATATAGGGATGACTGTCTTTGAAATATCGCTAAAGAAAGTCATTCATCGTACTTTATCACATTTGCACTAAACAAACATTGTACAGAATGCTGTTTGATACTCGAACGGGCATTCAGGGAATTTTCTATTCATGTTTGGTATAGGCATCATAGTTTATGACAACAGGTATTTACTGCCTTAGATGAAAAGTGAGTTTGGTTTTGTAAATCAGGTATACAGACATGTAAATACGTATCTGTTATGTCCAGCAAAACTTGGCCTCAAAACAAAAGCACTTTGTCTCTTTCATGCTGCGTTTCATGCAACAACAACCTGCACCCCCCACCACCTTATTTACTGCCTCTGTCTCTGAGCGAACCAACTCGCTGTTCAACTGTCTCCTAATATATGGCTTATATTGCCATGTTGATCTAGTAGGGTGATTTAAGGAACCACAGAGTGAACATTTTCCTCTCATGCTATTTTTCAAATAATGCAACTGTCAAGTGGGTGTTCACAGGCTGCACAACATCATAAACAGGACAGCCACCCGTGCCACCTTGCTATTACATTCTCCTCCAATTTTTTGTAACAGGGCAGAATTCAGTGCACAGCATTGATACATGGTGTTTCATAGCAACAGTGTGGGTCCAACAGGCATTGGTATGAAGTAACTAAGTACATTTACTCAAGTACTGTACTCAAGTGCAATTTTGAGGTATTTCTTATATATTTTACTGGAGTATTTCCAATTGTCAGTACTACTACTTCTACTCCACTACATCTCAAAGGCAAATATTGTACTTTTACTCCACTATAATTACGGAACCACTTCAGACCTATATACTTTGGCAATTTGAAAATAGCCAATCTACAAGCTCACAACGCGACGCGCTGTGAGCTTGTAGATCTGCTATTTTCAAAGGATTTTTATAAATTAGATTTTGATTAATTTGAAAACTTGTGAAACGGGACATCTGCATAATGAGTACTTTTACTTTTGGTACTTTAAGTATATACATTTTGAATACCTTTCTACTTTTACTCGAGTACATTTTGAATACCGAACTTGTACTTGTAACAGACTATTTCTACAATAAGGTATAATTGATACTTAACTTCTTCCATCACTGGGTCCAACAGGAGGGGGTCAGTAGGCTACAATCACTTCCTCACTGCAAAGCCGGACACTGCAACTTAACGCAGCCTTCTGTTCAGTTCTGATAAGATTATACCAGAAACAATCTACTATTGTGTGTGGAAGCATTAATCAGCTCTGTGTGTGTGGAGCTTTTTTCAACCTCTCCCCTTCACATGGATTATCCAGATTGAGAATGAGAGAGACAAAAACAGAGGGAGGGAGAGAGAGAGAGAGAGAGAGAGAGAGATTTTTGAAATCAGCATTTATCTAGACCACTGTTTCCCAAACTGTGGGTCGGGACCCATTTGTGGGTTGCGAATCCATTTTTGTGGGTCGCTCATTTTGTCATTAATTGTTATTATCTTAAAAGATTTATTTAAGATTTCCCAAAAAAATCACACTTTAAAAAATAAATAGATAATATAATATATATATTTTTTAGGGTATCTACCCTAGGGGACACGGGGAGAACATGCAACTCCACACTGTAAGGCCCTTTCGCCATCCCCACCTAGGATATGAACATTTTTGGACATGGTGACGATTATGCAAAAAGTATTGCGATTATCACAAATAATTGTGATTAGATGATTATGTAATAATTGTGACACTCTATCTGTGTGTACTGTAAAGAAGGCAAGGACACAAAAAGAGCATTTTGCAGCGAACCACTGACCGGCCAACTGTTCATCCAGCCAGCCAGCGGGCCAATCAGTGACTGTATGTGTACTGTAGCACTCTATGAATGTAAATCTGTCTGTCTGTTTATGAACTCATTAAAGCAGCCATGCATTTCACCTCGCTGGCCTATTGTGACACCTCTGCAGTGCTTATGCTCCTCCAGAGTTAGCAAGGTACAATATAAATGCTAATTTCATAGCTCGCAGACTGTCGTAACTCTTCAAGCAATGCAGCCCAAGCCTGGATGAGCCAGACGCTTTCCCCTTCCTTCCGTTCCCTGGCAAAACAGACTTATTAAAGAGGTGATATTTCATTGGCCAGTTTGCACATTACCCCGGGCCACGGCTGGAGAGAGGCAAGAGACACACAAACAAACACACAAACCTGCTGCTTTCGGTTAACGGGTTATCACACCCACTGAGCAGAGGTCAGGAACATGCGTGCGCGTGTGCATGTCTCAATAAAACACTTATCTAAAGGACGACCAATTCCCTTTCTAGCTTCACTTTGATGACTGATGGAGTAAAAAGCATTCTATATTTATCTCAAAGTGTCCGTGCCAACAGGAGTCTAACCCTCGCTCTCAGAGTGGGACTAGAAGAAATACAGCCTGCTTTCTCTCTCCATCGTTCTCTTCCTCCTCCATGTTGACCTGGTTAAGTACGAACTAATAAAATTACACCTGGCACCAACCTATCAATCACATCCATAAAAACCTAGAGGCGATCAATAACAAAAGGACTGACTGGCTGCTATCCACACAACAATGTACCTGTTTGTCCCCCTGTCTGTTCTGATCTTTTACCATGTCTGTCTGTCTGTCTGTCTGTCTGTCTGTCTGTCTGTCTGTCTGTCTGTGTTCAGGGTGTGTACTGTATTGAAGTGAAGTGAAGGAAACTGTTTTAATTTCATGTTCCTGTCCTTGTCCTGACAGTCATTTTCGTCTCTGAGAAGTTCCAACAAACACTCAACCACCCGTTTCTTTCTCTTTTCAGGGATAGAAAATGAAATTGCATTGAAAATAAAAATGAAAAAAAGGCAGAAAACCTCAATCGAAGTAGAAAATTGCCGTCTTCCATGAGAGAGAAATCACAAAGAAATCCCATCTACTGTAGCTTCTTCTGCAGAGAGGCAATAGAGAGTTTGAAGCTACAAAGAAATGCAGAGTTTTTTCTTATTCCCAGGCCATGTGGTGTCTGGGGGAGGACTGATAACTTTTGTGGTGCAAGAGCATATCATACTCTTATAGTGTGAACACGGGCGCGTACACAAACACACGCATGCATGCACGCACGCACGCACGCACGCACGCACGCACGCACGCACGCACGCACGCACACAGACACAAATGTGTTTCAATTTGAAATTAAATTTCAAATAATTGTAGTGGAGTAAAAGTACAATATTTGCCTCTGGAGTAGAAGTAAAATTACGGAAAATTGGAAATACTCCAGTAAAGTAAGAATACCTCAAAATTGTACTTAAGTACAGCACTGATATACTTGTACATAAATGTACTTACTTTCCACCACTGCACGCACACACACACATCACACACACACACACACACACACACACACACACACACACACACACACACACACACACACACACACACACACACACACACACACACACACACACACACACACACACACACACGCACACACACACACACACACACACAGTACTTCACCTTTGATGTTCAAGGTGTCTCTCTCTCTCTCTCTCTCTCAGTTCAGATGTACTGTATGGGTGTCTCACAGAGCTTAGCATCTTCCTGTGTGAAGAGCAGCTTCAAAACGTTCATTTTAGATCAACAGAGAAGGATTTTTCTCCATCCTCTACATTACATCTTTAACCGTTTCAACCCATTAAGACCTGAGGCCGACTCTACAAATGCCTTCTAAATCAGTAGTTCTCAAACGTTTTCGTGCAAGGACCCCCAAAATGATAAATATTTGGCCGCGGACCCCCACATCTGACAATATTTTTGCCAGGGACCCCCAGAAGAGGGGGTACCTGAAGTGTTAAAAAAAAAAAAATAGCACACGTACAAGCTCTCAGCATGGCACGAAGTGACGTGCTGTGAGCTTGTATATCTGTTATTTTTGAGAACCACTTTTCTAAACCAATGTTCTAAATCCTATGAGTTATAGTTAACTAAGCTAAAATCTAAAATGACACATTATGCTTTCCCGATTTTAATGGGTTAACCTTGAACTGGTGAGTAGGCCCAGTGATCTAATGTTTCTCACAATGTAATGGCATGTTTATATCTATAATATGAGCGGTAATGGTCGAGGCTAAACAAACACACACACACACACACACACACACACACACACACACACACACACACAGACAGATAGACAGACAGACAGACAGACAGACAGACAGACAGACAGACAGACAGACAGACAGACAGACAGACAGACAGACAGACAGACAGACAGACAGACAGACAGACAGACAGACAGACAGACAGACAGACAGACAGACAGACAGACAGACAGACAGACAGACAGACAGACAGACAGACAGACAGACAGACAGACAGACAGACAGACAGACAGACAGACAGACAGACAGACAGACAGACAGACAGACAGACAGACAGACAGACAGACAGACAGACACACACACACACACACACACACACACACACACACACACACACACACACACACACACACACACACACACACACACACACACACACACACACACACACACACACACAGTATATGGTATACACTACAGTATATCTGTACATTTGGCCATGCATGTGGTGACCTTGGTTTGGTTTGAGGAAGCAGAGGTAGAACATCTGGATTATCCTCTGGATTATATCAGAATGTAATCAGACCTGTGGGCACTGACATGTGACTCTCTCTGTGTGTGTGTGTGTGTGTGTGTGTGTGTGTGTGTGTGTGTGTGTGTGTGTGTGTGTGTGTGTGTGTGTGTGTGTGTGTGTGTGTGTGTGTGTGTGTGTGTGTGAAAGGGGGGGATGATTGTGTTTGAAAACCTCATTGAGTGCATGTTTGTGTGTGACTGCCGTACAGTATGTGCACGCGCGCAATTTAACAAGATCGTAAACAATCTGAAGGCCTTTTAACAATCACATTGAACAAACTAAGAGGTCTGACTTACAAAAATGAGGTTCCTGGCCCCAGAGTCAAATGATAATCAATCCTGTGAATGCTATTTTATGGCTGATCGTGAAATTGAAGGGGTAAGGTGACGGCCTTGTGCAGGTGTAATCAAACTAATCTGTAAAGGTCATGGTCCACATGTTAGGAACACGCACACACACCGTGCACACACAACCATGCACACACACGCACGCACGCACGCACGCACGCACACACTTACGCACGCACGCACGCACGCACGCACGCACGCACGCACGCACGCACGCACGCACGCACGCACGCACGCACGCACGCACGCACGCACGCACACATACACACACACACATACACACACACACACACACTTCAACTGCGAGCAAATCATTCTTTCAGTTTTCAATTGTAGCACACGCTGCTCCTCCCAGGGCTGAGATAACAGCGCAGCAATCACAGCGTGATGAATGATCCACAATGGGCACTGAAAATATTGCTATTATGGTGGCTCCCAAAATTCAGTGCAAAGAGGCTCTGTATCTAAAAAAAAGGAATTGAAAATGCAGCGCTCTCGCTTGCTTCTGTCTGTTTTGAGAAATATCGTCTAGTTCGTAAGCTTGTCACCTCTACGAGCCCTCTCCCGTGGTGGAGAAAGTACTCACATGCATCATGTTTTTACTTAAAGCAATACAAGATAGGTCCAAAAATAACGATTTTTAGCAACCTCTGCTGGTCACTACCATTATTGCAGGTATTTAGCGGAGTCCTGCATTACCCAGAATTCCATTTGTTTTCACCGGAAGGCGGAAGGAAGCGTTTCAAAAAGCGCTCTTTTAATTGTTTTATACTATCTGCAGATCGTTTCTCTTAGCCAGTGGAGTTTTAGTTACCGTGAGCTGTGTTTTCTTTTGCTGTTGTTTTTCTTCTTCAAATCCTATAATGTCTTAAAAACAGCGTGAGATTCCTTTTTGTTAATAGCGCGGTTGTTCCTGGCCAAACAGGAAACCGGTGCATTTCCGTTTCCGTTTTCCGGCCGGATGACGTCATTTTTGCGGGAAGGGCGCCCAACCACACTTTCAATAGAAAATATAATAGAAAAGGCTTTCGGGGGTGAAATTCATGGAGTGGGTGTTGTGAAACATTTGCCACTCACAAAAGATATACAATTTAACTTTAGTTTTTTTGAAAATGTTACCTAGTATAGTTTTAAGTAAAAGTATCAATACTGCAATATAGAAATACTCTTTTTCAAGTAAAAGTCCGAAATTCAAAATGTACTTGAGTAAAAGCACAAAAGTATTGGCATCAAATTGTACTTAAGGTACCAAAAGTAAAAGTACTCATTATGCAGATTGTCCCATTTCAAGTTTTCAAATGTATGAAATGTTAAAAATCTTTTGAAAATAGCTGATCTACAAGCTCACAATGCGTCGCATCACGCAATGTGAGCTTGTAGATCGGCTATTTTCAAATGGCTGAAATGTAATTGATAGAAAATAAGTAATTTTTTGGGTGAACTACTCCTTTAATGTATGTTTCGTAATAATAATCAAAATCTACAAGGCAAACTAGTAACTAAAGTTTTCAAATAAATGTAGAGTAAAAGTGCAATATTTGGATCTGATTAGAAGTAAAAGTATTAGAAGTAAAAGTATTGGAAATTGGAAAACCTCAAGTAAAGTACAAATACCTTAAAATGTTACCTAAGTACAGTACTTAAGTAAATGTACTTAGTTACTTTCCACCACTGCCCCTCTCCACCCTTTTATTCTGCCTCCTCTGCTCCTGGGTGTAATGATCCAGTCCCTCTGCGTCCCAGAGGGCTGGCCAGTGGGCAGGTCGCTGGGGGAAATGAGCCATTGTGCACTCCCCTGGCTTCCACATGCGGCTCATGAGCCTGATACTCAGAGTAACACAGTTTGTTTCTGATTCAGCTTAACCCATTAAAGGGATAGTTCAACCCCAACATGACACTTTTTCAATCGACTAGTCACCCCATGGAGACTTGAATTCATGGATATTTTCGGGCGGTGAAACCGCCCCTATATGTGAGGTTTGGACATCGACATTCGCTGCACTGTGATTGGCCACCATTGTACCCCCCCCACCCATTGCACCCCCCCAACCCTGCGCTGTGATTGGCCACCATTGTACCCCCCTAACCTTGCACCGTGATTGGCCAATCACAGTCTATTCAGGACTGTGATCGGCTAGTGAAACATGACACATGTGCATAGCCCTATAAATAGGACTATGCACTTAAAAAAACACATTTATTGTTTTTTTTAAGTTAGGGGTGTACAATGGTTGGTCCACAATATTACTTTTCTTTAAGTGAACTTCCATCACTGTGATGACCACTGTGACCACACCGCCCACTTTACACTGGGTGTGATTTTTTTGTTTTAGCCAATAATTTGCTGACCGGCAGCGGTTCCGGTAGGAGACACAAAGAGTCTCCTTTGTGTCTCCTACCGGAACCGCTGCCTACCGGTCCGCTGGTCATCAAATTATTGGTTTAGGAATGCGACAAAAACAAAGAAATATGTCTCCATGGGGTGACTAATCGAACGTTTTTTTTTATTTTTTTATGAACTATCCCTTTAAGACCCGAGGCCGATTCCAAAAAACGCCTTCTAAATCCTAACCTAATTTTGTTTAAAAAAAAAAACTTGATTCAAATTATTATAATTTTTTTAATCATGCTGCTATAATTTGGTTGTTGTCGGTGGAAACCTTGTATGTCCAATACTGTTTCTTTTTTATTATCATTTAAAAAACGATTTAAAATAGTGAAAATAGCCTTCACTACTTTTGAGCGACACTCTTCTGTGATGAAGTAGGGCTTTAAAATTTACAAAAAAAAATTAAACTTGCAGATACGAGGTTTCTGCCTGACTGTGACGATACATAGTAAAAACTAAAACGACACAGATTCTTTCCCGGATTGAAAGGTAGAACAACGTTTAGGCTTTCCAAGTCTAAATGGGTTAACCACTTAAACCCTTTATACTTTAGCTGACCGGGGTCCCCCAGGGGTCTGTACCACGTCCTCTGCATTTTGTCCCTCTACTACAGTGTTTCTCAAACGTTTACGTTTCAAGGACATACCCCTTAACTCTGACAGTATACAAATGGAACCAAATGGAGGTCCATTTGGTTCCATTTGTATACTGTCAGAGTTAAGGGGTGTGCTGTCAGAGTTACAGACTTAAGTTACAGACTTGTAAGGGTCAATTTAGAGCTCCCTCAAGGAACCCTGAGAGTCCCTGGATCCCACTTTGAGAACCACTGATACTACACCAAATCTCTTAGCCGAAAATAGGCGATCTACAAAGTAACAGCGCGGTTGTGCAGCTTGTGAATGAGAAACATTAACATGTGGCATCTTCTCATCTTGCACGAGGGAAGGTACATGTTTACATGTGTGTTGTGGGGGGCTGTAGAGACCACCAACAGGAGTTTCCCTCAAAACTCACCTAAGAGTCAATGTTTTCTGGTGCAATAAACCAGTATATTTAGGGAAAGGCTAATCTGCATGTAACTTTCCTCTTCTACCCCGGAAATATTGGTGATTTCACAAAGGTGGGGGAGGTTCAAACAAGGTCCAACAAAACTTCTTTCCAATATTTTCCGTATTTCCATAAATCTTTTAGTCTCCCTCTATACAGTATGTTGTCTAATGGAAAACAAAAACAATAATCAGTACAACAAAGGACCGTCCTTCGTAATGGTTCTGAGATGCAGTAAAAAAAAAAAAAAGTGTATCTCCTAACTTTTACCACCCGACTCACACAGAATTAGAACGTCACCAGACGTATCAGGCAGCGCAACGCAACGCAAGACTAACCATACTATGAAAGTAGAGATCACAGCCAGTTCACAGGCTATCTGTTTGTGTTAGTGTATAATGTGCATAATACTGTATCACACCATGCCATCAAATGTAGCTCTTCCCTAGTCTGTCCTGAATTTTATTTCAGATTAGAACATCATTCATATTAGATTCAATATGAACATTAGTTCATAATAGATCAGTTCCTCCTGCTGATGCACTCTGGTGGG
>NC_137606.1:48188998-48242832 GCF_963280865.1 Gymnoscopelus braueri
CCAGCCGCACGAAAGACAAACACACACACAAGCTCTTGCAGAGGCACACAGAACTGATTTAGCGTTGATAAACGAGTTAAATAGCAGGAATGAAGTTCAATATGAGCGGATGCCGAATGGCTTAAAAGAGTTTTTGAGACTACGAGTGACAGGGTAAATAGGCTACATGGACCAGAGGTCCCTTTGGTTTCATTTGTACCCTTCATTTGACCGTGTAAATTGTACCTGTTGTAGCCTATGTGCCAGCAAAGACAATAAGCCCCAGCATTTGAGTCAACAAACCGTTACATTTACGGATTGCGATGTAACATTACCAAGCGGGCAGGTCATGCTCACAGAGTCACAGACAACCTGACAAACAACATACCACCCGGGAAGGAGAAAAAACGCGGTCGGTGGCCAAAGATAAAATCGAGAGCTGGATTAAGATACTCCGGTGGTTCTGGCAACATATTTTGGCTAAATATGCTTCAGTTTACAAATGTGTGTACTGAAACCCTTCCACTGCTTTTATTGATATTGTAGCGTTCTAGTGCCCCGAGCTAGAATAGAACCCAGCAGACTCAGCTGCGTCAAGAAAACTCACGTGGGGGCAGGTCGCGACCTGTAGCAGCGCTGCAATATTATTCATTAATTTCATTGATTGGCCTACAAATCAGCAGGAATCACTGCTGTAATTTCATTTCCTAATAAATATTCATAAATAAGGCCAGCAATGTATGCTTTTATTTTAAGATATTTCAACTTTGAAATTGCACTATAAATAAAGTGTGGGGTCGCCACATTTTTTCCCCCATAAAATGGGGTCATGGTAGAAAAAAGTTTGAGAACCCCTGACCTAGTCATTAGGAGATTGCCTAGGGAACGTATAATACTGTACATGGACTGGGGGATGTGGAATACATGACATCAGCTAGTCACTAGGGATGTGAAATACATGGACTAGAAGAAGTGAAATACATGGACTAGGGCAGTGGATTTGCTATTTTCACATTATTTATCTGTGGAACCGAGTCAAAAAGAATGTAATGCCTCAACCCAACAATTCCAAGTGCTTGTCAGTGTGGGGGGTCCCCAGTTCAAACATGATTATTTTGGGGGGTCGCGGCCTGAAAAGGTTGAGAACCACGGACTAGGGGATGTGGAATAGTCTACAATGGATCCATAGAGGGTGTTGGAGCCAGTTTTATATTTTCTTTGTTTTGTCCACAGCTTTCATAATTTTTCGTTTTTATAAATGTCAAATATTATTTGGGAATATGAAATTATTATTATTGAAATTTAGAAGCCTCCTCTCATCCAACTACACCATTTTTTTGGGGGGAATTGACTAATTTAAGTTTTGGAACGTGTCATGTGGATTTAGTAAGCCTTTTGCATTTCCTTTTTCCTTTCAGGGTAAAAGCCTCATTTCTATGTTGTTCATGAATAGGTTGTTGTATTCTTTGTATTTTATTTTGAAAGGCTTGCTTACAGACAGGATGAGGTTTTGCTTGAATAGGGTGACTTCACTTGAATCTTGAAGACAATAGGAAATGTTTGGTGAGGTCTAGGAGGCACACAGTTTTTGACCGCATTTATTTATAGAAAGGGTATTTTTGGACTTTTTCAGTTTGTTTATTACTGTGACATATTTTGGAAACAATAAATATTTTTTCAATGAAAGACAATTCTTCTCAGCACCTTTTATTTGGAAATAAAGCGAGTCATGACACCCTGGGCCTTTACCATGGAATAGAGGTTTGGACTTTAAATACCTCTACAGGGGGTGTGAATTATATTCACTATTTATTGTTATTATTACAGTTGGTATACAGTTGACAAGGGCCTTACTCTGTGATGATATTCATGATGGCTGCTAGATTATCTTGTATTATTGATGTTTTTTGTTTATCTGATGTGCTATTAATGTGCCTATTTATCCTGTGCTGTACCGCAAATTGCCTCTCAGAGGACATCAACGTTTTCTAAGTACCCATTTTAAGAATTTAAATGAGTTGTCTCTGCAGTCAACACGTGCTTAGTAAGCATTAGGGAATACTCTTAACTCATTCACTGCCACAATTATTGCTGGCCGCGTTTGCCCACTGCCAGAGATTTTTCATTCAAAAAAAAAAGTACTCAGGAGCCGAGATACAGAATTTTTAAGTTTTAAGTTAACAAGGAAGTGGATGGGAGTGTAGATCTTTAAACAATCATATCTCCTTGGTCTTTGGGTCAAATTTGAAAAAAAAACTAAAAAAAAAAAAAAAAAAAAAAAAATACTTTTTTTAAAAAAAAAAAAATTACGTTTTTTACGTCAGTGGCAGGATTGGTAAACGGGACAAATTACGTTTTTTACGTCAGTGGCAGTGAATGAGTTGGTGGCTCTGTTGATAAGGTTTCTGAAGTCTCGTTAGAAAAAAATAAAAACAAAACATTATACCAGCGTGTGGTCACAGAAAGTTCCCAACGATTTGATTCAAGTCTAAAATCACTTTAAAATCAAATTCTCTAGAGACTCCTGCACATTGAAGTTAATCAGTGCCTACTTTTGAAATCTGTTTACACAGACAGTCGTCTCTTGAACTTCTGATATGAACATCAGGAAGAAGAGAACTCCCAGAATCAAAGCCTTCCTCTGAGAGAACGATCAAAAAGATCTGCCTTTTTTTTCGGCGGAAAGAAGAAAAAGAAGAATCCGTGTTGATCTTTTTTTCTGTGGATCGTCCAAAACACTCGAAATAAGGTAAAATCGCTGGCAGTGGCGGATGAATGAATGACTTAATACCTGCCAATGAATGTGTTAACTGGATATTATGTTCACTCGGTTGTAGTGTGTGACAGTTGTAATTGTGTTGGTAATGTTTGTATTTATTGTTGGAACAATGTTTATGCTTCTTCAATCATTGGCAAGGTCACTCTTGAAAGAGATTTTTAATCTCACCTGAGTGGAGAAAGGTGGACTGCATAAGAAAGTTATGCAATTAGAACATTCCCTAGTGTAGCGGTTAGAGCACATGCCTTTCGTGCGGATGGTCGTGGGTTTGAACATTGGCTCGGGTAGATGTCCTCAAGGGCATGCGCTCGCAATGGATTCCTAACACCAAATCAAATGTGTTCAAAATCTGAGCCAAGTCTCCTGAGTCTCATCTGAAGCCTGTCCTAGACAGGAGTCTCCAGATGTAAAAGCAGATGATGATGATGAGAACATTCTATCATGTTCTGTGGCCCCTATAGAAATGCTCGGCAGGCCAAGATGACATACATTTTGGATCAAGATGGCAAGAGAAATAAGATCTAAGTGACTATCAACTTAATTATTCCAAGTTCATTATTGGGGCATGCATGGATGGCAGGCAGGAGCTTCAAAGACTGCTCAACTGGCTAGTGTTTCAATGGGCAAAGTGACTAAGTGACATATACATTTCGATCTATGGAAAAGACCTCAGTAAATGAAAATGTGGTGGAAAGCCCATGACTGTAATGTTGGTCCATTCAATATGTAAGGAAAAAAAGGGCAGAAATTTGCACTGATGCAGGAGTATAAAGCAGCCTTTAGGATGTGAAGTGATAATGTTGCTATCACCCGGGGACAGGAGATGAGCAGAGGAGACAGGAGATGAGGGACTTGTCAGCAGGAAGAGAGAGGAAGCTTCCGCCAGCGGGGGAGGAAGTGGCCAGACAGTGACCCAGTCATCAACTCTCTTTGGGCTACGATGAGAATACAAAAGAAACGGAAAGAAACATGAGCACAATTAGCTACCGTAAGCGAAATGTACATCCTAAATACATTCTGACAGATGCACCCTATATCAGTTAAACACTAACCCTTTCATTTCTTTAGCTACCCTAAGCACAAACAAACAGCTGTTGAATAGCGTAAACTAAACACATTATGGAACATGCACTCCATATTTCTTTGTGTTCCTCAATGATCATTTATGCAATAAACTACCCTTTTTATCACCATCTTATGCAGTAGGCCTACAGTAAGTGTATTCTCATTAAAAAAATGTTTTAATAGTTTAAATGGCACCTATTTCCCATTAAGGTTGAAGAATGATTCAATTAAGGGCAATTAAGGGCCCAGTAATATCAGTACTGCAGTCATAAGGTCTTTTCGACAAACGTCTTTGTCAAAAGCTGTGTTTTTTTTCTTCAAATGTTCTGTATAACCTTTCAGTTTACAGTTTGCCGCTGCCTTTGATTGAGTTATTTTTAGTTTTTCTCGTTTCTTTTCGCATCTACACTGTAGAGCAGAAGCGAATCTATACATTTTTACTTATTTTGTATTATGCAACCTAGTGTCATTTTATAATTGTATGATAGTGTTTCCTTTGCTTGATGTTCTGTGTGAAGCACATTGAGTTGCCTTGTTGTTGATGCAAAGAAGTAGCATTTCAGCTGCAATAGTATACTGTAAGGGTCCGCGTGTCCACATACAGCATTTTTAGCTGCCAGTGCCTTTCTGCCATGCATTTCTATGAAATGTCATCTTTCCAGCGTTGTTCATTTCTTTTCAAAGCTCCCAGTGCCCATGCACCCTGGTTGTGGGAAGGAGTGCCACTCATCAATGTCACTTTCCAGAGGGTTGGAGTGACACACCCACAAGCAGCAAACATTGAGCACAGGCATCTCGCTCAGTGCATGTGTAGCAGTGTGTGGACACGATATCCAAAGTGCTCCGCCACTCAAAAACCCTTTCTAGACTGTATGGTGTAGGCCTACCGTAAGAACATTTCCCAAAGGTGGTGGTAATGTGAGCTATCACATAAATCCTAGTGAAGGAACAGGACCAATCACACAAGCCCGTGCTACGCTCTGCTGCAGAACATGAAGATGTATTACATTGAGTTCCTTAAACATTTATCATCATGAGAGAAAGCAGTGTGCTGCTATACATGCTGCCAAGACGGAACATGAATGTTTCTCAGTGTTGCTGTCAATCTGGCATTTACATCACGTCACGTGTTAACCATAAATAACACAATGTTATTATGAGTATACATGAGATAAAAGAAAGTAAGAAAGAGAAAGGGAGAGAGAGAGAGAGAGAGAGAGAGATGGAGAGAGAGAGATGGAGAGATGGACAGAAGCAGAGGAATTCAAGAATAAGTGCAACGATGCGTTGTGTGAGGAATTACCCAGAGTTCACTCTGGCACCTGGAATTACACCAAGGGAAGATTAGGGTGCTGCTCACCAACAGGTCTGGATTGGTTGATTCTCCTGTAGGAAATCCTGTAGGAAATGGTGTAACCAGAGGCTATACGCCATTTAGCTATGTCATAACTGGAGGAGGCACAAAAAATCCCAGCCCACTCATTTCAATTAAAGTTGCTCGCCCAGCACATACTCCCACGGATTACACCCTCCTTCCGGGTTTGGTCATCAACTTGATGACAATAGAGCATGCGCATCACAAACTACCTCCAGTGAGTACGCTCGTGCATTGAGCATATTGAGCCACCCATGCATGCAATACAAGAGCTGGCCACTAGTTGACTTTTGCTTAACCCATTAAATCCGGGAACGCATTGGTGTCACTTTAGATCTATTTGGCTATTCAAAAATAGCAGATATACAAGCTCATTGCGTGGCACCGAGGTACAGCGCTAAGAGCTTGTAGATTTTTTTTTAAATAAGGGTAATAATAATTATTATTATTACTATTATTATTATTATTGTCTCCGCCAGGCCGAAGGCATGGCGAGAGAGTACAGTCCGCTCTATTCTGTGCCAGTTTTCCCAGCCGCAACGCTTGTTAAATACTGATAATGGAGCTGTGCCGCCCCAATAGGTTATTCTAGCACCTGCTCTACCCGTCACCATTATGCCGACGCCGTTATTTGTGCGTGGAGGTGTGCCCGTGGGCGTGTTGTTGCTATATCCCCCACATTGCAATTCTACAGACACACATGGGTACGGGTTTCGGGGGGGGGGTTAGTGGAATCTAATACCACCCGCTGGTTTATAAAATCACCCGTCAAGTGCACACAGACACTACAATGGCTTTGTGCGTTGGACCATGAGCCGTGTTGCCAGCCTTGGCGAGAAATAAGCAACCGCAGTCCGCAGGTCTATGAAAACAAAAAGAAGCAACTATAAGGCCACATGAGCACTTCAAACTACTAACTAGAGCTTTCATATCCCCTAAATATTTCAGCCCGGCTCGACTAATAATTGACAAATTAGGCCCAGCCCAGCCCGTCAGTCATTTTTCTAAAGAAGCCTTATTTCTCATTAAATCTTGGTAATTCGTTAATTCTTCCAGAAGTCTATATTTTATTTAAAAAACAGCTTGGAGCAAATAGGGCTATATAAATATACACTGCCCCATAACCATTTTAAAAATGATTATGGTTATTCTATGAAATATATGTTTCATAGAATAACCGTAATCATTTTTGCGATGGAGAAATCACATCCAATGTTACCTTCTAATGCCCGCTGCCTGTGCTCTCATAGTGTCTCATTTGAAGAAATAATCCAACATTTACTTTGAGGTGAAAAAGACATGAAGAAAGCTCAATAGTCTGAAGATGTCATGTTATGGTTTAAACTTTAAAGGGGGCTGCTGCGTCATGACAACGGATTGATTGATTTGACCTACTTTTGGTTGCGCTGCCCTGTTGATTAATTATTTGGCATCAGCTGGGAATATATAACTATTTTAAATGGCTTTCATATACTCTTGGGGATCTGACTAATATGACAAGTTGCTTATTGTGAACACAATAGCCTACGCTACAAATTAATTAATATGTGAATTTATTTGGATGTAAAAAAAACGTAGACCCGGCTCAGCCGGTGCCGACGGGCCGGGTCGGGTCCCGTTGGGTTTGGGCTAAAATCTTAAGCACTTACATTTTTTATAAGATGAGCGGATCATAGTGATTTTCATTTTGGCTGCTGTCTCATTAAACCCATGCTGCGGGTGAATATTATATTATAGCCTATATTATATATATTAGCCTATATTATTATTATATTCCCCGCGTAAACGCTACGTTCATGACCCCCCAAAATAACCATATTTGAACTGGGGACCCCCCCATTTTGTTTGACTCGGTTCCACAGATAAATATTGTGAAAATAGCAGATCTACAAGCTCGCCAGGCGTTGGGTGCTCCATTGTGGTCTCGACCCACAGGTTGAGAACCACTGCATTAAAAGCTCAAAGCAAGTTACATGTCTAGTATGTTGTTGACCACGTAATGTAATGTTTTTGGTTTAGTGACTCTGTGGCGCGCGCGCGCCTCATTGTATGCTGTCCAAAATAACAGATCTGTAAGCTGTCGACACGACATGACGCAGCGCCGTTGATAGCTTGTATGTCTGTTATTTTGGGTAGGTAGGCGACGCACATATACGCATCGCAGCAATGTGTCTGGGTTTGAGAGGCTTTGATTGATGTAAACTTAAAGTTTAGCTCTGTTCGGGATTACTGAACAAAGGTGGATGATGAAAGATAACGGGGACAATATGGATGTAAGTTAACTTTAACTGCGTCACTTCAGAGGAAACTATGGAGCAACTTCAGAGATGTTTACACACCCCTGGAATCCATTAGAATGGTGGAAATAGAACGATAACAGCCAACGTGAGTACATAGGCTATAGACCTTTCCTAAAACTGTCCAATTTATTATACCCATGTGCTACTGTTTGTCTGTGTACCACGTAGGAGCGTTGTCGCAACATGTAATTAATTATTTGGGAGCAGCCGGTGTGTACCAATAGTATAAATATTTTAAATGGCTTTCATATACTATTCCGGATCTGACTAATATGACAAGCTTATTGTGAACACAATAGGCTACAAATTAATATAAAAATGTATTTGGATAAAATAAAATAAAAGAAGGAAAACAAGCCCAATGTGGCTTATAATAATCAGACCAGGCAACAGTGCAGAGACTGCAGACAGGGAGATAGGCTAGAGCATATATTGGATCGGGGATGACGGCTAGCGCAGTCTTCTCTTAAAGGCAATGGCTTCTGGCACGGTGATTGGTTTTATCATTGTAATGCCCAAACCACACCTATGCATAATGTAAGGGGTAGCTCAGGTGTTTGGCGGGTGAGAGGGGTGCCACAGAATACCGAATTTTGCGGGGAAACGCCTCTTGCCTAGTCCGAAATCCTTAATTAGTGGTTTGTTCAAATTTCACCCTGAATAGGGGCCAGTATGTTTTACCCCTTGTCCGTCCGTCCGTGTGTCCGTGTGTGTGTGTGTGTGTCCGTCTGTCACCAGCTAATCTCCGGCACCGTTGGCCCGGTCGCTCCGAAACTGTGCACACACACTCCCTGGATGCCAATTCAGAACCTCTGCCCCAAATCTTTCACATGGGCCTGTTATAGCGCCACCAGGAGGCCGATTTGTGCAAAACCCATTTTTTAATATTACTCCTACAAATTTTATCCAAACGTCATGCAAATCGGTACACAGTATCACTATAGTCATGTGATCAACACGGATCTGTCCGATTTCCCATATTCCATCCTCATTGCCTAAGGTTGGCTGCCAAAGTTTGCAGGATTGGTCCGTTTTGAACAAAAAGCCTCAAAGTATACACACAGCTTGGGATTTCCGTGAAATTTCACACGCACATTCCCACTAGGCAGAGGAAGAAATGCCACCCTTCTCACATTGGCCTGTTATAGCGCCACCAGCAGGTCTAATTTAGCAAAACACATTTTTGGAACAAAATGCCTCAAATCATGAATGCAGTGTCAATGCAAGAATAAATGGCACGGTTGGCACCCTTACACATTGGCCTATTATAGCGCCACCAGGAGGCCAGAATAACGTACCTGACCTGGCGGAGACCTGTGCTCCGAGGAGCACTTTTTCTAGTTATTAATGTTTTGGTGGGACATGGTGGCGCATTCGGTAGCGCTGTCGCCTCACAGCTAGAAGGTCCTGGGTTTGATTCCCGCCGGGGACGCTGTGGGCGCTGGGGGTGTGTTCTCTCCTCCGCGTCATCAGTGCCCATACCCTCGGTGCGGTTGGCGAAAGTCCTTTCTGTGTGGAGTTTGCATGTTCTCCCGTGTCCCCTAGGGTCGGTACCCTCACAAAAAACATGCAGTAATCCTGGTCTGCCTCCCCCTGGTCAGCCGGGGCGCCTGATGGAGGGGAAAGGAAGTGGTTGGAATAACGTGTTCCTTCCTCACGCTACGTCCTACCGGGGAAACCCCCCCCTGTCAGGTGATAAGAAGTGCCCTGCTCACTCCTCATGCATTGAAGGAAGCATGAGCTCAGTTCGGGGCTCTCCCCAGGCTGGCAGAGTGAGAGTACGCCCAGGATTACAGCTTAGGCAATTGGCACTGGGTGAAAAAATGGGTTAAAAAAATCGTGGGTTAAAAGATCTGCTATTTTTGAAAATAAAATCGTGAAAATGGGTACAAATCTTTAACTCAAATCTTTGCTTTTGGGGGGGGGGGGGTCCCTGGAACAAAATATTTTGAGATGGGGGGGGGGGGGGGGGGGGGGACGGTGGGCTGCTGACAAATACATATCATTTTGGGTGGTCCTTGACATGAAAAAATTTTGAGAACCACTGATATTATAGCAACATGATGTTTTTTTTTTTCAAAATGAAGCAAAGATTTTAGTTATTTTTTTTTACAAAACATACATTCATAGATTTGCCAAAATGTACAAGATTTTTCAAAAACAAAATAGCAGATCTGCAATCTCGTAGCTTGTATATTTACTTTGGCCTATTTATGAATAGGCCAAAGTATAAGATAATGGTTATAGCTAAAATAAAATAAAATGACACAGTATGCGTTTCCGGATTGAACGGGTTAAGTTAGAAATCTATCAAAAGTTGAGAAAAACAAACCCAAAGAAAAGTGTACATGATGTGGGCCGCTGAGAAGAAATTGTATACTGTCTTGAGATTGCTGGCTCAACCCTCTACACAAAGTCTTCACATTGCCTCTTGCTTAGCCTGAAGTAAGTTTTAAAATCATCTATGTCCAGATGGAGCTCCTGGATGAGGTTGTGATATGCCCCGTACCACCATTGGGAGAGGAGGATATCGCGTGTTCGATTGTCAGCAGAAAAAAAGCACTCTAGGCAGCGCTTTTTCTTCATAAAAGGTGGACGGTGTGAACATACCCTGAGTCTGCAGTACTGAGGAGGGGAGGTCATTCCACAGCTTGGGAGCCAGGAGGGAGAAGTGTGTAGGACGCTTGGAGCATTGGCCAGGGAGTTGTAGGGAAGGGACAAACAGCAAATTAGCTGATCTAAGTGAGCAGGAAGGGAATGTGGGGGTGAATCATGTCCTGAGGGTAAGGAATGCAATCAAGGGCATATATGCCCTTGATTGCATTGCATTCCATCACCAGTGTTTTTCTGAATTGGGTGTGCCAGGCAGCAACCGGAAGCCAGTAAAGGGAATTTTCAGAGCTGTGGATGTGCCAATGTAAATCTTCTGTTTCTTACGTCAGAGGTAAATTGTCTCGGGCATCTGATGGCTTTGATTTGCTCTGAGAACAGTATTATGCTGTCTCAGCTCAGTCAAAATATGCTGAAACAGGTGCTGTTTCCTCCCTATCAGCGGACATCACCACTGGTGAATCAGCAGCTTATAGCACTTGTTTCAAACTAAAGCCTCCCATAATGAAGACGGTTCAGTTTGACCACATGCACTAAATAACAACACACAGTTGCAATGATCAGCAAGGCATTCTGTGTTTGTGGGTATATCTCTGAGTGTGCATGTGTATTTGAGTGTGCATGCTCATAGACAAACATGTACATGCTTGTGTATGTGTTTATACAGTAGCAGTGTTTTTGTCTTTGCAGAATGACGAGTGGTACTCTGAAATGGGTCCATCCTGGGTGAAAACATCCATCTGGTAGATGGAGTTGTGATTATCTGAGATGAAAAACTATCAGTGTTGTGGGGTTGTGTGCCAAAACATCAGAAGCTTGACAGATGGCTGGTTGGTTGTATCAGTTGTTGGTGTACAATGAAGAGAACTCACAGAACAGGCTTTAGAGTTGAAGGAAAGAAAGGTCTTTAGTTCAAATTTTTAGTTTCCCTACTGGCCAAGATGAAAGTGCACTTTCAAGTTCTGTTGTTTTAACCATATGAACCCTAGCCTCCCTATTCTGGCGAAAAAGGCAAAAAGGCAAAAAAAAAAAGAAGGGGCAGAGGATAGACCGCTGGGACTCCGGTTATCATTGCAGACAAACAACACATTGTATATAAACACATACAGGTGCAGTGCATTCTGTACAAACAGTAGTTGTTATTATTTCATGATTCAGTCCAACAGTAGTCATGATGATTTTCAGTCCAAAGCCCGTTTTCATTATCAACACAATGAATACTGGGGTCACTTATTCAGCCTTCATAATGAGACTAGGGATGGGGCGATATATGAACGTTATATGTCACGATTATTGTGGCAAACATAATTGCGATTAACGATATTATTGCGATAATCAAAATATGCTTAAAACTTCAAATGCCACTTTTGTTAAACCACTTGGACCCCCAGCATCCCTATTCTGGGGGGAACGGTCACCAAAAAATAGCTGATCTACAAGCTCACAACGCGTTGCAACGCGTTTTAGCGAATCGATTTGTGTAGAGTGAAATAAGAGTGTACCAAATGTGCTCTTTACAGGTCCGTTTTATCAAGTATAGAGGGTTTAAGTGGTACTGAATTTGCAGCTCAACAAAAGCGATATTCATCCTAGTGTATGACGGAGGACAATTTCACGATTGTCCCATCCCTAAACGAGACACAGCCTTGTGGCTGAAGAGAGGGCCTTTGAGCAGGTTGAATGACGCGACTTCAAAGCAGTGTTGTCTGTGTGCCCTAGAAGGACTGTATCCCCCTCAGAACACACAGCAAAACAATGAATGTCCTCGCAGCCACAGTCCCTCCTCACACACGCATCAATGAAAACACCCCAAACACTTCAGATGGCTCAAATGTCTCCATCTCTAGTGGCGTGCATGGAGAGTCACATGACTGGAGGGACCACATTTCTTTCTTGTTCCTTCCTTCACTGACTCCCATTCTCTTCTACTGAACCCCTTCTTCTTTCATGGAACGAGGGGAGTGAGAAGTCTTGCCTGGTTTTTCCGGCGCATGGTGGCCGTCTGAGTGTAAAATGGCCATGTATGTTGCAGCGGTAGGACTGGGAAATTAACCGAACATAATATGGAAAGTTGGAAACTGACATTTAGAACCAATAACCAACTTAAAGGGCCTATGACGTGCTGTAGTGGAGTCAAAAGTACAAAATGTATTAAAAATTTTGTGGAATAAAAGTCATCAGCTTACCCCCCCCCCCTCCTCCAAAAATTGAGGACTTAAAGGACGACATTTTCAACCTATCATCAAATAATTGGTCCTCACTAATGCTCTTGATAATATGGTACAATTCTTTTCTACTCGATCTGTGTCTCAGAGGAGGGCTGTGGACAGTTCGGGAAACCTACCAGTGACAGCTCACTGATGAAATTGAATTGGACTTTTTCAAACAAGAATTAAATGTTCTTATTTTACTTTTGAATTAACCCAAGAACAATGGCTTCCATTATAGCATGTTCCAGAAAAGAAAGCCTGCAGTTTTTATTAGCTTGGATTCCCCATCAATGATGTCACTGGTAGGTGGGTTTCTGAAGTGTACACAGCCCTCCTCTGAGACAAAGACACATTTTTACCATATTATCATGAGCATTAGTGAGGACCAATTATATGAAGATAAGTTGAAAATGATTGAAGTCGTCCTTTAAGTACAGTACTCAAGTATACTGTATGTACCTACTTTACTGTCCACCACTGAACAACACTGGTCATAGTGCTGCTACAGTATGCTTCTACTGCAACTACATGACTGTATAGATCCTGTAAGACTTCAAAAGCACAGCCCTGCAGCCACACACGCATGAATTATATTACACACACACACACACACACACACACACACACACACACACACACACACACACACACACACACACACACACACACAGTCTCAAGCATCCTTGAAATCCGTTACGGTTGTGGGGATTTTGCAAAACAGCTCATCCATGCTTTTGATCTATTCCCCATCTCCAGCCTGCAAAGAGAGAAAAACAAAAGAGGACAGGGGACTGCTGTATGTCTCCCACTGCTGTATGACTAAACCAGAGAGCTGCTCACACACGCACGCACGCACGCACGCACGCACGCACGCACGCACACACACACACACACACACACACACACACACACACACACACACACACACACACACACACACACACACACACACACACACACACACACACACACACACACACACACACACACACACACACTGTGTGTGTGTGTGTCAATGTGTCAAAGTATGCATTTAAACACCTTTGAGAATCTATGCCTACATAATACACAGTATGTACTGCATATCACCACAGTCGGGTGGAAACCTTGTTACAGTATGTCCAAAAGCGTTTGGAAAAAAAGACCTACTGTGTTCCAATGTTTTGTATTTGTATTGTAATTCATATTTTGTCACAAGCACTTGTTAATATTTTTCATTGGTTAAATAAATAAAACCCACAGGCAGACTTATAGGCAAACATTTTGTTTACAAGTATAAGATAGGGCATTCTTCTTGCAGAAAGAATGCCCACCTTGACCAACTTCTGACTGATTGATTGATTGATTGATGTACTTTATTTAGTAAGACATGAGAACATCAGTACATGGAAGTACAAATTCACAATACAAGGTCTACTAAACTGGGAGACTCATTAAGCACTGAGCTTGTTTAAGATGAGATCCCCATGCACACAAATCATGATGACATATAAGAGACAGACAGATATACACACTACTATACAGAAAGTCATACAATCAGCTTACAGGTTACTGGTATGAAGAGTGAAAAAAATGTACAAAAGAAGAAAAAAAAAAGGGGGGGGGGGGTAGGGGGGGTAGGTTAAGACTTAGACAGGGGCCATTTTCGAATTGCAGCCTCCTGAAGGTGTACCGTATCTTTAGGGCAGTTTTGAAAGTGAGTAGGGTTTTACACTCCTTTACTCCTTTTGGTAGGGCATTCCACATTTTTGATGAATAGCATGAGAACGAGTTCATTCCCTTTGTTGAGCCAAATCTGGGTTGCACATGATTTGTGGAGCTGCCTCTGGTGTTATGATCGTGGACTTCATTAACATTTAGGAAATATTTAGACAAATACAGGGGGATCCCAATGTGGTGTATCTTGAAGACCAGGCCCATAGCAAGTTGCTGTACTCTGTCCTCAACCCTAAGCCATCCAATCCTAGCAAAATGAGCAGGGGTTAGATGGGTTTTGTAATCGAGGCCAAGAAGTAGCCTTACTAGTTTGTTTTGGGATTTTTGGAGCCTTGTTTGTAAGGCCTTGGAGGTGTTGTGATACCATGAAGTGATCACACTGTCCAAACTTTATTCGGCTAGTCAGAACGTCTCTGAGGTGCAAGAACAGAGAAAAAAGTTCTGAGAGGCATTGCCGAAGTTCTGAATGATGTCATTTTGTAGTTATAGCCTACTATCCGAACAAATTTTGAATGTCAGTTAAAGTATGTAGTGGGCGAAAGTGGGAGAAAAGTTTGTGCATAAGGATGACTTTCTGAAAGTAAGAAAACAGACAGAATTAATAAGGCCATTTGGGTTAACAGCAAGCGTCACAGAATGCACAAGGCTAGCGTTGGATCAAGACTATCATAGATGTAATTGATCAAGTCTGACTTTTACTTTCGTATCATAGATATGCAAATGTAAAAATCGATTACATTTGTGAGCTTGTAGATCAGCTATTTTTTGGTGACCGTTCCCCCCAGAATAGGGATGCTGGGGGTCCAAGTGGTTTAACAAAAAAAAAAACCAGCACTCACGGAACAGTCCTTTTAAGGCACTTTTATTCACATATATTTAAGTAGGCATGGTATGCTGCACAGCAGACAGCAACGTACGCATTTTGGCGTCAAGCCTTCATCAGCGTTGTGTGCTGCGGGCAACGGAAGTGTGAGTTATGTTACGTCCCCGTCTAGGGGAAAAAGGGATGCAACATAAACTGGGAGTGAAACCCGTTTTTATTAATAACTTAAGGTATTTTACATGAATTGAAATAGACTTACACTGACATAAACCCACGCACACACTGACGCACAACTCCACTGCATACCCTTATAGTTTGCTGTGATATTGATGTATGCTGTGTTTTATTGATGACTGTGTGTTATATTTGACGTTTGCCGTGCGCTATGACAGCAATGGACAATGATTGAACTTTTATGCCACAGTATGGTTCAACCTGTCAGGTGCTGTAACAGAGGCGTATGCAGCGAATCAGACAGACTGAAGTCACGGCATTCATTCGCCAGTGGAAAACTCCTCTCCTAAATAAATGATACGCCAGGTTCCTACCTCGGGCTCTCCTCTCTCTCTGATCAGACAGTTTCCTGCTGCCGCCGCCGTCGGGCCACGGCGTGGGCCAGACCAGACCTCCTCTTCTCCCTATGTGTTGTAGGCAAGACCTCCTCTTCTCTCCACGCTGTGCCCGTGGTGGTGTAGTCCGATCACCTCAACGTTGTGGCTGATCGTCTCCTCCCTTCACGTCGCTGAGGCTTTGATCTCTGCTGTGTCAACGGTCTCTAGCGTCCAAATTAAGAAAAGTAACTATATTCCTCCTCGTGTGGGCGTGTAGTTTTAAAGATATTCATGCGCTTAACAGTAGAGTGATTTGAGTTCCCGTTTCCTCGAGGTGCTGGATCCAGACAGATTACGAGTGGGGATGGCAGAGCAGCAGTGGCAGAGATTGATTATTGATGATGCGCTCACACTATTCCTGTTAAAGGAAAGTGATCACGCCAGCGTGCCTGTGTTTATATTTTGAAATGACCGGTTGCAAGGAAGCCGTTTATTGTCTCCGTCAGGCCGACAATAATCCAGTTTTAAATTGAATGATAAAAAAAATAAGCTTTTGTAATAAACAAGAAACCATATTTTTACATGATTTTGTGTCGTGTCATTCACTCTGTATTGGTGTGAATGGTAGTCCGAACCTAGAGTAATAACTTTCCTAAAACCTGTTACGCACGCACGCACGCACGCACGCACGCACGCACGCACGCGCTAACGCTTACAGTATGAGCTGTATATTGGATGAATAATGATTTTCATCTCAACATGATTTGTTATTCAAGTCCACTAGATTTGATATAAAATATGAATTGAAATGCAATCAAAACATTCTATAATATGGGCCAGGAATTCAACATAACATGGAATCTATTTCAGAGGACATGAGAAACACCTCAACCTCTGAATAAAACTGATGACTCCTACTATTTGGAAACCCATATATAACAACCTATATTTTGAAGAATTGCAACTTTAGAATTGCAAAATCCTACATGCATGCATACTATTTCCCACATGTGCACGCATATGCACACATGCACACGCAAGCGCAAGCGCACACACACACGCACACAATCGACGCACAGACGCACATGCACACACACGCACGCACGCACGCACGCACGCACGCACACGCACACGCACACGCACACGCACACGCACACACACACACACACACACACACACACACACACACACACACACACATAGAGAATAGGGGATCAGAAGTCTCACCCCGGTGGAATTATCCCAAGCTTCAGTCCTTATAGACCACCTAGACTATTAGATTTGCACTATAGGTACTCATCTCTGCTGGAGCCTGAAGGCAGAGAAAGATCCAAGCCAAGCCATGCTGAGCCAAGCTTTGTTCACTGGAGACCTATGATACTGCCCCTGAACGAGTGAAAAGTCAAAGAATGGGAGAGAAATGTTTAACCTGTCGACTCCCTCTGAGTTTCTCTCTTTCGTTTGCGATCAAATATCCATTTTCTATATTGTAAGTTCACATTGAAACACAAAATACTAAATGTTCTTGGCATAAGCACCGGATGCTTATGAATCACCTCTTTCCACAGAACCCCATACAGTATATTTTCATGGCAGTCCTCAATTGTTAAGTAAAAATCAAAAGGAAGTCTGAGGCAAATTAAACTGTGCCACTAACTAATTAAATGAACGAAGACCATTGTCCCCAAAGACATCTCCCAATGAATAGATACCTCTGACGGACCACTGATGAAATTGAATTGGACGCCCCCAATTAACAGTCAATTATTGTTAAATATTGGCTAGGAAGGGTTCCATTTAGCAATTTGCATGCTTTTGTCAGAGGTCACCAGACACAAATTAACAGAAAATTGTTGGACCGAAACATTGCTTAAATCAGGGGTTCCCAAACATTTCCATACCAAGGACCCTCAAATTATGTAGTGGTCTTCAAGAGACAAAAAGGTGGCCGCACACACTGGTAGCCAAACTGACAACATTTTATTATAGGACGCAGAGTAAATAAACCAACGTTTCGGCAGATAACTGCCTTCTTCAGGCTATACAGAACACATTACAAGTCACACATATGGTGCCTGAGATAGTCATACAACCAATCACACATGGATCTGAGAGCCGTTTCACACTCAGGTCCCGGGTGCGCGCTCCAGACCGCTTGGCTAGTGTGAATGTAGCGAATCGACCTGCGAAACGGATAACCGTTCCGTTCCCGAAACCACCTCCGGAGGCAGTTTCGGATCCGGATCATGCGTTTTCGGGTACGGTACGCTGCAATGTGAAAGCAAGCGTACCATTAGACGGAAGTGGCCCGCTATTTGGAATAGGTGACGGTATATAAACTCGACAAAAACAGCCAACAAAAACACTGCTCTTCTAGCCGGTGCTACTGAATGAATGAAAACGCCCCAGAATGCATTGCGCACTTAAAGGGATACTCCACTTTCAAATAAAATAAACATTAAAAATATATATTTAAAAAAATGAAAGAAGTTATGGCAAAATCATGGCCCCCTCACACATTAGAGTGTGTTAAGGTGGGCTGGTGCATATTACTCTTAAGGTGGAACATAACAATTGAAATAATAATCAACTTATATTATGGGAGCCTTTCTAACAATTTTACTCATTCAATTCTGAACCGATTCTTAAAATTAAAAATTCTCTATTAGCTGTGAAGGGCCTTCTTTCATGTCTATCAGTCATGAAACATTGGCGGGTCTCCATCGCGCATTTCAGGTGCGCGAGCAGCGCATATAGTATATCTTGTGGGTATCTTGTGGAGTTTCAGCTACTATGCATCCCAGAAATATATAGCTTATAAGGCTTTGTAATTTGAAATTTGTAAGTAAATATGGTAACTCATTTAGATGTAGGCCTACGTAGGTTTATAGTTTCCCAAGGACTATAGCCGTTTCACTCATGATGCAATTTCTCTTTCATAACAGATACATACATGTGCCAGATAATCCCCACACCAAGAGAGTCAAAAAAGAAAAGACGTTGGATTGATGTACTTTATTTAGACATGAGAAACAGTACATGGAAGTACAATTCACAATACAAGGTTTCAGTCATTCAGTCGGACTTCACTGTATAGGCTATAGTTGCCTTTTCATAAATGATATATTTTTGTACTTAAGCTGTCGTGAAAGTTTATAATATTTAGAGAAATTTAAAGTTTCAAATACAAAAGTATTAGTAGTTGTGAAGGTTAGCAAATTGGACATTTAGACTGAATGTTTCCTGTATCCTCATCTTGCGCTAATGCACACAAGTGTTTTCACCAGGTTTTATTTGTGTTGTTTCTCATAAGCGTACATCCGTTGTCCGTCAACAACACAGAAGTCTGTGGCTTGACTTCTGTGCGCTCACTGTGTTGAGCGCTCAGTGCGTTCTCCCCGCTTCGGGGCGAGGCTCCCCAAAGGACCGTGCACTTACATAGATCGCCTCCCCTCCCCAGCATAGCTCTCCAGCCTATATTTCTGCGCGACGACCACAAACATTGGCGCATAGTTGATGACGTCTGTGTCCACAGAAGAAACACTATGTGCATGCCGCCACCTATAGGATCGGGGGTATACATGCAAGTGTTCTCTGATGCGATTGGATCTTGGGCAGTGTGAATGCTGGCCAGCCAAGCGTACTGGGGAATGCTTCGATTCAAACGGATCCAGTGAGAAACCGCCCTGAAGGAACACAGGTTCTAATGAGGTCTGTCCCTGTGCTGAGAGCAATCGGGACCAGGTGCTGTCCAGTGGTGTAAAGTAACTAAGTACATGTACTCAAGTACTGTACAATTTGAGGTATTTGTACTTTACTTGAGTATTTTCAATTTTCAATACTTTTACTTCACTCCACTACATCTCAGAGGCAAATATTATACTTTTGACTTAAACCCTTTTGCTCTTTGGGGAGCATAGGTCATTTATGAATTTCCTCCAGCTATTTCGGTGTTGGGTGATTTTCTCTGCTTCCTTCCAAGATGTTCCTTTTTCCCTGAAAGCTCACAATGTGTCGCGATGCGACGGATTGTGAGCTTGTAGATTTCTACAAAAGATTTCTATACATTTGAAATCTTGAAATGGGACATTCTGCCTAAAGAGTACTTTTAGTTTTGGTGCTTTGAGTACATTATGATGCAGATACTTTTGTACTAAAGTACATTTTGAATTCCGGACTTTAACTGTGTTTAATAGCACTGATTTATGAAAAAAAATAACTGCAAAAGCATAAAAATGGAGTTAGCTGGTTTCTGCCCGATAGCAACGATATAATATTCTTACACCTAATTGTGCTGCATTTCTCTGCTATGCGTGCCTTAAGTTCACGTGTCGTCATTCCTACATGCCTTGCTACACGGGCAAGTAAATGACTACTTTTGTTGTGTGTACCTTTGATGA
Source organism: Gymnoscopelus braueri (assembly GCF_963280865.1). Lineage (NCBI taxonomy): Eukaryota > Metazoa > Chordata > Actinopteri > Myctophiformes > Myctophidae > Gymnoscopelus > Gymnoscopelus braueri. The sequence continues at coordinate 48,208,807 of NC_137606.1, forward strand.
GGATATATTTGCCAGAATGAGGATGCTTAAATTTGTGACATTTATGAGTACTATCGCATTGAGCACAGGAGCCGCATTTATAGTTGTCGTTAGGAATAGGAGCCAATATACGTTGAGTAGGAGATAAGACAGGGGGTAAATCAGACTTGACCAAATGGTTTCTGAGATTCTGACCACAGGAAAAAACAATCAGAGGCGGTTTGGAAAAGGTATTATTTAGTAGTGAGTCAGATCTCAGCCACTTTGGAGTAACAGGTGGAGCAGATGGTTGACTGTTCCTTCTTATTTTCTGTCCGTCTCTGAAACAATTCAGATCTGGGTTTTTGTTTATGTGAGGCATTGCTAATTTGGATATTAGAAAAGCCCTGTTCTTTAAATTTGGCCTGCATGCTTGTCAAGTGACGATTCAGGTCAGCGGGTTTGCTGCAAATGCGCTTGACTCTGCAAAATTGGCTGTAGGGTGGGCTGTTTATTAGGGGCAGAGGGTGACAGCTATCAGCCCTTAGGCTATTTCGATCAGTGTTTATTTTGTAGAGGTCAGTATATAGTACATCATCTTCTCCGAAAACATGTGTTTTGCAAAAAGCGGCCTCCTGGTGGCGCTATAACAGGCCCATGTGATATTTGGGGCAGAGGTTCTGGGTGGCACAGTGTACATGCCCACCACCGCGGAGGCTGGCGGTTCAAATCCATCGTGGTGCATCCGGCTTTGTCGAGTGTCTATAACACAATTGGCCCGTGTTCGGGGTAGGGAAGCCGGGCGGGGAGGGCGATATTTGTCACTGCACATACTTCTACAGGCTGGGCCGGGCGTCACCTGTAGGGTGACCACCCGTCCCGAATCTCGTGGGACAGTCTCGAAATTGGACCGTCTGTCCCGCGTCCCGCACAAACGGAACAATGTCCCGCGAATCAAAGATTCGAGAGAGAGAAAAAACCTGCTATTATATATATTTTTTCTCCAATATATTAGCGTAGGCCATAGGATTATATCACATCCCCATAATAGTATTCATATTATTTCCGCAATAATCATTAAAGAGGTGGTGCCATGTTTTTGCACTTTTTCTGTTTTTCATGTGTCTATGAGGTTGATAGAACTTAATTAAGCCCCCCGGTGGTGTTTTTATGGTGTTTTATGTCTTCTCTGACTATTTGGAGTTTCTTCCTGGAGGCTGAAACCTTGAGGGTCAAACGTGCCAATAGAGAAACAGCGCTTTAGTGACATCACAAAGCCATACCCTCCCTCTCATTATCATAACACAACAGGTGTGGGCATGAGGAGGAGGAGGGACTAGGACAGGTGGGTGGTGCTAAGGTGGTGGAGGAGGTGCTAAGGTGAGAACCAGGTATACTTAATGAACTGGAGGCGTGTCCACATAAAAACAACATTTTAACACTTACTGTACACTTTTTTTTTTTTGAAAAAAATCCTTACATAATAATAATACCTTATGATCAGGTTTTAGGGTTGAAAAATATCATGGCACCCCATCTTTAACGAGAAACGCACGCAGCCCCAAAAAAAACACTCGCCCCTATTTTTTTCGCCGACCGAGGCAAAAGTAGATCCAAAGTAGACTAGGTATTTTTTGCGACCAAAAGACCATGTATTATGCAAGTACATAATGAAGTTGACCAAAGTTTCTCAGCTGCATTATATTTGTTATTATTGTCTGTCTATCCTCTGAAAGAAAGGGGTTTAAGGGGCGTCATGGCCATTCACTGTGCGTACGACGCGACACCCTCACTCTCACAGATCCGTGATTTCATACCCCCCACTTTTTGCAAAAGATTTCTTTTTTTTCAATCGATTTTTTTGTTGTTGATAATAAATCGGTAAAATCAGGCAAAAATAAGAATGAAATAGCATAACCCTAACCTAACCCTAATCCTAACCCTAAAACCGAAATAAAGTAACCAAAAATCGTAAAGAAAACTAACAGAATCCGCCCAATAACCATGTCCCGCGATGTCCCGCAAAAGGGGTTCACCTGTCCCTCAATGGGCCTGTTTGGAGGTGGTCACCCTAGGCACCTGTCAGCAGGGAGTGTTGGGCGGGAGGAGTAGGATGGAGGCTCTGCGTCCTCCTGGTGGGGGCTCCTCACTGGTAGGTGAGTCAGTAGAATACAGCAGCAGTGACAACACACAAATGTGTGTGGGGAGGAATTAATTGGCATAACCACTAAATTGGGCAGAAAAGGGGGTAAACAACAAAAAAGCTACATTTATTGTTTTATGATATCCTCCAATAAAAATTTCAAATCAAAAAATGATTCATTTCTCATTCTCTCCTTCTTTCTGCCCCCCCCCTGGGGACCTCAGCCCCCACTTTGAAAACAAGGGACTTAGAATGAGCAGGTTGAGCAGGTAGAACATTGGAAAACAACACCTCCTTCATTGGGTGGGAAATTTAATTGCTCTTCAAGAGAGCGCCAAGAAACTGCAGCTGTGGGAATGAACCAAATTACCAGAGGACAGAGTGTCAGGATAGATGTGAATAGATACTTTAGTTTTATTTGTTGTGCCTGCAGATTGCAATTTGTACCAGGGCATGGGGTGCCCTGGAAACAAATTCATTTGAACTATAGAGACTCGAGTCATGAGGGAATTCGGCAGTGCAGCCCATTTATCCAAGTCTTTTGTGATATTATTAAAGGAATTCTGAAAGATCAGCAGCGAAATAATAAATGACGAGGCCAAAATACTTAAAATGAGTAACAACCAGAATTTGAGGGGCATAACCAAATTGATTATGGCATCATTTAGGGGCAAGAGATCAGATTTGGGCCAATTAATTCTGTATCCTTAATTGGCACTAAAATAATCCAATACGGACAAAAATATGAATGGATTGTGGAGCATCCTCAACATACAGAATAAAAGTTCATCGTCAACATAATAATGATAGGTGTGACTGCGATGGACTGGCAAACCCTCTGAGCAGTGGTTCAAGTGAAAGAGCATTATAATAGAGGGTAGAGGACACACGAACGATGTACAAAAAAGAATTTCACCCACTTTTTTACCTTGTAAACCTGTGATGTGACAATAAAACTGATTCTGATTCTGATTCTGATTCTGATTCTGATTCTTTGTCTGAACCTCCAGCAACCCCAAATGGTAATGAACAATTTCTTCCCGTTAGAATCATCACTGAAGGGTTGGAGTAAATCACCTTAATCATGTTAATATTGAATCAAAACCCTTTTTTTTCAACCATCCCTAAATAAGACCATTGCAGGCGATCAAAGGCTTTCATTAGATCTAGCGACAGCACCGCAGTATAGGCCAATGGAGTGCACCATCTATAATTTGTAGTGATCTCCTCATATTATCTGAAGCTATCCTAGTCCTAATAATTAAGCCCATTCGGACACAGTGAAGCAATTTAAGCAGGTGAGTTTGTAACTGGCGTGCAAGAACCTTAGCATAAATCTTCACTTCCTAATTTAGTGAAATGAAACAGACGGCCTATAGCTCCCACATCTATGGGGTCCCATGTTCTTTTGCAGCAGCAATGAATTCTGAGCTACATTTATATCCCTAGCCAAGGACCATTTCTCAATAGAAAGCAATCTCTCTCCCTCTCTCTGTATCTACCGCATTCCATGCTGTCCTCCTCCAGTGGTGGAAAGTAAGTATAAGTACATGTACTCAAGTACTGTACTAAAGTACAATTTTGAGGTATTTTTTTTACTATACTGGAGTATTACAATGTTTGTATACTTTTACTTCTACTCCACTACATCTCAGAGACAGATATTGTCATTTTTACTCCACTACATTTATTTGAAAACTTTTGTTACAACCCCCATATACATTTCGTCCATTTGAAAATAGCTGATCTACAATCTCTACAAGCTTGTAGATCTGCTATTTTCTAAAGATTTGTATACAATTTATACATTTGAAAACTTGTGGAATGGGACATTCTGCATAGTAAGTACTTTCTGCTTTTGGTACTTTGAGTACATTTTGATACCAATACTTTTGTACTTTCACTCAAGTACATTTTGAATTCCAGACTTTCACTTGTAACAGAGTATTTCTACATTGCAGTATTGCTTACTTTTACTTAAAGTAAAACATTTGAGTACTTTTTCCACCACTTCTCCCACATGTATGGGGTCCCTGTTCTTTAGCAGCAGCAGCAGCAGCAGCAGCAGCAGCAGCAATGAATTCTGGGCTACATTTACATCCCTATAGCCAAGGACCCTCTTTCTCAACAGAAAACAATCTCTCTCCCTCTCTCTGTATCTATTGCATGCTGTCCTCCTTCACACTGAGAAATTGAATCGAGTTCCTCTGCAAGCAGCAGTGTGTGTGTGTGTGTGTGTGTGTGTGTGTGTGTGTGTGTGTGTGTGTGTGTGGGGCGGCGGGGGGGGGGGGGCTTCAGTAATAGTGTTCTCTGTGAGAGAGGGGCTGATAAAAAAAGCATGGGGGAAGAAAAAGGCAGATTGCCATAATAAACGTACGTATGCAGCTGACAGGAGATAAGTAAATCAAATAGGACAGAGGGAGAGGGAGGGCGAGAAAGAAAGGGAGAGAGAGAGAGAGAGAGGGAGAGGGAGAGAGAGAGAGAGAGAGAGAGAGAGAGAGAGAGAGAGAGAGAGAGAGAGAGAGAGAGAGAGCACGAGAGCACATTGTCCCTTTAACTGTCGGATGTCTTGTGTAAATAAGAGCTCCACAACTAGAATAGTTTTATGTAAATTGAAGTAGAGCCCATGCACTGTGTGTGTGTGTGTGTGTGTGTGTGTGTGTGTGTGTGTGTGTGTGTGTGTGTGTGTGTGTGTGTGTGTGTGTGTGTGTGTGTGTGTGTGTGTGTGTGTGTGTGTGTGTGTGTGTGTGTGTGTGTGTGTGCGTGCGTGTGCGTGGGTGTGTTTATTCCTATTGTGTGTTCTAGGCACTGGCTGTTCCATTAGAATAAAGTGAAGGAGATGAGGACAAACAACCCCCCCCACCCCACCCCTCAGCTCCTCCATTTCACAATTAGCTGTACCCCAGTAGACCTTGCCAGAAGGACAAACTGTTACTACATTCTACTGCTATACTTCAGAACAGAGTACAGAGTCTACATCAGTCCTCTCTTCCCCATATCAGAAAACACACAGGAGGCGGACCAAGTCCTTTATTTAGTCATTTACACGACTCGTATCTGGATATGCAGATATAAATTGAGCGCTCACGCACACGTACGTACGCACGCACGCACGCACGCACGCACGCACGCACGCACGCACGCACGCACGCACGCACGCACGCACGCACGCACGCACGCACGCACGCACGCACGCACGCAGGCAGACAGACAGACAGACAGACAGACAGACAGACAGACACTTACTGTTTGACAGTTTGAACCATCCTGACATATACATAATATAAATATGAAGTGGGGGTCTCCGTCTCACTCACTACTGTTTGATGATGGGTCTTTTGAACTATAATGAAATAGGCTATAAATATGAAGTGCAGAGGGTCTCACTATACCGAATCCTGAAAATATAATGAAGTATATGAAGTGCATCAGGAACGAAGTGAGGGCACAGCTAGATAATCTGTGTTGTCTGTCCTTTATGTGTGTATTTGAAAATCCAATTTCCTTAACTCTTAATAAAACTTCTGAAAGTCAGCATACTGTAGCTGTATTCCAGGAACAGACACAAAGCAGCGTGCAGATCTCGAACCAATAGAAATAGTCGAGGAACACAGTCACGAACCCTAGCAAAAATAGAGACACTGAGGGAATATTTGGAGGGGTGGACGACGGCGCTATACACAACGTGCTGCTCGATCAGGACAGTCTCATTGAAACATGTATTTTAATGATAAAGTGCGGAAGGGGTGTAGGCTACCAACCCTGCATTATGACAGTTTCATTAAGGCATTTCAGTTCAGTACATTTATATTGTTGGGCTTCTTACACATGTAATCTATCCTCTATTGTCTGCCAAGTCATTTCTTACTGTTTTATTTAAAGCAGCTGTCTTTCATTTTTGTTGTATATGTTACAGACTGTGAGAGAGGGGCTGTGACTCGGCCGCGGTCCGGCACGCTCCCCCCTGCCAGAAAAACCTTGTCCCGCTTTTCCCACATAATGGTTTCGGACATGAACTGTAACGTATATAATATACTTCCTCGAGGAAAACAGTAAATCTGTGATCAAACTCGTCTGCTGAAGAATTCTGTTGCCGACCTCATTTTGAAGGAAGCGGTGAACATGCATGCATCTGAATTAATACATTAGTTGCACTGTCTAGACTGTCTAGGTCAAGCCTCGCTTTTTCTTAATTCCTGGATGACTTAATTCTGCCTTTGTGAAATGGGCCCCTAGTGAATCATTGGAAAACAACACCTAGCTCCTTCAGTGAGTGGGAAAGTTAATTGCTCTTCAAGAGAGTGTCAAGAAACTGCACCTGTGGGATTGAACCAATTTACCAGAGGACGCAGTGTGTGAATAGATGTGAATAGACACTTTGTTGTTTTATTTGTTTGTTGTGACTGCAGATAGCTATTTGTTCCAGTAAAGGGCAGGGGGTGAGAGTGGAAGCATAGAACTTACAAACTAGATTCAGGGGGCACATTCATTCGAACTACAGAGACTGGAGCCCTGAGGGAATTTGGCAGTGCAGCCCATTTAAGTACTGTGTGATATTATTAAATTAATTCTAAAAGTTGACTTTGGCTGTATAGTCTGCAGTGAAATAATAATACATATTATGTTCTTATGTTGGTCCTCTGTTCACATGATTCCCATGATTTCCCAGTGTTGTTTTTTTTACCCCACATGAGCTGCTTCTGTAAAAGTCAGTCTTTCATACTCATCCAGTTAGTCCATTATGTCGACTGCTGGCACTATCACTTTATGAACATGATGAATGTGAATTACTCCATCTCCACACACTTCTTACATAATGCTCGTTATGTGATGCATTGTGAGCTTGTCGATTTTTGCTATTCATCATACCAAGATGTAGGGCTTAAAGGGGACACCATGAATTTAAAACATATTTATTTGATATAAATATTGTCCCTTAATACGTTTTATACAGGTTTAAGCCTAAACAACCACCCAGATAATTGTTTTCATAATCTGTCTGTCTGTAATTCCAAGCCTTTTCAGCTGCAATACTAAAACGTCCTCTTTGGGCAGAAAGGGCGCTATTGAGGACGTTTGTCTGTCAATCATCACCTCCCCCCGGCCTCCTGACTGCTTATCCCCGTCCTCATTAGAATACGGCCAATGGCGCCGGTTGTAAACAATATGGGAGGTGGAGACTGAAAATGAGGGGGCGGGACTATTAAAATGAGGTCCCCATGGTGACATCACTATGGGGAAAATGGCCTGTTCAGACACGCCCATTCAGAGAATCCATGAAATTAAGATGAAAGACTGAGTGTAAAAAAATATAATTAATACAAGGGACACTGGGGAGCCCAAAAATAAAATAAAAAAAAGTTAAATTCATGGTGTATTCCCTTTAAGAGAGGTGTTTTATTTTTCATTTGTATTGGTCTAACATGAATCCATGAGCCAAAACTCAATCAGTCAGTCAGAAAACCATAATGCTGAAATGTGAACCAATCAATCACAGCGGCTCATCTGTTTTTTGTTGCTGAGTGAGTTCACATTTGTAACACATAGACGTAAACTAAATTAGGAGGAAAAATACATAATCTCTGTCTGCTTCACACAGGCAGCTGGCTTGTTTAACCACGCTCAACACAACAGTGTTTGTTTTTGTTGAGAAGAGAGTTTCTCAAAGTAATCTGTGTCATGGGATCAATTAAATCCTTTGGTGGTGCTTGTAATTTTGGACGGAGGTAGACATTCTCCAGGCGTATCTGTAATATTCAGCCAGTTTTCTTTGGTGAAAAATACCAACATGACAAAAAAAGTGAACAGCATTCTTACAAAAATCATCGTGTAGAATTAGGGATGGGTGTTTGGGCATTTATTTCTTGCAAACGTGTACACTTGGGCTGTCAGCTGTTAAACGGCGGTCATCAATTTACTTGTCACACTTAACGCCCCACGGCGATTAGACTGAACGATTTTGCCATGATGTGTGAATTTATTTCTAAGATATCGTGCAGTATGTTCACCTTAAATCTTTCTCGCTTTCTCTAAGCCCTATTTGTTCTTTCTCTCTCAGGCCATTTGAATTCCAAAGCCTTGATTAAGTAGCTCCATTACAAAACGTAATTAGTTATTCTCTCCTGGCCAGGTAGCTATAGGCCAACGACTGTTCTCAATGCACCTCCCTGCGCACGCACGCACGCACGCACGCACGCACGCACGCACGCACGCACGCACGCACGCACGCACGCACGCACGCACGCACGCACGCACGCACGCACGCACGCACGCACGCACGCACGCACGCGCGCGTACACGCACGCACGCACGCACGCACGCACGCACGCACGCACGCACGCACGCACGCACGCACGCGCGCGTACACACACACACACACACACACACACACACACACACACACACACACACACACACACACACACACACACACACACACACACACACACACACACACACACACACACACACACACACACACACACAGATTAAGCCCTCTGCTGTAACAGCCAACAGCTTGTGTACCCCAAACTGCAGTAATTAGTCTTGGTTCAGCTTCCTCCAATTAGCAGCTGCTGTCAATGAGCGACATGAACACAATGAGGGCCCGTGGATAGAGGCCAGGGGCCACACAGAGGGCCTGTCCATATAGCCCAGGGGCCACGCAAAGGCTGCACAGTCCAGTAAGTGCAGGGATGGACCTGTATAGGAGCCACACAGAACTTCGAGATTTGCTTCAAACGTAAAGTGCGTTAAAATAATGTATTATTATTATTTTCATTAGGGCCCGAGCACTGCACCAGTGCGAAGCCCCATTGAAATTGCAAAGATTATTAGTATTTTATCGACAATGAATTGCGTTTTTGAGGGCTTAAACTCAAAAAGTTGCAAGTTGGTCGATAACGTGGTCATCGCTGCTTGCAGCTTTGATATTATTATTATTATTATTATTACAGGTGGCTCGTGCGTGCGAACATTACTGTATGTGTTAAGTGGGCCTATTCTCTGTGTATTTTCTTTATGCATAATATATACAGTACAACCAACAAGTGTATCACATGCTGTCATCTCATCTGATACTCTTTTGGCTGGAGTGTCTTTTTAATTTATATTTTTTCTTCCTTTTTCCCCTTTCGTCTTATTTTCTTTATCTTTTCTCTTTTTTCCACTGTCTGCCCTTCTTCATTGAACATTTTTTGATTACTGTCAAATGTACACTTTTTGGGAGGGGTTTGTTTTTCCAGAAACATAGAAGGGTTTCTTTCTGTCATCCTGTTCTGTAAGCTGTGACAATGCATCAATACAAAATGTGTTAAAATAGAGACTGGCAGTCCTAGGGGTGCTTCCATATGGGCCACAGGGTCCACACAGAAGCTGGACTGTCCTGTCAATGCTGGGATGGGTGCCATAGGGGCCACAGGTCTCACAGATGGTGTGAGGTGCTGCAGGCTGGCAGCAGGCTGCTGTGTAAATGCTTTAGAAAGACATGCCTAGATTTTCGTGTGCTCTTTGCGTTGTGTGCCAGCAGAGCCAGGAGGCAGACAGGCTCTGATGCATGGAGACTGCACGCATGCGCGCGTGACGCACACACACGCGTAAACAAATGCTGCGCACGCACACAAGAACGCATATGCACAAATGTAAACACATGCACGCATACACGCATACGCACACACACACACACACACACACACACACACACACACACACACACACACACACACACACACACACACACACACACACACACACACACACACACACACACACACACACACACACACACACACACCCACCCACGCACGCACGCACGCACGCACGCACGCACGCACGCACGCACGCACGCACGCACGCACGCACACACACACACACACACACACACACACACACACACACACACACACACGAAAAGATTATTTCTATTAGTCTCCTTTATCTATCTCATTACACTGGCTTATGAATGGATCCAACAAAAGACTATAGCGAAATACTGCCGATTCTCCTAAATTAATATGATTATTAATTCCAACGAGGAATATGAGGGAGAGTTAAAATAACACGATTATTCATTCCATTGAGGAACAGGAGGGATTGTTGGCTTTGTTGTTTTCATCCTACTGTACAGGGCTTAAGAGGTTTACACAGTCCTTTTCCAGTGACGCATTGTGGATCGACGATGATGTTGAGGCAAAGGCATTTCTACATGTGCTCATGGGAGAAGAACGTTAAACACACTGGTTGGTGGTCAAGTAGGTCTCTGCTCAACACAGGGATCAGACCTGACATACTAGGTTATACACAAAGATATGATGGATAGAAAATAGATAAGAGGGGAGAGGCTTGTGTCATAGAACCAGGCTGTACTCGACAATATACTCAACATGGATCGGCCACGTTTAGAATGGCCTTGATACCACAGGTTACATTTCCATTCATTTACTCCAGACGTTTGATTCTGATTTAAAAAAAAATATATTTGGAAAACGCCAGAAAAGGCAAAGGTACAAATCATTTTGAGAGTGAAGGAACGACTCATCCCATAATAATACCACATACTAATTTCAATGCTTCCAACCACACAATTGCTTAGGTTGCTTCTTTTTTGTAATCTTTAAAGGTAGGGTAAGTGATTTACTTTGGTTAAAATAAGTGTTAGATAATATATATATAAATATTCTGATAGTACTCATTGCTATAGAGTGTTTGTTCAGTAAAAGGAGTTTCCCATGTCTCTCCAGTTCTTTATTAAACAGCAAATGCATTTTCCATGACATCGCAAATGAAACATTTTTCTAAATCGATTGCAAGCAGACATGTGGCTTCTACAGGAGCCTACACCATAACTTTACAACCACATTGTTTGTGGTAAGTTAACCTTGAATTGGTAATACATTAGCTGATAATGACATCCTCTATGCAGAAAATAAATGGGATTTTCCGGCACCTCACTGGTGACCTCTATAAATATCAGGCCTGCATGCCGTGGCATGTTGCTTCTATCATTTTCAGATTGTCAGAACACAATGTACTGTAAGGCCAAGGACCAACAATGTCCTCGTCAGTGTTTGTCAAAAACACCTTGTGGTGTGTGGATCTTATTTTGTTAATTTGTATGTGTTCTTGTGCATGAGAAGCCAACTGCTAGCACTGGCATCATCCCAGCCCTTTACCTCTCTGCCAAGTTGATGGCATCTCCAGTCCCTTTGCCAACAGCTCCGGGGCCTCTTTGCCAACAGCATGTGTGTTAGTCATCAACATCAACAATGCCTCCACCTACAGTAGTCACAGTCTAACACCTTGTCACTCTCCATTAACACAACCAGCAGGTGTGCTTTATAATGACACTGGTTGAAATCCTCACATTAAAGGAGAGAGCCAGAACAAAATACATGTGGATTGTATCTGCCTATAATCAGTCACCAACATACCTGATGCAGTTGAATTTTTTCATAGAAGCCCCTGTTCTCCATTCTGCAGACTCCCACAGCTAGAATGGAGCCTATAGCATAAAGCTAATTCGGCTATTTTCGTTGCTCCAAACTTGTTTTTTCACTCATGAGCTGCCGTTCCTACAGAACGGCTCTGATGTGTGAACTCTCGTGAGATTCTCGCGTCTCACGAGATTTCGCATGGAACGCTCCCCCTCCCCTCATAAGTGACAAACAGTGCATGTGTGAGTGCCAGGACACTACATGGAGACGATTCGTGAAAAAAAGAAGTTGGGAGCGACGAAAATAGACGGATTAGCTTTATGTTATAGGCTCCATTCTAGCTGGAAGTCTGCAGAATGGAGTCTGCAGAATGGAGAACAGGGGTTTCTATGAAAAAATTCAACTGCATCAGGTATGTTGGCGACTGATTATAAGCACATACTAGTGAACAGGTGGATAGTCAAGATTTCAGAGTAATTATGCGGGTTGCGGGTGTTGCGGGTCATCAACACCACTCTCACACGCAAAAAAAACCCCACATATAAGCCTATTATTAATATTAATATTTGTATAAAACTACCATTAAAACCCATCATAATTATTTAAAGTTTTTATCATGATCTGACAATGTCAGTGTGGGTTCATTCCCGACAGCCTGGTGCTGCTGTGTCTCACAGCTCTGCAGTTATCCGATAGATCAGCCTATTCTTCGTACCATGGTGTTGCACGTTGAAAATATCAGACCTACAAGCTCACAACACGTCGCAACGCGGCGCGTTGCGAGCTTGTATGTCTGCTATTTTCGATACGCAACAACACCGCCATACGGCGAAGCACAAATGAAGCTTTACACAGCTGCATCTCCTCCTAATCAGCGCTGCGTACGGGTGGTTCGCTCGGGTGTAATGATAAACAGAACCGGAGTCCCGAAGTGATAGAATATGAACCAAGCCGGACCCACTTGACGATATTAAAACCTGTCTGCCTGTCTGCAATGGATAAAGTGTTAGTGGCGAAAGTTGGTGACACACATTGCAGGCAACTAAGGCAAGTAACCAACCTCCCTTGCGCCATCATTCATGTATAACATTAACATTAACATTTTACTTTACTGGAGTACTTCCAATTTGCAATAGTTTTACTTCTACTCCACTACATCTCAGAGGCAAATATTGTACTTTTACTCCACTACAATTATTTGAAGACTTTAGTTACTAGTTACTTTGTAGATTTTGATTATTATTATAAAACCACTTCCGCCCTATAAACTTTGGCAATTTGAAAATAAATGATCTGCAAGCTCGCAGAGCAGTAGTTTGACAGGTACATGGGCACATGCAGGACCCTCTACACTAGCGGAGATTTGTCTCACAACGCGTCACGATGCGACACGTTGGGAGCTTGTAGATCTGCTATTTTCACAAAAAAATGTTTTCAAAAACTGCAGATCTACAAGCTCACACACACACACACACACACACACACTACACAGTACTTCGTGGCACGCTGTGAGCTTGCACATCTGCTATTTTCGAAAATAGGCAATTCTTTTTTTTCTGGCAATATTGTTTTTTATATAAAAATTTGCCATGGCTGCCAGTTCCCACCTGATGTTGTGTGGGAGGCCAGACTTCTCCAGACCGTACGAATAACTGCTTGTTTGCATAACGTCTTCAGACTAGGACTCAAGTCTAAGATATACATATCATCAGCGGGTTCTATGCCTCCTTTGAGTTCTACTTTTTTTCCTCCAAAGATGAAGACACGATCTCCCACCATGCAACAGCACATACTATATATTTGACTCGGCGGGCCTTCCCCCTTGGGCTCAACCTTCTTCCAGGAGAGGGTCTCTGGACTTAATTGTCTCCGCCAGAGGCAGAGAGTATGTTTTCACTTCGTCCCGCTGTGTGTCCCCCCACCCTAGCCAAGCTAACATTGGTCAAGCTCCACGTGACACGTGACAATATGTTGACACCAATGCTTTTGATTGGCTAGAGGGACGCATGACGAAATAAAATCCTATAAATAGGTGTGTCACTTCAAAAAGCCATTTATGTTTTTTGAAGTGAGGTAAGACAGGATCAATCAGTCTTGATTGGAACAGTACCTTAAAGTACAAATCACCTGTCCGTGCGTGTGTGTGTCCCTCTGAGAACACCTAACATTGGTCAGTTTCACGTGACATCACAATATGTAATATAAATATATAAACAGCTTAGACAGGAGAGGCTGCGATCACACAATGAAACTAACTCCCATCACGCAAACTGAAGAAGCAGCAAATCATCATCTGAAACCTGATGAAGAAGCAAAGGCGCAGAAGGCCAAAGCTAAGAAACAGAGAGAAAGAACACTAAACAGAGACAAATAATCCCTAAATGACAAAAAACGAAGACGAGCCACAAATGCTGACAACATGACACAGCAAAGTAAGAATCAGAACATTCCTAGAGAACTATGGTTAAAGATAGGGTAAGTGATTTCATTTGATTAAAATAGCACGGGTCTGCTGGCGGAGACTTGTGCTCCGAGGAGCACATTTTCTAGTTTCCACATATTACTGCAGGCTTGGCCCAGGTAGCGGCCACCACCAACTATGTACAGCTCTCCATTGTAGGCAAATGTTGAATGACCAAAGTGGTATCCTGGAGGAAGCTGTGCAGATGGCGTGCTCAGCCAGCAGTTAGTCTCTATGTCAAACACTCTGATTGCCCAGCAAAAACTGCCCCCCAAATACAAACACCTTTGTCCCGATGATGGTGGCAGAGTGACTTGTTGACGACGGTGGTGGTGGTGTGCCTCTGGTGTTAATTAAGGAGCAGGCCATTGTGCTGGTGTCCAACTTGTAGAGGTCATTAGTCGACTGGGTGAATACTCCATAGACATACACGACTTTCCCCAAGACTCCCAAGACACAGGCTTGGGGAAGGCCCCTCGCATTTGGAACAGTCCCAGAAACGCCGGGCTTGAACCATCTGTGGGTGTCGACATCAAATGCATAAATCATGTCGAAGTGACCACCCCCTCCCCAGATGTAGACTGTATCCTCTACCAGCACAGTTATGTGGCCCCAGAGCGAGCGAGGCCATGTCACCTCAGGGTGACATGGTCCTGTTCTTCCAGGTGTCACCGGAGGCAACTTCAACCAGCATAAAGACACTGTGTTGAAGACATGCACATCGATCTGGTACATCTTGTTGTTGGTCCCTCCTTTTAAGACTCCAAAGTCATACAGTTTGTTCCTCACCGCAACAGACGCATTAAAGCTTCGCTTCTTTGCTTTGGAAACGGTCCAATACAACATCACCCTGTCTGTCTGTCTGCCTGTCTCTGTCTGACTGTCTCTGTCCCTCTCTCTCTCTCTCTCTCTCTCTCTCTCAACGTCTACAGTCATTTTCAACACCTGCATCGTCTTATATATTCTGGTGTGAAATCACATGTAACACAAACTGTTGCCATGCAATGCAATGTCTTAACAACGCCAATTTGTACAGCTATTCCGATCTTGACCCTTTGACTATGGCGCTATTCTACTTCCAACGGCTACCTTTCTGCACAGCATCCGCGCCCCCGAACACTTTCAGAACAGAATGCTGGTGACAGAGGTCACAGAAGGGCTTGAGGACGTCGTTTTGCCACATGGACGATGTGCCGGTGTGAGGCCGAACACAAGAGGAGCATGACGCTCGCCTGTAAGCTACACTGGGGGAGATTCAAACAGCAACATCACTCTGAGCACTGATACATGTGACCCGTCGAAGCCAGAGGTGACCGTTCTAGGCCAGAGGTCTTCAACAGGGGGTCCTCAGAGTTACTACAGGGGGGTCCTCCAGTTATTTTTTTTTACATTAACCACTTGGAACAGCAACCCTATTCTGAGGAGAACTTAAGCCAAACATAGCAGATCTACAAGCTCACATTTTTATCTTGAATTGTAGGAAACTGAAAAAAAGGGATTTACTCACGACCCATTTAACCCATTAAACCGGGAATGCAACTGTGCGTCATTTTAAGATTTCTTTGGGCTATTCAAAAATAGCAGATCTAAAAGCTCATAGCGTGGCACTGTGAGCTTGTAGATCTGCAATTATTTAAAAAAATCGTGAAAATGTGTGCAAATCTTTGAATGTATATTTTTGAAAGCGAACATTTGTAACTCAAATCTTTTGCTTTCTGATTCTAAATGTCTTCTAAATCCTAACAGTTTTTTTAAAAAACGTATGTTTCTAAACCAGTGGTTCTCAAACTTTTTCATGTCAAGGACCCCCCAAAATTTGGTCGTGGACCCCCATCTCAAAATATTTTGTTATAGGGACCCCCAGAACCAAAAATGTGAGTCAAAATGTTTTCATTTAAAAAAACATATATATATTCAAATATTTGCACACATTTTCACTATTTTTCAAAAATAGCAGATCTACAAGCTCATAGCGCGGCACTCGGTGCCGCGCTATGAGCTTGTAGATCTGCTATTTTTGAAAAGCACAAAGACATCTAAAATGACACAGATGCGTTCCCGGTCTTAATGGGTTAAGGACGGGTTCGCGAACCAAAAATGGGTCCTTGATCCATTTCTTGGGGAAGAAAAAAGAAAAGAACTGCACTTCACCCAGAGGAGCAGGTTGGAGATCCAGATTATGATCAAGGACAAGGATCCCAGTCAAACACAGCAGCAGACTGTTCACTCTTATAACCATCTGACCAACAGGAGCAGAGCAACAGGTCTTTATCCAGCAGACTGAGGCTCAGGCCATAAAACGTTTGAACTCAAAACAGCGACTGAATTCACAACCGAGACTCCCCATATCCCCATGCACCTACACACAAACACACATCCATGTACTACTACCGAGGGTAGTAGTACATCTCCCTCAGTTCTGCTCCTTGTTGAAGAGGCGCCCCAGCCGCCGGTTTGATGTTTAAGCTTGTTAAGGTTGAATGAGCTACGGTGTCGCGCAGCATTTCACTCACACTCACTCATGATTATCTACTTTTTTTTCACCGCGGGTCGCGGGGCGGGTCGAGTCGTTGATTTATACATTGTTTTGCAGCGCGGGTTGAGGCGGGTTGGTTTCCGTGGCGGGGCGGGGCGGGGCGGGTCATGAAAAAACCCGACCCGCGCATCACTAGCAGATACAATCCACATGTGTTTTGGTCTGGCTCTCTCCTTTAAGACCTGTTGGTCCTGAGTCAGTGTAAAGGAGATGGTACTTTTTTCTATCACAGGACTGTAAAGGCTGTACTCTGCATATCACCAATACGAATCCCTTCCAGTAATATCGACCTGCTTTGGTACAGATTCTAACCATTAGGGCCATTGCAGTGAAGGGATTTCCCCTGGTGGTGGCTTGGGATGGCTCAACAGCGCAATTATGCACCATTTTTGTTGTTTTCATTGTTTTTGCAAATTACTTCATACTCCTATGCGTTATTATATGAATATGCTTCATTCTTATAGGCTATTACATATCGTGTCGCTAAATTGTCAGGCTCTCCATTTTCATTCTGTTAAAAGCCGAAATGTTCCAAAACTGGCAAAGCTGCATTTGGAATAAATGTGTAAAATTTAACTCACCCAAATATACAGTTAGTTCCGTAATCCTTCACTTATACTCTATTTCCACTGTGCTGGCACATGCTATGCCATAAAAGAGCACCTGTCTGCAATTTGCAACTGGACCCAGAGTCTTCTAGCTTGCCAAAAGAAATTACCCCACTGTTTTTCTGTAAATATACTTTTTTCTGCTCCTAGTATTGATGCTTTCTTGTTGTATTGTAATACCACAATGGAAACAATTCCTTTTAGCATTATTGTATAACTGTACCTGCAAAGTGTTCAATCAATCAATCAATCAATCAATCAATCAATCAATCAATCAATCAATCAATCAATCAATCAATCAATCAATCAAAACGTCTCCTTTGGGCCTACTGCTGAAGTTATGTTATGTGAATGCAGTATTCATTATTATGACTTGCCTTATTGTACCTGCTGTTTACTTTATAGTTGTACCAAATACCTTATACTTGCCTATATGCGTGTGTAATGATGTAAACCAATTTAGTTTATACTTCCACCTGCTTATACTTACCTTCTTGTACCCACGCTTACCTGTTTAGTTAACACTTACCCGACAATGCGTACTTAGTAGTGTTATCTGTAACAATATGCATGTGTATTTATATGTGCCTTTCAGTTTCACACTTTCTTGTATTAAATCCAGTCCATGTACAACAACTGTGTGCTTTGGAGGAGAATTACAAGGGAGAGTTTAGCTTGCTGTGAAGGCCCAATATAGGACACAGAGTCACACTGGGTGTAACAGTACAGTGAAATCATTAGCACTCTGCTAGGGACATCGACCAGCCAGTAACAGATGAGC
The DNA here is from genome assembly GCF_963280865.1 of Gymnoscopelus braueri. Classification (NCBI taxonomy): domain Eukaryota; kingdom Metazoa; phylum Chordata; class Actinopteri; order Myctophiformes; family Myctophidae; genus Gymnoscopelus; species Gymnoscopelus braueri. The sequence goes on from NC_137606.1 coordinate 48,226,725, forward strand.
ACTCATTTTTACCAGCCCTATTCAGTCTACATAATGGAGACTTCACAGGCACGGAGGCAAGACAATGAGAAGACCAAGTCACCCTCCGCTCACTCAAAGTCCTCAAAATCTTCAAGAAAGCTGACTGTTAGATCATCAGCACGATCTTCAAGATCATCTGCATCAGCCAGAGCCAGCATGGCAGCAGCACGAGCACTGGCCGAAGCATCAAGTGTGTGGAGTGTGACAGTGAAAGGCACTTGGCAGCTCTTCACTCTGGCCCACCACCACAGACACCCAATCCCCCCTCTTCCCCTCAAGACCATGGCGGGAGGAGGCAGGCTCTTCGCGGCAAGATGTCACAGCATCAAGCGTATGTGGAAATGGATTCTCAGGAAAATACGGCTATAATATTTGCCTTGTGCATGCATTTCCTGAAGCCGCACAGCACCACCGCCATCTGAGGTCAATAGCTGCTGAGATACCGCCCCTCCACTCAGATGCTGACATCACGGAACCTTCTGAGAGCTCACAAAGTGAGAAAGCATGCAGTTCAACGGAAGACACAACGACCCATATGCACAGAAGCTTGACCTGGGCTGGGTTATCATCGGTGATGTGTGCCTCGGCAGCGCTAACTGAAGTGAGTGCTCTAAAAACACATGTATTAGACATTCGATGCCCAAGCCTTCTAACCCTCTGTGACAGCCGCATCAATGTGAAGGACAACTTCAGTCTGATGAGCTACACCAAAGCCACTCCCCCTGGTTGAGGACACTTTGTCTTACCTGGACCAGATCAAGGTCCAAACCAACAACCTGGTGAATGTGAACACACCAGGCCAGATCTACCACATCACCCTTTATGACATGTCAGTCCAGAACATTCTCTTCAATACCAGAGTGTCCGCCCAGCATTAAACCCAGTGTCAAACCCAGCTACCAGCCTCTGATTTTTATTAACAATCCTAGCTTTAATATCTTGTAACTACTATCTTGTAACTCATTACTGGATGATGATTAAATGAAAAATAGACTTTACGTGATCAGCTGACAAAAGTGGTGACAGGTGAAAATTACCTGACTTGATATTTTTGCATTATTTTCAGACATGCCAATTAGTTTTCAACCACAGTAACCCTGGTGTCCCTATTTTGGTTATGTCATTATAGGCAAAGAATTTATTATAATTACTAGACCATACCTGTTGGGGAATATGAGCACCCAAAAGTATATGCAGTTTGGGTTATGCGCTGAGCACAGACTATCAGGGATGGAAAGTGACTGTTGGTACCTGCAACAGTTCCAACACACACATGCGCGCGCGTCCCGTCGACACACACACACACACACACACACACACACACACACACACACACACACACACACACACACACACACGGCCGGACGGAACCGCAAGCGAGCACGTCCCGTCGCCGCATCCTGGACCCACAGTGAACACACACACGCAAACCCACACAGACGCACATATACACACACACCTAAGTTTAAGCACGTTCTATGTGTGTGCTTGTGCCAGACAGCAACAGTCTAACAGAGTGGGTCTATGGATTCGACGCATGCGCAGTTTGATCATTCATCCCATAGCTCGGGGGGCCATCCCATAGCTCGGGGGGCCGTAACCATTGCGACATTCTTTTACATAAAAACGCTAATAAACAGCTGACATTTGGGGAAAGTGAAAACGGGCGTCGGTGTTCCATGCACATGCTGATGGTCAATGGCCGTGTGCAAATGCAGATGAATTGCTCCAGCCACTGAGGAGAACCGGGCAGAAGAGATTTTGGGGATGCACACACACACACACACACACAGAGTTTGTTTAATCATTGGAGGATATAATTTTCCCGAAATTTGTCGTACGATGTTTACTTAATTTGTATTTGCATTCAATACACATGCATTGAAGTGTAAAACAGAAGGGCCTAGCCTCCTGAAAAAAGAAAAGAAAAGTATAGTGGTTTTGACAGTTGCTTGCCATCCCCTGCAGCTGGCTTGTCAATAGTGTGGTATTGTAATATTGTGTTTTCATTTTATTTTATCTACCAACCATGAAAGATCCAACTGACATCCGAACTTTGTGGGTAGGCAATAAGAACAAAATGCCATCATTCAGAATTTCGACAGTGCCTGTGAGAAATTTCTTTGGTAGTTCTTGTACCTCCATGATGTTCTAACTAGCCGAACAAAGTTCTGACAGAACATTGTGTGGTTTATTTCCGCAATCTGTCAACAACGTACCATGTACTGTTTTGAAGAAACGTTGGCTGTAGATAATCCCTCTCTGTGCGACTACAAAATGTAATGTACTGTTACTTTGCTTTTTGTATTGAGCCTCCACACATGCCATCGCTCAGGGCTCTATACTAATGACGTTTCTGTTTTGACTTTTGAGCTTGCAGATCTGCTATTTCCTGCGAAAGATTTCCCCACAATACAGATGCTGGGGTTTAAGTGGTTAAATTGCAATTGCCCAAAATTGGACTGTCATGTGTCACTCAAGGAAGATGAAATGTGTATTACAGTTGAAAATATGGAATTTTGTCATATCATGATCATTCAATTAAGCAGTATAAATTAGCCTTCAGCATAACAGACAACAGCTGCCTGCGACATGAAATGGCCAAAGGGCTTTACAATGTGTGTTATATTCCACTATATTCACACACCTACAGTGTGGGCAAACATGCAATGTGACAACCTGCTGATTAGAAGCAGTTAGCGGTTCAGTATCTTGCTCAAGGACACTTTGACACAGAGCCAGGACCTTCCGGTAACCAATCAGCAACTCTCCCTTCTGAGCCACTGAGTTACCATAGAAACACCACAGCAACAAACACAGCTCAGTGACAGTTCACCATGACTGGAAGGGGGAAGACAAACACAAGAGTGGCCCTGCACGATGGTGTAGTATATTTCATATCATAATATACAAATCTCAGTCATATGGTTGCTTCACAGGTAGCCTACAGACAGGCGAGTGTATTCAGAGGTGCCTTTTGGTCTGAGCTGGGTGTGGGGTACTCTTAGCATTTTCTTTGTCTTACCTGGGAGACAGAAGGTCTCCCATCCCCCCTTCCTGCCCCAACAGTTGCAAATGTTTGGGCCGGGTGGGGGCTCACCTTTGAAGTCTGACACACCCATACCTGTACCTCCTCTTTCTCTGAATGTGCTATATAGACCATACTGAAATGTATCTAAGTGTGTGTGCCACTCCAGGCCGTCAGGCTGTGGAGAAGGTTGGCTGTTTGAATAAACTGGAAGCAAAGAAACCTCACTGACTAGTGAAGACTCAAATTCATTCTACAACCCTTCATACTCACCACTGGAACAACAAATTATCTACAATATGGCGTTGTTGGCAACTACAAAAGTGCAATAGAACCTTTAAGTCTGTGGTTTTCAGATACCACATATGGGTTGTCGGCAGTGGAAGAGATACCACAATGGCCTAACATTGCCAGGCTTTTATGGAAATACAGAGACTGAGGGACCACTAATAACTAAAACTGTTGTAGAGGCTTCTACTGCTTCGATATTAAGGACTGTATTGTTTATTATTTGCTAAAGGTGATCCTTAAATGCTGGTTCTTGTGATTGCCACAAGTGAAGGTGGATGAGGATGAGTTGTCTTGAAGTTAGGTCGTAAGGCTAACCTATTCTTCTATGTTCTAAGATGTCCGGTGAACTCGGTCTTCGTTGGGTCACGTCCGGAAGGGAGATTTGGTCTTTCACCAAACCCCTTTTTATGGTCTATGTGAAATGGTGAGACTGATTCTTAAGTGTCTGTCTCTTAGGTTAACTAATTATCTGACTTTTTATGTAGCTGCTGCTCGACACTGGCGTTGTGTCCATAATCGGGCATAATGCCGCGTTGTCATCGTCGTCTTGGCAACAAAAACACTACTTCTGAAGTCAATGACAAAGTCTTGCTGATTATAGACTTGTGTGGCAGTTCACCCTGCCACTGACACCACATCATAACCACATCAACACTACACAATACACCATACACACAATAGCCAGGTAGCATGCTATAGTTTGGTGGGTGCACACACTAAACTCCATTTAACAGCTTTTAGTATGTGTCCTGTATTATTGTTCTTTTCACATATGACGTAAATGATTTCACACAACACAGGGTTAAAGGGTAAAATTGTTCTTTATTTTTTAAGTTGCAGGGAATGTTATTTTAGCAAATGTTTGACTGTTTTTCTTTCTCTTATCACAGTGCTTCCTGATTCTGGGCAGTGACGAAGGACCCGAGTGTAGCTGCAGGCAGCCTTTTATAGTGCCTTGTCTGTTGGGAGTGAGCATGCTCAGTCCATACCTGCTGCACCATACCCATTGTGGGTTTGAGTAAAATGGGGTATTCTAATTGTTATTATGGATTATTATTATTGTGGGAAATGTGGTAATGTGAGGACACTTTAAATGTGTTAATTGTGAAGTATAATGTCTTTGGACATAGATGAAATAACTGGTTTTGTGTAAATTGATTGAGTCAAAAGATTGGTATGGTCCAGTGGGAGGGGCTTAGCCTTTAAAAGAAGGGTGCCTACCACTGCCCAGGCAGTCAGTGAAGGGCTGCCGTAGGGAGCAGACCTAGAGCTAATCGGGCCAGTATTGTATAGTTTGTGATGTATTTTGTTTCCCTGGGACTTTCTAAAAAAGGCGAATAAAACACTTGTTTTGCACCTACGGACTGTGTTCGATTCCAGTAATTGTGCCATATCCTAACCACAATGGGACAAAGTGTGACAACTTGATTATAGATATTATCCAGAATAAATGGCTCAAGATTTGACACATTCAAACTGTTCAAGTGTTTTAATCAGAGGCAGGAGCCCGAATTATTTCCCTGTACATGCCGTGAAACGGCAGCAGCCTTGTTTCTCCTGTATAATTGACACCAAAGTCAAGGTATTACAACGATTTCTTAAAGTCAGTATGTTCTGGTAAACAACCCTTATCACATCTGCTGTTGCTGACCGCGTATTAGGACAGTAAGGGGAAACATTCATTACCACCATCAAACATTTCCAAGGTATTTTGAGTTAAAGTCATTATACTGTATACATGAGGCATCAGGCCTAAAAGTAAAATGTTATTTCAGTCACGACATTTAAAGAATGACAGCTGAGGTTTTAGCTAAAGTCAGTACCCAGCTATGTCAATATGCTCTGTTTGAGGTTTCAAAATAATCTATCCTCTTCAGTCATAACAAGGCTTGCATAAGCAGGAAAACTGCCAGCGCTCAGTTATAATCCTTCAGTTGTAAGGATGAGAGAGAGACAGAACTGAGAAAGATTGGCAAAAGCTGACAAAAGTGTGTGTACAGCATGTTTGTGTTCACGCGGATGTGTGTTTGTGTAGAGGTTAAATACGGGCAAAGATTAAGATTCAAGAGGATTTAGTACAAGCAGCGAAATGTTGGTGTGGCATCATAGCTTTTCTAGTCACTGTAGAACACTCGCGAGGAAGGGAAAAAGGGTGACATAAAACTGTCAAATGATCTACCAAGTCAAGTCGTGTACGATGAACTCAACATTAATGTCTTAGGGCAATGGCCAAGATGTTTTTTAAGCAACCTGCTAGACACTCTTCATAGTTTAGCCAACACCACAAAGGCCAGTCTTCCAGTTACCCAGCTAGCCAGACGTCACAAAACAAACAGGCCCTCACAATACAAAAGACAGATCCCTCATCAATGCTGTTCTGTGCCTGGCTGGTATAAAACGTTTCCCTCATGTGCTGCCAACAGAGCGAAAACGAATGCCAAAGAAAGCTTGTACATCAAACATCACTCAGCTGCGTGTAGATGACAAAGGCCATTCTTTCATTCTGCATTTTAAAGCTGCTTCTTCTACTATACAGTCTGGTTCCAGTTTGAAATATAATCCATGAGATTCTTTTGATTCTACTCCCAGAGTGTAGCTTGTGTGATGCTGTCACCAACCCAGGGTTGTACATGTGCCTCTGGGGGGGGGGGGGGGGGGTACAAGTTCTATTTCTCCTGTGAACATCTGACACCAGGCCGAGCTCCTCCAATTACCACTACACCGCTTGAAGGACACCACCTATGATCACATCTATCACAGTGACATTAAGTGTTATAATACACACATGCGCACACCACAGAATAAAGTGGATTTAGGTCATGGGTGGGCAACTTTGATGATGGAGAGGGCCACTATATTTCTACACTCACTCCAGGGGGCCACATTGCATATTGTTGCTGTCCTCTTATCTCCATATTTTAACTTTTTTTAAATGAATGCCGTACTTCGTCACTCTAGTATGTCACACAAAAGTAGCAAAAATATCTGATCTACAAGCTCAAAACGCGTCTCATCACGACGCGTTTTGAGCTTGTACATCTGCTATTTTAGCTATTTTGGAATTGGAATCCTGAATTATTTGTTGGTATTTTTTAATTGGAATCCTGAAAAGTAACATTTGTATTTAATTTCAAATGCATTTATTTATACTTAAGTTAACTTTATGAACTTAAATACAACTACATTGGACATAAAAAAGTCATTAAACTAATAATATAGACTGAAGTAACTAAAGCGGGTCATGATTGCATATATCAGTATTCCAATATTAACCTGTGGGCCGCATTAAGTGAAGGTGAGGGCTGCATGTGGCCCCCGGGCCGCCAGTTGCCCATGTATGATTTAGGTCATGAATTAAACTGGGTGCCTAACGGGCTGTGACATGCCAGAGCACTTTGGATACCAAATGTCCAGAGCACTTCTAAAGCTTATAGTTGTTTGAATGATAAGTCATCTGTGTTATTATCACAAATACAGCTTAAAGGTAGGGCGAGTTTGGTTAAATATATTGTTTGGTTAAAACTTTTTTGTTAAAAGGTTAAGGTACTATTCTGATAGTAATCATTGCTACAGAGTGTTTATTCAGTTACGGCGTCTCTCCAGCTCTTTGATACATTTTCAGGTGGGTGGCCAATCTTCAGCCAATCAGTGTACCCATATCAGCTTCTATTTTATAGTGTTCCAGTTCCAATTGTGTCTGCTCATTTCTTTGTGTCACAACTTCACTTGTTTGACCTACAGGTCAAAGGTCACAAGATATAGATATCTTGTGTGAGTTCCATAGCAATGACTACTATCAGAATATAAAGCAATTTAACACGTATTTTAACTAAAATATATCACTTAACCTATATCAAAATAACAGTAAACCGTGCTTGCCATTGCTCTAGCAACAGATGTTGATGAAGACCCTCCGCAATCCCAGTTTTAGAGCTGGTCTCTTTTGTTTTGTTTTGATTTTATTGCCTGTGGTGCTATGTTTTCAGTCTGCTTGTCGGAGATGAAGACCCTACAGTCAGGAGAAGGGTAAGAGTGCGTGGGTGCAGCTGCAGTCAGCCTGTGTTCTCTGTCATGTTTATTGATCTTCTTAGTTTCTGCATGGCAGAAAGGCGTTGGCAGCTCAAAAACTCTTATTGTGGACACAGCCCCTAAGAGTAAATGTTTACACTCAGAGTTAACCCATTCAATCCGGAAACTCATCCGTGTCATTTTAAGATTTCTTTGGCTATTCAAAAATTGCTGATTTACAAGCACATATAGCAGATATACAAGGAAAATGTGTGCAAATCTTTGAATATATATTCTTTAAAGCGGACATTTGTAATTCAAATAGTTTCTTCTGGGGGAGGGGGGGGGGGGGTCCCTGGAACAAAACATTTCGAGATGGGGTCCGCGGCTATCTAAATATGTTTTCTAAATCCTAACAGTAAGTTGCTATATCAGTGGTGCTCCAACTTTTCCATGTCAAGGACCCCCAAAATAATATGTATTTGGCCACGGACCCCCATCTCAAAATATGTTGTTTCAGGGACCCCCAGAAGCACAGATCGGAGTAAAAAAATGTGGTAGCATTGCTATGCATCCCATAACATATATTTATATTCAAACTAAGATTTGAATCAATTTTGCAGATCTACAAGCTCATAGCGCCGCACTCGGTGCCGCATTATGAGCTTGTATATCTGCTTGTTACGAAACCCTTTAGGGTCTAGGGTTGGGTTTGTAACATGATGTTTACCAGGCTGTTGAGCATAGGAGGTGCAAATAAGGGAGACCACACAAGGTTTTGAGCAAAAGGTGCAATGTGCTTTTACGCTTTAAGCAGGATGTCATTTACAATATTTACATTTCCTCAAAATCAGGTATGCACAGGGCATAAGGATAACCAAAACAGTAATCTACCAACAGTAATCTAGCCTATCGTCACACATTGCGACTTCTATTCATATGTTAACGAGACACGATGTGAGCTGCTGATATGTGGGCTATTTTCAGAAAAGAGATTGAGAGGGGAAAAAGGAGCCAACCTAGTGTTGAATCCTGAGGACTCCGGTCAAATACGTGTATATATATATATATATATATATATATATAGTTAAAGGATAACAGAGAAGAAATTTCACTGTGATGAATTTCATTCAAGACATTCAATGTATCAAAGTTGAATTAAACCCTATATAATTGGTTGAAGGGTGGTCGCCCAGTAGCCTGGTAAACCCCTCCCTCCGGAGAACTCATCTCCATTTGTTTTCAGAAGTGAGAGGGCCTGTTTCACGAAACCTGGATTAGGGATAAACCGGGTTTAATCAACTATCCTGGCTTAAATTATCCAGGATCAGCCATGAATTGGTTTCACGAAAGCTGAGTTATCTCGGCAGATTAATTTAGCCAGTTAACCCGGATATGTTTATCCATGACTGGGTTTCACGAAAGAAAATTGAAGCAATCCTACCTTAGTTACCATGGCAATTTAGCTGTGAAGCTAACTGCCAGGTTTAACTAATCCTATTGCTTTAACTTTTCATTAAGCAGTCAATGTGATCACAAACCAATGAGTTTTTCCACACTTATTAAATTCTTATGCGAAAATCGAAGATCTACAAGCCCGGAAAAAAAATGTCTTATGGTGGCCGGGGGTCCACGGGGGTCCCCGTGGCGGCCAGGGGTCCACAGGGGTCATTGGGGGTCCCTGTGGTGGCCGGGGGTCCACAGGGGTCCACGGGGTCCCCGTCAACACGGGACCCCATGGGACCCCCGGCCGCCAAAAGGCAAGCTTTTCACTTGTAGATCTTCGATTTTAGAAATTAGAAATTCGAAAATGTGTGTTTATAATTATAATTCCAATATTCACTTAAAATCCTCATGTTTAAGCCTAACAAAATTATATATTTATGGACTTGTACATACATTTATTGTATATTTTTGGACAACTTTTGCATTTAATTTGTCGGCAATACTTTGCCACGCTTTCTCTCTGGATCTATTTATTGCGGCTGTGTTTCCTTTCTTGCTTATTATACATTTTACTTCCTTGTATGATTCCATGAGCTGCTGCAGTGCTGCTGTTCAGCCACAGAGAAGAACACCGCTCTGGTTTTGGGCTCCATGATTGGTCAAGTTCAAGGATTCTGCTATCGACTTTCATGGTCTTTTATAGGAATACGTGAACGCACATTCAGCCTGCTTTAAAGACGGGGTGCCGTGCTTTTCAGTGATTCCCCCCCCCCCCCCCCCAAACATAATCATCAGGTATTATGGTTATACTAGGAGGAAGATTTTTTTCAAAAAAGTGTACAGACATTGTTAAAATTATGTTTTTATGTGGACACGCCTCCAATTCATTAAGTATACCTGGTTCTCACCTTAGAACCTCCTCCACCACCTTAGCACCACCCACCTGTCCTAGTCCCTCCTCCTCCTCATGCCCACACCTGTTGTGTTATGATAATGAGGGAGAGGGTATGTTTTTACTATGTCACTAAAGCGCTGTTTCTCTATTGGCCCGTTTGACCCTCAAGGTTTCAGCCTCCAGGTAGAAACTCAAAATAGTCAGAGAAGACATAAAACACCATAAAAACACCACCATGGGGCTTAATGGAGTTCTATCAACCTCATAGACACATGAAAAACAGAAAAAGTGCAAAACCATGGCACCACCTCTTTAACGATCCTGGCTCAGCCCGGCTTGGCGTTCGTGGAATTGAATAAACCAGGCTGAACAGCGCAGGCTTGTCAAACCTGGATTTGCCTTTTAAACCAGGATAATTTAATTCCGCTTTCGTGAAACAGGGCCCCTACAGGCCTGTCTGGACGTTTCTCCACAGTTCATAACATGAACTGTCCTATCAGCATCCTCGCTCATTGTTCTGTGATTGACAGCGAAGGTTGGCCAATCAGGTGGCGAGTTCGAGTGAAACCTAATGGAACCGACTGCAGCCGACAAAAATGGAACGGGCCGCCATCTTGTCTGTCCGCTACTGTTTAAAACTTTAAAACGCTCTCAAACTTATTTTTTGAGGCACGGAATTTACTTTAAGATATCGTTTGGATAGAATTTAGTTGTTTAACTTCATATATGTGGTCAATTATGACAGAGCCTATTTAAAAATACAAATTCAGAGAACCGGCAGGGGCGGACAGTGACACGTATGTATCCGAATAAAGCAACCTATTTTCGGCATAGCCCCTTCAAAAGTCCCCCTGCGTCATACTTGGCTGGGGATGGGGAAAATTAGCTGCTGATTGGCTGAAGGGGAAGGAACTGCTGATTGGCTGATGGGGTTGTCAGTCAACTGTACTAATCCAGCCCAGCTCCCAAATTGCCCATACAGGCCTGTAGACCAGGCTCCTTCCTGAAATCAAATGCAAATGAGATTTCCGGAGGGAGGGGGGTTTACCAGGCTAGGTCGCCCAGGGCTGTACACTACAGTAGGTCTGCTAGTATTGCTCTCTAATCCAAATCTCTCTGCTGAAAATAGCAGATCTACAAACTCACAACACGTGAGCTTGTAGATCGGCTATTTTCGCAGAATATTCAACCCAGCATTAATGCATTAGATACAAATTGGGGTTGTTTGTGGGTGGAATTGGTGTCTGTGAGAGTTCAGCAGCAATGTTCCATCTATATGCTAATTATTTCTACCACGAAACCATGAAGAAGGGAGGCACTACAGAGCATTACAATTAAAACAATTCCATGAACTTTAATAAGCCAAGCTGTTTAACTTTAATGAAATGTTTTAAGAGACATAATGTTGTATGATTTGGGGGGCCTTACCTGCCTTAAACCATCCTTGCTGTAGTCTATAGCTTTTGCTGTAGTCTGTAGCTCCGAGACGTTGGAATGGCCTTCCACAGCAGGTCTTGAGTGCTGCACAGCCTCTGTGGACATTGTATGACCCTTTTAAAAACGCTACCGTTTGAACAAGCATTTGCTGAACAATGTCTTTAATTTGATCTCCCATGTGTGTAATGTGTCTGCTGTCTTGTTTCCGAGATTAATTACTGTATGCGGATTGTGTTCTGTTGCTTTTGTTTGAATGCTTTATACTGTTTCTAATCATAATATACTGCATGTAAAGCACTTTGTGAGCCCTCTCCGTGAGAAGTGCCGTATAAATAAAATTTGCTTTCTTATTTGCTGTGTTGCATGATCGGCAGAGCGAAATTGGAGCGCAGGTCTTTTGCTGTTACATTCAATGTGACCCGTTATACCTTCTGGTTCTACCTGTCTGACACAGAGACACACACATGTTAAAATCCTGTGGTGGAAGAAGTATTCAAATTTTGTACTTAAGTAAAAGTGCCAGTACCACAATGTAGAAGTACTCTGTTACAAATACATGGTTAATGTATGTTTTGTAATAATAACTCAAATCTACAAAGTAACTAGTAACTAAAGTGTTCAATTAATTGCAGTGGAGTGGAGTAAAAAGTACAATATTTTGTACAATATATTTGCCAGATGTAGTGGAGTAAAAGTAAAAGTATTGAAAACTGGAAATACTCCAGTAAAGTAAAAATTCCTCAAAAGTGCACTTAAAGGGATACTTCACTTTAGGGCCGGGGAAACATTTAAAAAATATATTAAAAAGAAATGAAAAAAGTAATGGAAAATTAACCTAACCCCCTCACGCATTAGAGTGTCCTACTAATGTGTGAGGGGGGCCTTTATTTTGCCATAACTTCTTTCATTTTTTTTAATATATATTTTTAATGTTTATTTTATGTGAAAGTGAAGTATCCCTTTAAGAGGGACAGCCGGGGGCATTCGTATTGCGCCGCTAGAGGTGAAATTCTTCACCTCTTCTTAGCCACAGTAGGCTACTTAGAGTAAATGTACTTAGTTACTTTCCACCACCGATCCTGTATTTGTCTTTGCTAGTGAAGCACAAGCAGCTGTCATCTGGGAGGAAATCGGGACAACAGTGTTTGTCTCTGGATTGGTTCAATGATGTAATGATTATACAAATGTGAGGCCATAATATTGTCAAATGACTGCACTACAGAAGAGCCATTACTCACAGAAAAAGGAACATAAAAACAGTGCGATATTGAATACATGTCACCTTCAAACACGTGGATCGTCCACTAGCTCTCCCTTAGTTCACTCTAATGATAAGTATACACGTTTTAGTCAATGACAGCTCATCTTTATCTCTCCCTCTCTAATCTATATTTATAATTTGAAGAGATGACCTGGTGGACAGTGATTATGTAGGACGATGAGAGCACAGATATAATACATCATCTGCTCACATGAGTAATTCACAAGGCTCTAAGCTTTCCCATTAACTTAATTAAGAGTTTTCACATCTTCGCATTTGGTCTATTTTTCTGCGTCAGTGGTAATCAGGACCCGAATGCAAGGACGACTGAAGCAGAGCAGTTCAACTCAAATGGTGTTTTATTTAACTAAAGGTTATCCCTAACCAGGGCAGGTAAGTATCAAGCACCAACGCAGAAAACAGACAGCTTCTCAGTTAGGCCTATACTCACATCTAACACAAAGAACAAACACTGAGAACTAACTAGACACAGTTGAACTCAAAACACACAAGCAGCCAATGTCCAATGGCTGAGTAGCGAGCCGTGACACACAGTTAGTTGATCAGGATATTTTTGGTATTTATGTAACAAATGACAGACAGTAACTGAAAAGCAGAAAAGAAGAACAAAGCAAGAATAAACTAGAGGTGTGCATAGTTGAGCCATGCTGTTAATCTTTTATAATATGTGGTATCTGGTATGTATCGTGTTTTAGCCCAGTCTCTGGTGGTGGACATATTTCCAAACAGGGTGACACACACACACACACACACACACACACACACACACACACACACACACACACACACACACACACACACACACACACACACACACACACACACACACACACACACACACACACACACACACACACACACACACACACACACACACACACACAGTAGATGGTAAGAAAGAAGACGGTAAGAAATAAAGACACAAACATTAGTGGAGATCAATACTGTACTCTGGAGGAGTTCCACTTACCATCCTCAGGTAATTCATAAGGCTGGTGCCATGCTCCCACATTTTACAGGATTTGCACGAGAGCTGAGTGGCACCCACGTTCTGGCTGCGGTTCAACTCCTGCACCGCAGACACCACTGCATGCACAGCATCAAACAGCAGCGCCGAAGAGAGCTGCAGGGTAGGGGTGTGTAGGGGAGGGGGACATAGGGTGTAAACTATGTTATGCAGGTACACACAGCATGCAAGCAGTAGTGTAAAGTAACATAAGTACTGTACATTACTACTCAAGTACTGTACTTAAGTACAATTTTGACGTATTTTGACTTTACTTGTGTCCAGTTTTAGTACTTTTACTTCTACTCCACTACATCTCAGAGGCAAATATAGTACTTTTAATCCACTACAATTATTAGAAAATGTTAGTTACTAATAAAGAAAAACATCACATGGATGCAACTGGGACGTATCATCAGTGTTGTAGCCTGGGGTCATCGGGTGTTTCGGGTCTCGCAACATACAACATACAGCCTTGCCCAGGTGACCCAGCCAGGGTTGATCAAGCCCCGACTTACGTCCCAGTAGCTCCCCACGGTCAGTCCTATAGGGAAAGACAGGGCCACTCAGTCCGCTTCTCCGGAAGTAGGCCTACTCTGCCGGGACTCGGGGAGGCTCTGGCACGTGGAGGGACTCGGCTCTGTGGGTTGTCTCCTGGCCGGGCTCCTCCTTGGTCTCACCAGGTCCAGGACCTGAGCGCTGCGCCAGATCCGGTGCGCTGCGCCAGATCCGGTGCAACCGCCCGATCCAAACATTTCTTTCTGGCTTGATGGTTCCTTGGGCCGTGGTGGTACTGCAGGCTCCACTTGCGGATTGCTTGAATGCCCCTCCTAAAGGCCTCACCGTGGGTTTGTTGGGCTTCTTCCTCACGGAAGACACAGCCTGGGGCGCTAACCCATACTGCTCCCGGGATGCCGTCTACATTCCTTGTTACTTTTCAGATATAAATTATTATATTATAAAACACTGGCCCGCACATCGGAGACAGAGACAGGAGAGCGTGTTGACGTTCATTGCAACACCGGTGCTTGTTTCTCCCACATGATTTGGCAACACCAGAGCCCATGATGGTCCGCTTGTTTTTCATTTATGTGGCAACACCCGGAGGCAAAAACTAAACTTGTGCTAAATAGTCCATAAGCCAGATAAGATTTCATTATCGAAAGAGTGGGCAAAACCATACCTATATTAAATTGTTCATAGGGTCAATACGAGTAAATAAATATATGATAACCCTTCCACAGGAGTAGCTTTTCATGGTTATCACACATTTTGTTATTTTCCCCATACGTACATGACAGGTGAAACAATTACAAAATGTAAAAAAGAGTTATCATAATGAAACTTCCTGAGTTGATTACTTACATGAAGACAATGATTTATCGTATTACAAGTTTTCTGAAATTGTATAATTAAATATGCAAATTAGGCATTTAGTCCATGAGCCAGAGCCCCAAAATTTAGCCAGATATTGATATTCCCTCGTTAAAAACCTTTGACTCCAACATCTTAACAAAATGAAATAAGTATGTTCACTCTGGCTTTGTCCAATGTTCCAATGTTGATTCTGGAAAGTTATGCAAATCTGGGCTTATTTTCCTAATGCCTAATTTGCATATTTAAATATACAATTTCAGAAAACTTGTAATACGATAAATCATTGTCTTCATGTAAGTAATCAACTCAGGAAGTTTCATTATGATAACTCTTTTTTAAATTTGGAATTTTTTTCACCTGTCATGTGGGGAAAATAACAAAATGTGTGATAAATATGAAAAAGCTGCTCCTGTGGAAAGGTTATCAAATATTTATTTACTCGTATTGACCCTATGAACAATTTAATATAGGTTTGGTTTTGCCCACTCTTTCCATAATCATTGCTCAATTTTGGGGCTCTGGCTCATGGACTAAAAGGGTTTCCCCTTCCGGTGTGGTCGCTACTGTGGCAAAATATTGTTGGACTATAAAATTAAAATTACAAGAGGCAAATGTATAGAGAGCAATAGAAAGTGGACGAAACAATGCGTACATGTAGTGCGCACGTTGTGGCTAGTGTTGTAGTGACATGTGATATGTTGTTGTTGTGTTAATACTGAAACAATGAAATGGCTTCAGGCTTGTAATATAGGATACATTAACCACTTTAGCCCTATTTTATACCGGGGCTATTTGAATCTACAAGCTCACAACGCGCTGCGATGTGACGCGTTGTGAGCTTGTAGATCTACTATTTTCAAACATTTTAGTATGTTTACTTTTGATATTTTGATGCCAATACTTTTGTACTTTTACTCAAGTAACATTTTTAACACAGGCCTTTTACTTGTAACAGAGTATTTATACATTGCAGTATTGATACTTTTACTTAAGTAAAACATGCAAGTACTTTTTCCACCACTGCATGCAAGATACACATACTCTGCTACACACCACAGTGCCTAACATATCAGTGGGCTCATGGTCAGCGAGGGGTTAATCCATCTGTAGATTGGGAGAATGATGATTCCATTAGATCATTAGAGACAGATCTGCTGACAGAATTGAAAACCATCTCTCTCTCTCTCTCTCTCTCTCTCTCTCTCTCTCTCTCTCTCTCTCTCTCTCTCTCTCTCTCTCTCTCTCTCTCTCTTTCTCTGTCTCTCTCTCTCGCTCTCGCTCTCTCTCTCTCTCTCTCTCTCTCTCTCTCTCTCTCTG
>NC_137606.1:48243032-48320532 GCF_963280865.1 Gymnoscopelus braueri
ATAATTTGACAATAAATTATGAACCTTCCCTCAAAGTCTTGTAACTCTAGCCCTTACAGTTTCCAAGACAAAAATACTTGAATGGGAGTTTTTTCATTTCCCCATTAAAGTGGATGGGGAAATTTAATGCACTGATAAATCAATATCAATTAAAGTATGTAACCAATCTCTTAGCAAAGTACAAGCAGTCGATTCCCGGTGAAGCCGGTCAATTTGACATATGACACGAGTGTGCGAAAAATAAACTGTGGGAGAAATTGTGCACCAAAATAAAGTTTATCTAGTGAAATAAAGTCGGAAGAGTAGGCTACTATAGTCTGGTTCATTCGGGCAACCACACTAAATAGTAGGCGGAGAACAAGGAATGGAGTCTAACTCGATTGCGCCATCTGCTGGCTGCATCTTGATGCATGATTTATTAAATCGATTTAAATCGTCACCAGTTTGAATCGATTTAAATCGATTTACGATAAATCGTTACCTGCCTACTATGCATGCACACCATACGCCGTACGTACACCCGCGTGTATGTGTGTGTACGTACAGGATGTATGCATGCACATACGACAATATATACCAATGTGCGTGTGTGTGCGTATGCGTGTAAACTTGAGTGTGAGTGCATGGTACTCATCCTAAAGTACTCAGTTTGAGCATCGAATAATGAGATCCCTAGAGGAATACAGCTATGTATCTTTGTTTATGCTTGTACACACACACACACACACACACACACACACACACACACACACACACACACATAACATGCACACACAGACAAAATACACACATCAAGTACACACAAAGTAACGTAACAACAACCTGCACACACACACACACGCACGCACGCACGCACGCACGCACGCACGCACGCACGCACGCGCACACACACACACACACACACACACACACACACACACACACACACACACACACACATACACACACACACACACACGTGCACAGATTAAGGTATCCCTCTGCAAATCCAGAATAATCAACTAGGCACACTCTTCCTAGTGTCTACTCTTTGTCTGTCCAGTCCATCACATGATGTGCTAGAATTGCACTGCATTGTCTGCTGCTGCATGCACCTAATGCATGTATTGCATGCATCTAAATATCTACTGCATGCACCTAAATGCATACTGCATGCACCTGCATGTCTACTGCATGCACCTAAATGTCTACTGCATGTATTACATGTATTTAAATATCTACTGCATGCACCTAAATGCATACTGTCTACTGCATGCACCTAAATGTCTACTGCATGCACCAACATGCATACTACATGCACCTACATGTATTCTGCATTCACCTAAATGTCTACTGTATGCACCTAAATGTATATTGTATATTTTTTCAATTCAAAGGAGCTTTATTGGCATGAGTAAACATACGTTTACATTGCCGAAGCAAGTGTCAGAATTTAATGAAAATTGGGGAAAATGGGGAAAGTATATAGAGTTGGAGGGGGTACAGCATTGTGTTAAACAGAGCTATGTCACATAGCGTAGTTATATACATGTTACCGTAAATCCTCTAATAGTGACCCGGGCTTGTATTTGTTTCAACTGTAGTGGGTACCGGGCTTTTATTGAAAGGAGGCATGTATAAGAGAGAGGCCTATATTTCTATTTTTCAAACAGATCAGAATGAATAAATCAACATTTTGTGTCAGCTTGAACCCAGTAAAATGTACTGGGTTCATTTATTGAAACCAAGTACTGTATGAAATAAACAGTGCAACAGGCTTGTTTTCTTGGTTGCTGATTGTCTCGCAGAATCTGTCAACACTGCTAGTGGCTCCCCATTGGCTTAAACAGGTCATGTGAGAGGTCTAAGCCAATGGGGAGCCACTAGCAGTGTTGCTTATTTCTCCCGCAGAATCTGGCAACACTGCTCGGCCAGAACGGACGCTGCGCAGCTCGTCTGCAGAGGTGTAAAGTAACTCAATACATTTACTCAAGTAGACTACTTTACTTAAATGTTGTCCTATACATTACTCTTTGTGATGGTGATTTGAAACGACGGCAGACATAGTAGCCATAGAGGCGAGAGACGTGTCTAGCGCCCTCTTAAGACTTAGAGAGAAGGGAGGCTTTTAATTTCTTATTTCAACGGCGCCCCCGGTCATTAATAGAGAGACGGCTTTTAATTGAATAGAGGTCACTATTAGAGGATTTACGGTATACAGGGTATAAAGCTTTTTGAAACATAGCAGCAATAAAATACAGTAATAAGTCACTTTGGGACAATTGGCAGCATTTTTTCTCAAAACTATGTGCTTAGGGTGGTTGTATTCTATTGGCCTAACCTTCCTTTATCGAAACAGTTCACAAATCTTGCTGCGTTTGCACATTGTTGTATTTCTCCCACTGAGTTTTTTGTCGTTGGTCATGTTTTCAAACTCACTTTGGATGAATGTAATCTGTAGGAAGTATGTGTCTCTGATGTCTTGGTATAGTGGGCAGGTGGTTAGAAAGTGCTCTGTTTCCACCACATTTTGTGTGTAGTGGGTGCATAGTCTTCCCTTGGGAGCGGGGTCTGTCTATGGCGGCCTTTTACACACAGACCTGCATACACCTGCTGCATGTACTGTATACGGCATGCATCTAAATGTATACTGCATGCGCCTGAATGTCTACTTCAGTGGTTCTCAAACCTGTACATGTCAAGGAACCTCATACTCTACAATGTTGTTAAAATGTTTAAAAAATATATTCTTTCATTCACATTTCACATGTTTCTTTGAATAGCTTGTAAATCTGCTAATTTCAAATATCTGATGTATATAGGGTTAAAGTGGTCACACTGGATTTTATGCTATATTATTAACTCATTTTGCTGGGGGCCCGTGGAACCCCCTCAAGCACCCCTGGGGGTCCCCGAACCCCATTTTGAGAACCACTGGTCTACTGCATGCTGCATGAACTTTGGTCCTACTCCTCCAGTGATATCACCTTGACCTTCCCCGCCCGGCTTTTGCCTCTGCTTTGGCAAATGATGCACAAAGTACTGTTATAGCGAATACAATTAAATAAATTATAACCTTTTTTAATAGTGTATTCATTTGTGTCTCATTGAACACCCGTGTCCCTCGGCAAACCATTTGGGAACCACTAATTAGACAGATACTTACTTATTGGAGCCTTTCCAGTGCATATGAAACAGTTCAAGGGGTTTCACGCTGTTGAAAGGAATTTGGAATGCTACTGTATTTCATTACCGCCACAGTGTTTCATATTTCGGAGAACAGTTGCAGCATTTCAGCCTTATAAACAATGTGTTGGTTTAATGGAACTCCATTACAAATTCCACGTTTGTTTGTTCTACTGCAGAACCACTGTGATAATCGCAGTCAATCGGAATGGAATCTCGGACAGATATTGATCTACAGAGTTGTGTACTGATTTGTGTGATAGTGATAGTGCCACCATGAGGGCAATTTGAAAACTTTGGGGTGGAGGTTATTCTTCGCCTACTGAGAGTGTGCGTGCAAAGGTTCATGGCGATCGGTCAAGTGGTCCAAGTGCCAAAGTTTATTATGGGAACAACCAACGTTTCAGCAGATGCAATGTTCTGCCTTATTCAGCACCCTGAAGAAAGCAGTTGCATCTGCAATATTTCAGCAGATGCTGAAGAAGGCAGTTGTATCTGCAATATTTCAGCTGATGCAACTGCCTTCTTCGGCACCCTGAAGAAAACAGTTGCATCTGCAATATGTTGATATATTGCTCAGACCTAGGACAAGACCCATGTATAGACCCATGGGGGAAGCCAGTCAACGAAGTATATAGGGTTTAAGTTGTTAAGAAGTAGGCTAACTTAAAAGAAGACAGTGATTCATCAAACTTGTGCTCCTAAGGCGGGTCGTTGCAGAGTCGAGTCGCCTTGTAATAAAAAAGCACAGTCACCATTTGTCACACACAAATGACACCTTTCAGTGCTTGAGGGCATAGCTATTATTGTCTGGCCCTCAATGTTCCAGTGCTCTGAATGCAGATGGAGCCAGTATTCTGTGGTAATAATTATTATTGCCACTTTGAAGAAGAAAATAGATCTCTGCTCCCTATCTGACAGGGACTGTTAGCACTGCAAATGCAACAGAGGGACTCTTATGACCGAGTAGCATTTCTGTAAATTGCACATTGATTTTCCTGACGATATGATATTGATTAATTACATCCCTCCTTTTATGTTAGGGCTAAAACATTTAGACTTTGGCTGGGTCTTCTTCATTCCGTAATGAATTGTAAAATTGTAGTGATACGTTATTCTCTAATAGCATAATGCAGTGTTTCGGGCAGTAAGTATTTTCTTGCTTCTATTAATTGCCATGGAAACACAGACTGAACTCCAAAGCCTCCCTCTGCCTCTTAATTGCAATGTTGTCTGTGAACAAGGGGTGGGAAAAGAGGAGAGGAGGGGAAGAGGACGATGGGAGTGAACGTCATCAAATATCACAAAGAGCTGAGAATGTAGCCTACTAGTTAAATTAAATAAACAGCTTAATAAAGTTTCACTTAGTTCAAGTCCAGTTCACTAGCCTAATAGATGGCTTCTTTTCAGGATGTAAATCGACCCCTGTTTACCAAAGTCAAAGTCATAACTGACTGAATAATAATCAGTCAGCTATGCCTTTGCGCTAAAATAGGATTTCAGTCAAAGCTTCAGAGAACTATTGTGTGGACATGTGCAACACTGTGAGTTCCAAAACATCATTCTTGCACAGGTCAGTAACTTGACACTTATATCATCTTCAATAATCCAGTCGCTCTTTCTTCAGTACCAGACGGCCATGAAAATCTGTTTCATAAATCTTAGGGTAGAGAATTGGATGTTGTTAATTCAAAATGGATTTCAAATAATTTAGTGGGTGAATACATCAAAACAATCTGGCCTCATTCCCGTCGAGGCCTGGGAATGAATGACCCATTTTGAAACCGTTATTCATGGAATTATGTCAGACCCTCCCACCATAACAGCCTGTTTGAAGATTCCACCAGTTCAAGAAGGATTCTGGGCATAAGGTTTTCTTCACAAACACCATGAATATTGCACACATCAGCATATGTTTTGAATCTGAAAAAATGCTGTCTTTTCAGGCAAGCAATTCATTCAAATCCCCTCAGATTTTTACTGAGGAATAAAAAGGCTTAAGGAGATTGTAAAACAAGACACCTTGGAGAAAAGATGTTCGTTGAATTACAAATGAATGACGTTTCTAAATGAGAAGCTGGGAAGCTGTTGATCTACAAAACAAATAAAATGTTGTTGAGATACCTAAAGCACAGAGCTGATTTATTCTGCAAGGCTTATTAGTTCCAGAGAGACTCACCATGTTAGTTGAAGTGTTTGGAGCAAGCACAATCTACAAGCCAATAGGACTCATTAATCAATAAACTTAGCAAATATGTGTGGGTTTTCACAGAATTATACAAACAAATGTATGAAGCATTTGGAAAGAATCAGTTGAAGTGTGGGTGAAATCTTTTGTTTTGTGTGCAGGCTCTCAACATTGCAGTTCCAAGAAAGAATTAGAATAGCAAAGAGAGAGCAGAGAAGAAAGGAACACAAGTCAAATCAAATATATAAATGCCAATATACTGTACATTACGTTCATGATTAAAAACAGCAATGGAATAATTGCTATGTATCACAGAAATGGTTCTCGTGCAGGTGGAAAACATCCAGCATATGAACACAGCAGCGGGTATATAAAATCACAGTTTCATGTGCATGGTTGTGAGCACCTTGTATTCATACACATGTTGATAACAGCTGAATGTCGTCTTTCTTAATTAGCATGATACATCTGGCTACTAAATCATAAGGGCTATTTTTGCTCTCGCAGTAGCGCAAGTGATTAGTAGATGGACCTCCATGACACAACTATGTAAAAAATCCTTTGTAGTCCAGGAAAAATACCTTTCCTGTAACTCAATAACTGCCCTCAATTGTCTGCAAGAGGTGCCCACACTTTTTTGACTTGAAAACTACTTTTAACATGACCAGCTCAACAAGAACTACCTACCAACCAAAACTTGTTTATCCCATTTCTGAATATACTTAAAAAATGAACCTGAGGGGGCTGTTACAAATGTCCTTTTTTTGGAATAGCGACACAGGCGTTAAGCAGGTTTTTGGCTTCTTTGCCACACACATTTGTATATAACTTTGTAATGCTACTGATGTTTGCGTGCAACACTATTGAAAACAAAGTGTTGCATTGTGGGTTTGCCTACTATAGAAGCCCTGAAGGAAGCTGACAGACCGTTTTTCATGCCAATCAAAACCTTAATTAAAGTAGCAGATGCCAAATGGAGGAGTTTTGTGATTACATTTATATATATTCGCGATCTACCTTTTGGGTACCCCTGATAGGACATACAAGAGAACTACAGAGAGGGGAACGAGGGTATTGGTTTTTCCATCTCAATCCCCTTTTTCATCCTGATCAGGCACTCCTCTGCAATCATCTAGACATAGCTGTGTATCGACCAGGGTGTCTGCCTTTCTTGGCCTGGTGCACTGATAATCACAATACAATACTGGTAATGTAATCCATCAAAATGAAAGCCCCATCAGGTTGATTCACACAGTGAATATTTGGACAATATGGCTATGAACATCACAATTGTCATACATGCATGATGCATGAGAACTGCCACACACACACACACACACACACACACACACACACACACACACACACACACACACACACACACACACACACACACACACACACACACACACACACACACACACACACACAGACACACAGACACACACACATATAGCCTGGTAAACCCCTCCCTCCGGAAATCTCATTTCTATTTTATTTCAAGATGTCTGGCCTGCAAGCCTGTCTGGGCGTTGCTGCGGAGTTCATAACATGAACTCTCCAATCAGCGTCCTCACTCATTGTTCTGTGATTGACAGCGGAGGTTGGCCAATCAGGTGAAACCCAAGTGAACCCGAATGGAGCCGAGTGCAGCCGACCAAAAATGTTACGGCGGCCATTAAAACATCAAAACGCTCTCAAACTTCTTTTTTGTGGCACGGAATTTACTTTTAAGATATTTTTCGGATAGCATTTAGTTGTTTAACTTCATATATGTGGTCAATTAATCATGACATGAAAATACAAATCCAGAGAACCGGCAGGGGCGGGCAGTGACGCACATGTATCCGAATAAAGCAACCTATTTTTTGCATGGCCTTTCAAAAGTCCCCTTGCGTCACGTTGCTCTGGTGGTGGGGGAACGAACTGCTGATTGGCTGAAAGGGAACGAACTGCTGATTGGCTGAAGGGGTTGTCACTCAGTCAACGGTACTAATCCCGCCCAGCTCCCAGCCACAGAAAAAAAGGCAAACAGGCCTGCATGCCAGACTCACTTCTGAAATCAAATACAAATGAGATTTCCGGAGGGAGGGGTTTACCAGGCAAACATACTCACACTCACACACACACACACACACACACACACACACACACACACACACACACACACACACACACACACACACACACACACACACACATATTGTTAATTAGCAAATAATGGAAATCTCAGGTCAAAGAGGCAGAAACAGGGTTGAAAGTCATAGAGCCACATGGACCTGGTCCAGCATATAGGGGATCATTTACAAAGAGAACGCGAGTGGGGGCAAATGCTCACGGTTTTCCACATTTTTGCCATGTTTCAGTAAATTAGTAATTAACAAGCTCATTAGCGATAAGTCAGGGATCCAGATCTACAGGAGTCCCTGGCGTCCGTGTACTTGCGAGGAAGAGGAGCCCCTGGCATCCATGTTCTAACGAGGAAGACATGCTCATGGGCGGAGGAAGGATATCTAATCTTAGAGCTGCTCTCTGTTTAATGGGCTGCTGCTAAGCGTGCTTTTAATGTATTCCACTAGTATAGGAATATATATGCATATCATATGTTGTCAGGCAGAAGCCTTGGCTTGAATCTCCACATTTCACCTTTTTTTCCCTTCATAAAGTATTGCCCCATTTTACTATGTTGTATGTCAAGCAAAGTAGTGAAAATAGCCAGTCTGTCTATTTTCTTTTAATCGTACGGCCCTAGATTATAGTTAATTTTATAGAATGTAGGTGTCTGTGTCACACACACACACACACGCACGCACGCACGCACGCACGCACGCACGCACCCACACACCCACACACCACACACACACACACACACACACACACACACACACACACACACACACACACACACACACACACACACACACATTAGGTCATTCAAAATGTTATATCTTAATTCTACAGAGTGTTTGCTGTTGAGGGAGCTTGTATTCTAATTCTCTCTGCTAAGCTCATAGTAATACAAAGCTTATTTGTGATAAGGGTTGTATTTTGTAAAATCTACTTATGGCATTATACCCACATGACATTGTACAGATCAGGTGAGACACTATCCGTTGCTGCCTTTAAAGTTGTTCCTGCACATCACTGGTGTGTGTGTTATTTTTTTGTGCCTATAACTATTGTTGCGATATGCTTTTGTTATTTATTTTCTTTGGTATATTGTCCATATTGTCTAATATTGCTAATATTGCTTAACTCTTTGACTGCCAGAGTATTTTCATAAAGTACTCCCCCATTGCCAGCAATTTTCATGTTTTTTTTATTTTTATATCTTGAAAATTTTCATGAAAATAATTGATCAGAGTGTTTTTTAAAGACGCCGCACAAATCCGCCACCAGAGAGCAGCACATGATAGCTTGATGATCAGCTCCTGGTGTCACTGTTTACCTTCTTGAGCTATTAGACAGGGAAAACCATGAAAACGGATGTGACGTCCTCCCAGATTGTTTTGATCGTCAGAATTACGTTGTGATACACGACGGCGATGACTGATCGTCACCCAGACCATAGATTATAGAAGAGAATATGTCCGTTTGTCCGTCATACCGTGTGAAAAACCGTTTGTTTACCTATTTTGGACGAAATGACCGGGGGAAAATAATCAAAAACCGGAAACGGAACCCAGGACATGAAACCGGATGCAGATATGGGTGAAGTAAGTGGAACTCGAGAATAACATTGAATTTTAAGCAGCATAGCGCGATCAGAGATTAAACAATGAACGCAAATACAACGCGTCAAACGCGTCAATGGCGTGGGTGGATTAAGTAGTTATTGACGCGTTTTCGAGTCAATGGCGTTTATAGAGTTAAATGGCTCAAACTGAATTAATACATTATACTCCCTCCCTCTCTTCCTCAAACATCGCCTTTTACCAGCGAATGAACTGGTGGCACGTGTGTCAAAGCCAGGTCCGTCTAAAGGCCAGACCGCACCAATGCTACAAGTCATCAGTCTATAATAGAGGACACATTCCTATCTGAAATACTGTCCGGGGGTGTCCAAAATAGCACAACATCTATATGCATGTGTGCCGGCAGCAACGCTCACCTCACTGATGAAGTGAACATTTTCTTCAGCAGCAATGCCAGCAATGTAATTTGCATTTTGCGGGTTACACGTGATAAATCCATTTGTGTTGTGTAGCTATTCTATTGCTGTGGTATAAATTGGACAAAATTCCACAAATATGCAAAAGGCACTATTCAGTAGAAATGGATCCACAAATGAGTAAAACATTTCCATATATTTACATTTTGTATATTTTCAAGTCATAATGTATTTTGTTAATATGACGAAAGAACAAATATTTGTCAAAATGTGCAAGCGATGGTACACATGTTTCAGTTCTATTTTGTGGTTAGGGTCCATAGGTTAAACGTAATTGGGTCACCTGTTATAATGTTATAACTTGGCATATTGGCATGAAGTAAGTAAGTAAGACACTGATCGTGATCAGTCCAGCGTCCAGTGTCTGAGATTAGCTGCACACAGACAAACATAATCTCCGTCTCCAGATAAAAATGGAATTACTGTTCACTTATGTGAATTAACATGCTGAAAAGACAATTGCAGGCCTCTATAGACTAATACCAAAACAATACTATAGTAGTTTGGTGTTAAAGTGTTGTCTGTGAGGGTCTCTAAACATGGATTGCACGGCTGGACAAAATTCACACAACTCATGCATGTCCAAATGTCCAGAAATGCAGGAATGAGTCATTCAATTCACACTGATATAATCTAAAAGCTTTTGATGTGTCCTGCTGAGAGGGGTTAGGTTGACTCCTTAACCATCTGTTATGACTGGTCTGTTGACATTTAATCTGCTCTGAACTCGAACTCCTCCCAATCTCGAAAACTGGTTGTGAGTGCAAAATATAAGCTTAATTTATTCATTTGAAATGAAAAATGCATAATGTGTCCCCAGTATGACTTCCTTCAACTACAAATTAATTTGTTCCTGCACATGGGGGCTGACTGTGAGGGTTTAAAAGTTTCCAATAGTCTGCAAAGGACCAATAAAATATGCATTACTCACAGCCACTTCAGCAGCAGTTTAAAGAAAGTTTCAATTTTGAAAGGAGACGGGACTCACACATCAGCAGTAAGCAGATGTTGCATAGTGAAACACACATACTGCCCTGTATTACCATTGAAATATCAAAACAGAATACTCTCAAATCTTCGCCAGGAGCCATATAAGTGAGTAAGTAATTAAATTGTATTTGTATAGCACTTCTCACAGCTAGCTCACAAAATGCTTCATATACAGATTAAAACAGCATAAAAAATCTCTCTACAATATTCTCAAATCAAGATAGCGGACACATTACACACGTGGAGGCATTCAGCAAAGGCTTGTTCAAAAAAGCTTTTATAGGTTTTTATAAAATGTCCACAGAAGCCATGCAGCTCTCAAGACCTGTTGAAAGGCATTCCAAAGTCTCAGGGCTACAGCCTGAAAGGCTCTGTCACCTTTGGTTATGTTTGTGCAGGATACAATTTGTATGGTGTTTTTATTTGTGATATGGATCGCCCTTGGGTCTGAAATAAAGATTGAATAGTAGACTCTGGTCAGCACAGCAGACCTTAAGGTCCTGCTGGGCACATTGGGTTGGAGCAATCAGTCAGTTAATGGGGCCTGACTGTGCAGAGCTCAATATGCGAGCACCAGAACCTTAAACTGGACTCTGAAATTGACAGGAAGCCAAAGCAAGGAGACAGTCTAGGCACTGTTTTAATTATGAAACCATAATTAAACAACACAAAAACAACTGAAGTAGGTCAGTAAAACGCACCTTCACGTTGCAATTTTAATTATAGCCTCAGTACTCGCGAGCTTGTAAGTCTAATTAACATTAAAACGATGTTATCTCCATCACGCAGGGCAACTTACAAATATGCAATTAATTTCTGAAGCAGTTTTCTAAAAACGTGATGTTGAAAAGTTTGTTATTGTTTGGGCATGTCACAGTTGCATGGCAGTGTGTTTTCCCTGTAAAAATAAAATCAGTCAATTAGTCAGTCAGTCAGTCAATCAATCAATCAATCAATTCTGATTTGGAATAATAAGAAGCAGCATAAGCACTAACTGCTAGACGAGGCAAATACACCTGTCTCCAATGAAAGGCCTGTCTCTCACCTCTAGTTTTTCAGTATATGCATAGATGTAACAAAATGAAATTTCATTTTGTTTCTTTTCCTCTCAGTGTGATGCTCAAAAACATGATAGTTCAGTAGCAGTAGTCTCAGTTATAAAATATATATACTAGTATAACAAAATGATACAGGGCATGAAAACTGAAGGCTGTTTTGGAACACCAAATTCAGGAATGCCTACACCTGAATGGTTTGATTCTTTAACTTTCTTTCTCATATAAACCAGTGATTCAATGTGACTGAATAAAAAAAAATGAACTGGAAGCATTACTTTTATGAAAACATAAATATTTATGGATAATGTGTTTCAGTAGAATATGAACAGGTCCAAATTAAGAATGTAATTGCTGAGACAATGGTAGCGTGTTAGGCCTGGGTAAACCCCTCCCTTCGGAAATCTCATTTGTATGGAAATGAGATTTCCGAAGGGAGGGGTTTACCAGGCTAGCGTGTTAGGGGTGTTTTAAAGGAATCATTTAGATGCGTTTCTTACAGTACATACCTTACATTCCAATAGCCCAACAAAATCTGTCTAGCTAACTCAGATACTGTAGACAGATTATTTTGTCTGTTACCATGGAAATCAGTTGATTCTTCTATGTTTGGCAGAGTGATATTTAAATTAATGAGGCATATCGTCACTGTCGGGTGGAAACCATACATGTCCAAAACCGTCCATTTGATAGAAAAAGACCCTGTGTTCCTATGGATCCATTTAACTTATTATTTTGTCAATACTCAATATACTGCTCTTTTTAACACTTTTCATTTGATCAATATTTATAAAACCGAACACTTTCAAATTTACTTTAACATTTTTCAAAAATAGCAAAGAATAGCAGATCTACATACTGTAAGCTGTACTGTTCGTACAGCTTATTACTGAGCAGCAAGCCAGAAGTTTTGAGATGACAATGACATGTGTTATTTGTGATTGTAAGTGGGTATGTGTGTGTTTTTGTGAGACTGTATGTTTGTGTGCAGCCGGGCCTTATGGGCGAGCACTCATGTGCATGAGTTACTTTGCTAGAGTGTGCCTCACAAAGTCAGTACGTGCGTGCATGTGTGTTGGTGTGCGTGCATGTGAGCGTGCTAGCCAGACAGTGTTGGCAGCCTTTCAGAGCAGACAGACAGAGCTGCATGACGCAGTGACAAGAAGCATAATGTGTCATTGTGTGTGTGTGTGTGTGTGTGTGTGTGTGTGTGTGTGTGTGTGTGTGTGTGTGTGTGTGTGTGTGTGTGTGTGTGTGTGTGTGTGTGTGTGAAATGAAACATGAAGAACAAAACAAACAGGCAGCGGGGACGAGGGGTGGAAGTGACAGCAGATAATATGTCAACCAGCTATGTGGGAAACTGTGTGTGTGTGTGTGTGTGTGTGTGTGTGTGTGTGTGTGTGTGTGTGTGTGTGTGTTTTCATGCTCATGTGGACACATGCGTGGTTGCCAGTGCGTGTGTACTTAAGTGCTTCTATCAAGGCTCAGAGTCATGATGCAGCCAATGTGGCCTGGCAGGCTACATTAGGCCCAATCCTGTGCTCGTCTAACCTTCAAATGACACCAGGCGTCCCGTCGACATACGATGGGCCACCGCCACTGAGCCCATGAGATTTATTCAATCCTGCCCGACAAGCTTGGATCACATGCAGGATACAAATCACTCAGATAGAAGCCGTGGAACGAAGATCGCGTGAGAGAGAGAGAGAGCATCTGTGTTTGTCCAATGAGGAGAGTGTTTGTGTCTGTGTGAACAGGTGTGCTGTGTTCCATACTGCCAGTGCACATATGGTGTCCATAATGTGGGTGCGGTTTGTTCATGTGTGCTCTCATCTGTGTAAATAACCACTTAAACCCTAGATACTTAATTCACCGGGCGGGATCCCTCAGGGCTCTGTATTTGGTCCCCCTCTACACAAAATCTCTTCACAGAATATATACCCGATCTACGAGCTCACAACGCTTGTAGATCTGCTTTTTTCCACCGAATGCTTGCCCCAGAATAGGGACGCAAGGGTTCATGCATCAGCATTATTATATATACCATGGATCAGGACATACCATCCTGATGTAGTACAGCATTTGTAAATAAAACATAATCGTCTATGTCGGGTGGAAACCTCATATGTCCAAAACTGTTACTTTTCAGGATTCGGATTCAAAAGTAGTAAAAGTAGCAGATTCACATGCTGGAAGGGCGTCGCGCTTTTGTGTGACAACATGGAGAGATTTCTGAGGTTTCTGCCCGACAACAGTGTCCTGTTGTACAGCATTTGTAATCGAAACATACCACGTTATGCTGTATGAACAGTATGTGTAGAAAGGGCTCAGAGTAACAAAAGCTAATTTATACCGTATAAGATGACCTCTGTGAGACAGATGTTTTGGCTCATGTGGGACGGCGGCTCTGAGCCACTTGGCTCATATCTCCTGAAATGTCTAGCGGCTCACACCGCGTCATTAACCCATTCAATCATGGAACGCATCTGTGTCACTTTAGATGTCTTTGGCTATTCAAACATAGCAGATATACAAGCTCATAGCACGGCACAGAGTGCCGCGCTATGAGCTTGTATATATGCTATTTTTGAAAAAAATAAATTGTGAAGATTTGAGCAAATCTTTTAATATATCTACATTTTAACTCAAATATTTGCCTCTGGGGGTCCCTGGAACAACATATTTTGCGATTAAAAAAAAAATTGTTCGCTTTAAAAAAAAACATGATCTTTCAAAAACATAGCAGATCTACAAGTTTGTAGCGCTATGAGCTTGTATCTGATATTTGTGAATAGCCCAAAGTATAAAATAATGGCTAAAAATCGAAAATGACACAGCGTTCCCGGATTAAATGGGTTAATGTCTCACAGCTCTGACAGTGAGCTCATGTATTGAGTATAAATGTTCAGAGCTATGAGCCATGAGCCATAGCTTGTCTTATACAGCCTATTAGGCCTAAGCATCCTCTACATAAGTGGTTCTCAACCTTTTCAGGCTGCGACCCCCCAAAATAATCATATTTGAACTGGGGACCCCCCAAAATAATCATATTTGAACTGGGGACCCCCCACCCTGACAAGCACAAGAATGTAGGAGTTCAGTTGAGGCATAACATAAGATTTAGTTTGACTCGGTTCCACAGATAAATATTGCGAAAATTGCAGATCTACAAGCTTGCAACGCCTCGCAACGCGAGCTTTCTTATATTATTTGACAATTTGGCCAATGTTTGACCAGCTTTTATAGTATAGATTGCTGATTACTTACTGTACATGGCTGCAGCACAGCTGTGGAAGCTGCATAATATCAGTTACTTGCACATCTGTGTTATAAGAAGAGAGTGGTGCCTTTCATGAGTTCATTTCATTAAGCTATTTCTAGCCTAAGACTGCTTTGAAATAACTTTATATTGGCAGAAACATCTTTAAAATATTTTAACTCTCTTAAGTTACTTTTGAGTACTTAAAGTACGTTTACTCAAATTGTAGATCGGTCGTTTTAGTGTGTGTGTGTGTGTGTGTGTGTGTGTGTGTGTGTGTGTGTGTGTGTGTGTGTGTGTGTGTGTGTGTGTGTGTGTGTGTGTGTGTGTGGGCGCGCATGAATGTGCGTGCGCAAGTATTTTTTACTCAATTTAGTAACTTTCAAGTGCTTTGACTTAAATTAGTTACTTTTTACAGACTTTGATGACTTTAAAGTATTTTTACTTATTTTAAGTTCTTTAAAATGTTTTACTGACTTTTACGTGTTTTTACTCATTTTAACATCTTTTAAGTATTTTTACTCAGTTTAGGAACTTTAAAGTATTTTTACTCATTTTAAGTATTTTACTCAGAAGTGTGTGTGTGTGTGTGTGTGTGTGTGTGTGTGTGTGTGTGTGTGTGTGTGTGTGTGTGTGTGTGTGTGTGTTGCACTCCTGTTTGTGTATAATTAGTGTAACTGGTTGCATCTTTGTGTTGCAATCATCCGCAGCTGTTGAGGCCAGACACAAACATGTTGAGGCCGTCCGCAAACATACGGACGGACAGACATACACAAAAGTCAGTCCTTGGAGTGGCTAGCACCACTCAAAAAACAATCCTGGTATGAAGTGGAAATAGAAATAGTAAAATCAAAAGGTCCTAAGAGCCTTTGTGTGCCAAATAAAGAAAACAGAAGACTGTTTGATAGATTATGCCACCTACTAATTCTAGTATGCCACATTAACTGAAGCGAATGCTTGTTTTTTGGTTATTCATTAGCATGCATGATCATAGGCCTGTGCTTGGAAAGTCAGCATAAAGAGTTAATGGAGCAAGAAGCACATGGCATGTCTCTGAGACACTTTGAAAAGATAAGAAGACACCATCTGACTCCTCTAATGACGGGATTTGGCATCTCTTCCCCTGGTAGCATCCATTGGAGATTACTCCGTGGTGGAAATTTGCACATAGGAGGTTTTGCGTTTTGGCCATCGACTTCTACATTGCAGTATTGATACTTTTACTTAAGTAAAACATTTGAGTACTTTTTCCACCACTGTTAACTCTAATGATGGACAATGAATGGTCATTCACTCCCCTCCATATTTGGACCACAGATGGGCCTGATTCACTAAGCTGGTCGTGAATAACATGTAAATAAAGTGACAAAAGACGTGCGTAATTTCTCTAAGCAAAAACCGACGTGAAATTCACGAAAGGGCGTGTAAATCCCTGAAATGTGCGGATCACAGATAAATCCGGACGGCTGCCAGCTGATAACATCTAGGCTTGTGTAAAATCACCTGCGCGTTCCGCAGAAGTTCAATTGCATTGTTCCACACCCCATTTCACACCATAAAAGGCAACAGGAAATATCCAACGAGAGAGAGAGAGAGAGAAGAGAGAGAGAGAGAGAGAGAGAGAGAGAGAGAGAGAGAGAGAGAGAGATACTATGTGAATACATAAACCACCATTTGATGAAATAGCATACAGCGTTCATTATTGAAACTCTTCAGTATTTGTCATTGCCACACCTTCTCTGTCTTTCATCACTCATACCCAGAAACTCTCAGCGATGGCTCCATGTCACATGGAGCCATCGCTGAGAGTTTCTGGGTATGAGTGATGAAAGACAGAGCACTTTTTCTAGTTGTTGTTGTTTTGTCACACAAAACAACAACAACTAGAAAAAGTGCTCCTCGGAGCACAGGTCTCCGCCAGGTCAGGTACGTTATTCTGGCCTCCTGGTGGCGCTATAATAGGCCAATGTGAAAAGGGTGCCAACCGTGCCATTTATTCTTTCATTGACACTGCATTCATGATTTGAGGCATTTTGTTCCAAAAATGTGTTTTGCTAAATTAGACCTGCTGGTGGCGCTATAACAGGCCAATGTGAGAAGGGTGGCATTTCTTCCTCGGCCTAGTGGGAATGTGCGTGTGAAATTTCACGGAAATCCCAAGCTGTGTGTATATTTTGAGGCTTTTTGTTCAAAACGTACCAATCCTGCAAACTTTGGAAGCCAACCTTAGGCAATGAGGATGGAATATGGGAAATCGGACAGATCTGTGTTGATCACATGACTATAGTGATACTGTGTACCGATTTGCATGACGTTTGGATAAAATTTGTAGGAGTAATATAAAAAAATCACACCCTGTGTGAAGTGGGCGGTGTCTTCCTAGCTAACCACAATACTGAATGGAGTCGATCAATCATGTACAAAAGATAAATACATTTATTGAAACACTCTTTATGATGGACAAAACCATAACTTAAAAAAAACCAATGTATGTTTTTTTTTAAGTTATGGTTGCTTATATAGGGCTATGCACATGTGTCATGTGACACTGGCCAATCACAGTCCTGAATAGATTGTGATTGGCCAATCACAGCGCAGGATAATTGTACAAATTTCCAAACCTCACTTTTAGGGGCGGTTTCACTGCCCAAGATATTTGTACATTTTTCCAAATCTCACTTATAGGGGCGGTTTCACCGCCCAAAAATGGGTTTTGCACAAATCGGCCTCCTGGTGGCGCTATAACAGGCCCATGTGAAAGATTTGGGGCAGAGGTTCTGAATTGGCATCCAGGGAGTGTGTGTGCACAGTTTCGGAGCGACCGGGCCAACGGTGCCGGAGATTAGCTGGTGACAGACGGACACACGGACGGACACACGGACGGACGGACGGACAAGGGGTAAAACATACTCTCTCGCCATGCCTTCGGCCTGGCGGAGACAATGAACAACAACAGTGTTGAGCAAAACAGACGGAAAACATGACGAATGACAGGAACAGAAGACAGGAAATGGCCACACTGTGAAGCACCGTTTGGAGAGGGTGAGAGAGGCCGGTTTGAGGAACATCTCAAGATGATTCAGGGGAAACAGATTAGGCAGGGCAGTGGCCTGGCATGTCGTTATTCACTGGGGTGTCACCATTACAGATGGGTGGAGTGAGAGAAGAGGAGAAAATAGAAGAGAAAGGAGGGAAAGAAGGAGGAGGGCAAGATTAGGAGAGAGAGAGAGGGGCGATGAAAGGGAGAGTGCAAGGTGAGTGAAGGTGGAGATAGAGGAGATGGTGTGGAAAGAGATCAAAGTAATGGATAAGAGATGGGACCAGAAATGGATTATATGGCAACTCATATTGACCGTGTTTGTGAAATTCCTTTCAGAGTACGCTCAAGGATAGTTCTATTTTTAGGTTTTTCTTTTAACCACATGAACCCTATAGTGTCAGCTAATTGGCTAATTGGTTAAAATTGGCTAATGGGAGGTCGGGCCGGCCGGCATGGTGGCGAGCAGACCTCTGACATATAATAATAATAATAATAAACTTTATTTATAAAGCGCTTTTCGAAACATGGTTACAAAGTGCTTTATCAAATACAGTTCACCAAGAACATATTTTGGTGTTGACGGTAAGGCAATTCAGTTTAAAAACAGATGGTTGGATAAACATCCATAAAATCATTACAGCCATGAACAAGAAAAACAATAAAACAATAAACACATGATCTAAGAGAAAGCCTTGATATAGAGGTAGGTTTAAAGGATGCCACTGAGTTTGCGTCCCTCAGGTTCTGGGGTAGGGCGTTCCAGAGACTAGGTGCCTGGGCTGTAAAGGCCCGATCGCCCATAGTGACGAGGTGCGATTGAAAAGGAGGCAGGAGACCCCTGCCTGACGATCTAAGGGTGCGCACAGGTTCATATGGTTCCAACATGTCTAAAATGTAAGAGGGGGCTAGACCTCGCAGGGCTTTAAAAGTTATCAGTAAGATCTTAAAATCAATTCTAAAACTCACTGGCAGCCAGTGAAGGGAGGCCAGGACTGGTGTGATGTGGTCACGCCTCATAGTGTTGGTCAATAGTCTAGCTGCTGAGTTCTCTATAAGTTGGAGGCGATAGATAGCCTTTTTGCTGAGCCCAGAATACAGCGAGTTACAGTAATCTAGGCGTGAGGTGATGAAGGCATTTATTACTTTTTCGAGGTCTGAAAACATGAGGAATGATTAGATTCTGGAAATGTTTCTCAGCTGAAAGAAGCAGGACTGTACTACCTTGGATATTTGCCCATCAAAGGACAGATCCGAATCGAACCACACACCTAGGTTACGAGCTGATGTCTTCACATTATTTGACAGGCTGCCTAGTTGTGCCTGGATAGAGAGGGTGGAACTTGGGGGGCCGAATAGGAGGATCTCGGATTTTGCCTCGTTTAGTTGGAGAAAGTTTTGGGACATCCAACACTTAATGTCTGAAAGACATGCGAGGATCCGGGATATATTACCTGTGTTTGAGTGGGATGTATAATTGGAGTCGTCTGCATAGCAGTGGAAATTGATGTTATGATTTCTAATGATAAGGCCAAGTGGGAGCATATAAATTGAGAAGAGAAGTGGAGCCAGAATTGAGCCCTGGGGGACTCCACAGGACAGGGGGACCTCAGAAGATGACGCCTCCCCGATCACCACCGAGAAGCTGTAAGGTAGGAACGCAGCCAGTTTAGTGCTGTGCCCCTAATGCCAACCCATTTTCCAGGCGGTCGATTAAAATAGAGTGGTCTACAGTGTCAAATGCTGAGATAAGATCTAGAAGTATTAAAATTGAACAGTCACCATTGTCAGCTGCAAGTATTAAATCATTGGTAACTTTTAGAACGGTTGTTTCAGTACTGTGGCACGGAAACCTGACTGGAAGTCCTCAAAAATACTGTTAATAAAAAATCACACCCAGTGTGAAGTGAGCGGTGCTATTTATGAGTTATTAATTTCATCATGCATCTCGGTAGCCAATCACAGCACGTCCTGCGAAGTGATGTGCTTACATTTTTGTCTCCGCCGGAGGCGGAGAGTATGTTTTCGCTTCGTCCCGCCGTGTGTTCACCTCCCTCCTAG
Organism: Gymnoscopelus braueri; assembly: GCF_963280865.1. NCBI lineage: Eukaryota > Metazoa > Chordata > Actinopteri > Myctophiformes > Myctophidae > Gymnoscopelus > Gymnoscopelus braueri. Next base: position 48,262,959 of record NC_137606.1, read on the forward strand.
CCAAGCTAACATTGGTCAAGCTCCACGTGACACGTGTCAATATGTTGACACCAATGCCTTTGATTGGCTAGAGGGACGCATGACGAAATAAAATCCTATAAATAGGTGTGTCACTTCAAAAAGACATTTATGTTTTTGAAGTGAGGTAAGACAGGATCAATCAGTCTTGATTGGAACAGTACCTTCCAGTACAAATCACCCGTCCGTGCGTGTGTGTGTCCCTCTGAGAACACCTAACATTGGTCAAGCAAAGGCGCAGAAGGCCAAAGCTAAGAAAGCATACTCATCTACAACAGTAACACAGAAGAGGACTTTAGAGTTGAATTGATCCCACAACAAGGCCGAAGTCTTAATACTGTAACAATTGGCCACCTTGATCAAATACATTATGTAGCACTAGAGAAAACTGACATAGATCAAACACACCAATCAACTGCTGAAACTGTTCAAGACAATGAAGATGAAGAAGACAGACAAGCATTTGAACAAACCAGTCAATTACGACGACTCCCACATTTTTTAGATGCAGACACTACATATTCAGTCGCCCCTGCAGAACACCAAAAACCACGCGCATTCTACCAAGACGACCTGTGCTATTAAAATAGCACGGGTCTGCTGGCGGAGACTTGTGCTCCGAGGAGCACATTTTCTAGTTTACATTATTATTAATTTCATCATGCGTCTCGCTAGCCAATCACAGCGCGTCTGCGAAGTTTGAAGTTAATTTCATCATGTGTCTCGCTAGCCAATCACAGCACGTCCTGCAAAGCTTAGCCTATGGGCGTGTTTTCCACAGCATGGCGTCACAGCGAAAGACAAATTTTCACGACGGAAAGAAAAACTTTCACCACGGATGGGTCCTAAACCCTCTTATAGGAGCGGTTGCACCGCTCAAAATTCATAAAAGCTATCAGCTGATTAGCCACAGTCTTTTCTAAGATCTCTGCTAAAAAAGGAAGCTTTGAAATAGCCCTAAAATTACTTAAAATCAAGGGGTCGAGTGTTGGTTTCTTTAGAAGTGGTTGCACTAATGCAGCTTTGAGGGAGGAGGGAAAGATGCCAGTGGACAGAGAGCAGTTAATAATATTTAAAATATTGGACCCAATAGTGTCTGTAGAATTTCCTTTAAAAATCTGGTTGGAATAATATCCAGAGGGCAGGTAGTGGATTTCATCTGGGAGAAGATTTTTTCCAGGGTGAGCATGGAAACCTGGTCAAAACCGGTTAGCATGGCAGGAGGGACAGGACAGACGCCTATTACTCTGGACTCTGGGATGATCTGCTGTCTGATGGCCTCAATTTTGGTTGTGAAATGGATGAGCATTTCTTCACACTTTTCGGGTGATGCTTCCAGAGGCTGACTAGATGGTGGACCAATTGCTGAGTCTATAGTCTGTTTAATTTAGAGAAATATGAGTTTCTTGCCTCCTTGACGGCACTCTGATAAGCGGCCATGCTTTGTCTGAGTATGTTAAGGGATACTTCTTGCTTATCTTTTCGCCATCTCCGTTCAGCACTTCTACACTGTTCTTTGATTTTCCTTGTGTGGTCATTTAACCAGTGGAGGGCATTCGGTTTCTGATATTTGATTTTAAAAGGTGCAATTTTGTCCAAGATATTTGTGTAGGTACTGTTAAAATTACAGACTAGATCATTGACAGAGTGTTGGGACTGAGGGGGATGGAGGAGACGGCCGTAAAGGCCTGCTGGAAGCGAGAGGCAGAGTTCGTATTAAAAACACGAGAATAAGAGGAAGACAGGGGCTTAGGAGCCGGGCATGGAAGCAGGGTTTGAAAAATCACTGCTTTGTGGTCAGATGGCGGAAACTCTCTGATATCAATGTTCTTAAGAGACAAATCAAATGTGAGCACCAGGTCCAGTGTATGGCCCTTAATGTGCGTGGGACCAGTAACTGATTGCACAAAATTAAAAGCTTCATACAATTTGATAAAATCAGTTGCAAACACAGACTTAGAGGGGCAGCAGACATGCAAGTTAAAATCACCTACGATCAGCAGTCTGGGGCACGATAAGTGATAAAAGTTCAGAAAATTCATCTAAGAAACGTGCACAATAATTAGGCGGTCTATAGATTAGGACACATAGAAGGGGGGAACTTACCATTGATTAAAAAACAAAAGAAATCAAAGGAGGCGAAGCTGCCGAAGTATAATTGGGAGCATTTCAAATTATCTAACAGCAAGACCGCCACCACGGGTTGCTCTGGGCTGATTAAAAAATAGGAGAAGTCGGGGGGCCAGGCCTCTTTAAGAGGGGCCGTGTGCTCCGGCGTCATCCATGACTCCGTGATCATAAAGAGGTCCACATTGTTGGACATAATAAAATCCTGACATAAAAAAACCTTTTCCTTTAAAGGAGCAGTTCACCCCTGGAAGAACTTACAGTCACTCAATGTTAATAATATTTGTAGTAGATAACAGTAGCAATTTTTGAAATTTGCACCCTATGGCCAGAACAATATAGAAGTATGTGTTTTTGACTGGGGTTTGACTGGACTGCTGCATTACTACAATGACCATAATGCTTTGGGGCACTGCCCTTCCTTGTGGGGAGGGGAGGATGCGTGGGGGTGTGGTCTACATTGTAACTTTCCCCTCCCAGTTCTCACTACAACAACATCAACACATGTTGATGTTGTCATCAACATCAACCAGTGTTGCCATGTCTGCTTATTATAAGCGACTCTGGGACTTTGTAAATATTGGTAGTTGTGGGTTACTTTTTTTTGGGCTTGTTTTTAAATACATAAATAAAATAATTGTGTACTTGTCCACGGACCCTCATCTGAAATTATAATTTCTGCCAAGGACCCCTGTACCAGATTTGTGTTGTTAAAATGTTTCAAAAATATTCCATACATTTAGCGCTTTTTTTCCTCAAGATTTCTTAGAAAATAGCAGATCTACAACCTCACAATGCATCACATCGCTACGCGTTGCGAGCTTGTATTCGGCAATTTTCAAATAGCCCATGTCTAGGTTTCAAGTGCTCTTGGCCTAGGTATTTTCTTTTGGGCTTGTTTTCATAGACCTGGTTGCTTATTTCTCTCACAAGATCTGGCAACAGTGAATAGACTTGAATGTTCCGTTCTGTGAAACTATTCAATCTTTGCTGCTGTTGTATTGTGTTCTGTATTGATTGCATCTTTTAGCAAACTAAATATCATGTGTAAATTAGCAGAGTAGCGCAAACGTGTGTGTGTGTTCAACATTCCTTCCCAGTTCCCACCATGAAGACAGTCCGGTGCTGGTGACGTCCATCTAGTAGGGACATCCATGGCGATGAGGCATAGTCAACAATATAATAATAAAACAAAACGTTTCATACTCATGTCATGTGTGATTCCTTATTTCTGAGAACATAATGTTTCACTGTCATTTCCAGTTATATTCTTTGGACTAAACTTATAGAACACATGATGGCCATTACTTTAGAATATATGACATGCTAATGTTCAAATACTCTTGTGATACACAGCCTAATCTTTTTATTTATTTATGAGACCGTTTCATGCTTTCAATTGGTGTATATGGATAATATTAGGTTTTACTACCCTGCTGAAAAAAACATCTTAGACCAGCCTAAGCTGGACCAGCTGGTTTTAGCTGGTCTTGGTGGTTGACCACCTTAAGGTGTGTTTTGGACGTCCAAAACACACCTTAAGCTGGTCTTGGTGGTTGACCAGCTTAAGGTGGTAGGTTTTGCTGGTTTAAACTGGTAGCTGGTTTAAGCTGGTAGCTGGTATTTTTGATGGTTTAGCTGGTTTAAGCTGGTAGCTGGTATTTTTGATGGTTTAGCTGGTTTAAGCTGGTAGCTGGTATTTTTGATGGTTTAGCTGGTTTAAGCTGGTAGCTGGTATTTTTGATGGTTTAGCTGGTTTAAGCTGGTAGCTGGTATTTATGATGGTTTAGCTGGTTTAAGCTGGTAGCTGGTATTTATGATGGTTTAGCTGGTAGCTGGTTTAAGCTGGTTTAAGCTGCTATCTGGTATTTATGTGTATTCAGGTGTATTCTGGATATGCAGTGACCAACTTTGCTGGAGAGGATGCATGATCATGGTGAATTTCAGCCAGGTGCCCACAGCACGTGGTATATTTAAAAAACAGTAGCCTACAGTAGCCTATATAAAAGTGAGCAAAATCCACAAAGTCATAAATAATCATGTATCAATTTCATACATAACAATAATTTATTAAACACTTATAAAAAACCCTCAAAAACAACATTTAAATAACAAATAAATGTATAAATAAACACATAAATACATGAACTTCAACCTGAGGAACACACTAACACACACACACAGTGTTCAAATGACTGGAAAAGAGTGAGAGAATATGAAAAATCGGACAGATCCGTCTTGATTACATGACTATGGAGATACTGTATACCGATGTGTGTGATGTTTGGAAAACATCTGTAAAGTTGCAGCCAAAAATGTGTCTTGCAAAAATCGGCCTGCTGGTGGCGCTATAAAGCATTACCCCCATATCAACCCCCCCCTACACAGACACACAATTTCTTGTCCTTTCTATTGATGTCCTGGCCATGGTCCATGGCCTTCCTCTTTGTGAGAATGTTCTGCCCCTGCAGCCACCAATGGAAACAGTCTGAAAGAAAACAAACAAGAACCCCCAACAATAAAACAAATATAATTAGCAATATACTGCATGGGGTGAGTTAAATGAATTGTGATGTTTTGAGAAAAACTTAAAGTAACTTAAACTTCACCCATTTTCAACCTTATCTTCATATAACTAACTGATCCTCGCTAATGTTCATTATACAATGGCACCATTTCTGTCTACTCGTTCTGCCACTCATTGGTGGAATGTGGACAGTTCAGAAACCTGCCTACCAGTGACATCACCAATGGAGATTCCAAGCTAATAGAAACTACAGTGTGTCTCTACCTGGAAAGTTTGCATGCAGAAGTAGAAGCCATTGTTCTTGCATTAATAATGAACAAATAAAGTTGTTCTAAATGACCAAACCTGCCTACCGATGATGTCAAAGGTAGGCAGGTTTCTAAACTGTCCACGACCTATCAACGAAACACAGAGTGAGTAGACATAAATGGTGCCATCTTAAAATGTGTATTAGTGAGGACCAATTATATGAAGATGAGTTGAAAATGGGGTGAAGTGTTTTTTTAACCCCGTGTTTCAGTTCAGTTAGAAAACATGCATTTGAATGAAAAAGGTGGGTGGACAGTGGGCAGGCAATAAGTCAGATGGCTACAATGGACAACAACAATTTGGGGGAAAAAGCTACCCCTGCCAAACATGCATGTAGGGCTGCCACTACCAATTATTCTACTTGCGATTATTCTATTGATTACTTTTTTGATCTACAAGCTCACAACACGTCCAACGAGTTGCAAGCTTGTAGATCGGCATTTCTTTCAGCCATAAAATCGATTTTATTACAATAGAGTATTTTCTTTTATGATTGATTAATAAGCTTAATATAATCTCTTTTCCAGAAGGTGACATTCCCGTTTCCCGATCAGTTTTTCATAGCTTCATTTGATTGGCTCGGCAGCAGATATAAATTGGAAACAACCAACATCTCCATATGTGTTTCTGGTTGAAACAGTATGCTGCTGAGACAACCAAATGAAGGTATGAAAAACTGAACAGGTAACGCTAACGGGAATTCCACCTTCTGGAAAAGAGAACTACAGTCATGCACAGAGCAGATTGAATTATGAGATCAAGTCATAATGAACCCCCCCACCCCTCAGTAAACATACCTCTTCTGAGTCCTGCGGTCAGGGGGGTTTGGCCTCCCCCTTGCTAGTGGGGCATTCTTTGTAAGGCTCCTGCATGGTCTTCAGGGTTGTTGTCCCCCAAATGGCAACAGCAAGCTCCTTCATGAACAGGGAGTCCTTGGTGTTTGCTGCCACCATCTTCCAGATCTCCTTTTCGAGCCACACACCAGAGCCAATGTGGACCTGAAACAGAAGAAAACAACACATGTTTTAGAAATTAAAAAACATTTTACCATGACATTTCAGAAAATTTTTTGACAAAAGCAGGCCCACTTCAAACAGAATTTACTGTAAAGAAATTACATTTTCAAGGACCCCCAAATGTGGACCCATTTAGAAAAGAGTTGGTGCCATGGACCTCCAATAGAGAAGATGTTAATTGTTGGATTACATTTAGTACAGAATTCTACAACTGTCTATACTGTAGGTGGGGAGAGTTGAAGTAATTCTTATACAGTACATTGTCATTGGATTACATTCTAGCTGGTAAAATAGTAGTGAAATTAACCTTTTCCACCCGGCATCCCTATTTTGTTCATGCCATAGGCAAAACTGTTCAAAAATAGTTCAAAAATAGCAAAACATAACTGATCTACAAGCTCACGATGCATCATGACACGTTGCCTATTTTTGAAATGATAACTGTTTCTTATTTAGCTGGGGACACTGTGGAACCCCACTTTTAAGAACCACTGTCCTACACAGTATGTTTCTTCAATACCTTGTCACCGTTGCCGTCAAACATCCCAGGTGTCGATGCCAAATCGTCTGACTCGGGGGAAGAGGAAACGGAGGAAGTTGCAACTGAAAATGTAGAGAACCTGCTCTTCTATTGAGACATTTAGATAGTGTCAAAGGTCTCACCTAGACACAGGATCTGACATGAATTTTGATCTGATGGTCAAGATTCAACGTATCACCTGAGCAAGCAGGCAGGCTCTATTAGCTCAATGGTAAAAGGTTACAGCACTTGCTCAGGAAACCGGGTTCAAATCCGGGGTAGAAGAGGAAAGTTACATAGTGCAGCTTTAACCCATTAAGACCTGGGGCCGATTCTAAAAATGCTCTCTAAATCCTAAAAGTTTTTTGAACATAAAAGGAAAAAGATTTGAGGTACAAATGTTCACTTTAAAACATATATATTCAAAGATTTTCAAAAATAGCAGATCTACATGCTCATAGCGCGCCACTCGGTGTCGCGCTATGAGCTTGTAGATCTGCTATTTTTGAAGCCAAAGGTCTAGCCAAAGAAATCAAAACAATTACACAGATGCGTTCCTGGTCTAAATGGGTTCAAATTTTGTATGCCCACTTCTTTGTGTCATCACTTCCAATTGTAACTTATTTATCCTGTATGAGTTCTGATTGGTTAAATTTGGTATTCCTGGAAATGCATTTTCGGCTTACTAAAGAGGTGGAGAGTCTGGGAGACCCCTGTTACTGAACAAGCAATGATTACTTTAACATTTAACAAAACAATATCACTTTACCTTCAAACTGTTTTCTTCTCTTTGTGGGAGGGGGGGGGGGGGGCATAACACATAATGGTTCTCTCTGGGTTCCTTTTTCTCTTTTAGTAGGGCTGCAAACCATTCATTTTGGCCACTGCAGCCAAAGAAATGTGTAATAATAACACACACACACACACACACACACAGACAGACAGACAGACAGACAGACAAGGGAATCATTAATGTTCAGAGTTCACGGGATATTAAAACACTCTGTAGCTTCATCACTGAAAGCGTGTGTCCACACACACACACACACACACACACACACACACACACACACACACACACAGACGTCATATTCTGAATTTAGTTTTGAGCGGCACACAGGCAAGCAGTAGTGGCCTATAGTATAAATTATATTGCATATTCCCACTATGATTTATTGTAATTATTGTCATAATCCCTTTATCAAGACAAATTAAATAACTAAACAATGTGTAGAGTTGGGTCATGACAGAGTCACTTGTGATTGACTTCGAACACAGCAGCCTACGCACTTAATTATCAATACAGTAATAGTAGGCTAAAACGCCTACATAAATAGTATTTCTGTGTGTCAACACTCACCTAAAATGTCCGCCGCTTCTTTTTCTTTCTTTTATCTTCTCTGAAGCCGGTTTATAATTATTTTTGATGAATCCAAAGCAACGCAATAAACTTTCTACTGAAGTGAGAGCTGCAGCCTGCAGGCAGCTCGACTCAGACAGCATTCATTCTCCCCGCGTATCGCGAGCATAGAGTTCAAGGGTCACGAGCCTGCTGAGACAGTGTTGCCAGATTTTGTGAGAGAAATAAGCAGTCAGGTCTGTGAAAAAAATTAAGCCCAAAAGAAGCGACATTTAAACCTATTTGAAAATAGCCGATCTACAAGCTCACAGTGCGTCGCATTTGCAACACATTGTGAGCTTGTAGATCTGCTATTTTCAAAAATAATAAGTGAAATATTTCAATAATATTTACAAGCAACTTTACAGAAAAACAAGCCCAAAGTCACTTATAATAAGCAGATATGGCAACACTGCTCAGGGCCCATAAAGGGCCCGCTTCTCTGTAAAAACAGATGTACAAGCTCACAACACGTCAAATTGCGACAAGATGTAGATCTGTAGATCTGTTCATTTTGGTAACCATAGCAAAAAAAAGTGTTATTTAGAATCAAACTAGCATATTATTTGCCAATTGCGAAATTAAGTAAATAAGTTTGGATGAATGTTGTCATGATAATAATAATACATTATTATTATTATTATTATTATTATTATTATTAAATATAATATTTATGTCACATCACAAGAAAAGGACAAGAAATGTAAAGTAAAATACAATGCAATACAATACAATACAATACAATACAATACAATACAATACAATACAATACAATAAAATATACTGTATATACTGGGGGGGGGGCAATTGTAACAGAAGAAAATCTTCACAGTCTAATGGCAGGTATGATGTCTCCCCGGGATCCAAACTAGTTAAAATAGCAGATCTGCAAGCTCACAACGCTTGTAGATCTGCTATTTTCACTGCATGCTTTTTTTTATTAATTGATGGAATTTCTTAGATTTTGTATTTATTTGTTTTTTTATTGATGAAGATTTTAGATTTTTGGGTGGGAAATGTTTTGAAATAATATAGTAATATATTTTTGTAGGAAACAAAAAAAGGGATCTTTCCTCGTGATGTGTACATGACCCACAAATGGGCCCCGACCCACTGTTTTGGGAAACACACACGTGATCTAACCCAGTGGTCCTCAACCCTTTCAGGCCGCGACGTCCCAAAATAATCATATTTGAACTGGGGACCCCCCACCCTTAAAGCACTTGGAATGTAGGAGTTGATGCATTACGTTTAGTTTGACTCTATTGTGAAAATAGCAGATCTTCAAGCTCACAACGCCTCGCAAGGAAGGTGTTGTGAGCTTGTAGATCTGCTATTTTCAAAATGTTTTCTTTCTATTATTATTATTGTTAGACAATTTGGCCAATGTTTGACATTTTTTTATAGTATAGTTTGTTGATTACTTTTGATGCAGTAAATGGTGGGGTTTTTTTAGGTACTAAAAAGGTCTTAAAGGTCCTTAAAGTATCACTTCACTGTCATCTGGGTGGGGACCACCCCCAAATCACGTGGGGACCCCCCTGGGAGTCCCGATCCACATGTTGGATCGGGATCTAACCAAACTTGACCAGCTGCTAAGCTGGTCTTTGCTGGTCTGTCCAGTGTCCAGCCATCTGACCAGCTAAGTCTAGCTGGTAAGCTGGTCTTTGCTGGGCAGTCCACCCATTTGACCAGCAAAGACCAGCTACCAGCTTGGCTTTGCTGGTCAGTCCAGCCAGCCAGCTGGCTGACCAGCAAAGACCAGCAGAATCCAGCTTAGTGACCAGCTAACCAACTACACTGGCAAACCAGCCTGACCAGCCTGACCAGCTTGTCCAGCCTGGTATGCCATCTAAACCAGCTTAAGACCAGCTAAGACCAGCTAATACCAGCTAAAACCAGCTAAAACCAGCAACCACCATAAGCTGGTCTGTGCTGTTTTTTTCGCATATAGCCTATTGTATCTAAGACCAGTAAAGTTGAATCCAATGTGCTGGGGTCCCCAGAAAAATTATGATTAGAAGTAAATACTAACAGAATGTACAAGAGTTTTTCACTATTATATCTGTGATGCTTACAGTCATGTAATTATGTACCATTCTGCCAAATGAAAGACCATCTCCTATCCTATATCATGAAACAGTTCAAAAGAACCCTTATAGAATTGGGTGTACATACATTTTGTCATTATAAATGTTTACACAATGTAGAATACACCAATGAGTAGAGCAAGCAATGTGTAAATGTAACCGTTTTATTTAGAAAGAATATATGGCTATAATCCCAGGTCTTCATCTGCAGTTCCTTCATTTTTGCAGGCTGATGACTTTCTGTCCTGTCATTGGAAAGAACACATTAGATTAGACTTGTAGTTTACATGGATATCATCCGACGTGATACCGAATTTATTCTTAGTTGCATGCGCACCGAAAATAGCAGACCTACAAGCTCACAAAGTGTCGAGTCTGCTACGCGTTGTGAGCTTGTAGATCTGCTATTTTCGGGACCCGCCGCCCGCCGACGTCAGGAAACTCAGTAGCTCTGAAACATGTCAGTCATGGCGGAGCTTCAACCTGGTGTTTGCACTTTCTACATGTACAGACCGTACATCTACATAAACATTCAGATTTCAAATATAAAGTGCTGACCTCATGCCACGGATGTTACAATTTGAATCGGGTGGGTCTAAGTACCAGTATCTTCCGTATTGTTTAATAAAAAGCATTTTAATCCAATCGGTGGCCATTTTCTCCTTATGCTTTCAATTACGCGACCCTATCGGTTGGGATGTATATTGCACTCAGATACATTATAAATCTAAGAGAAAATGGCCACCGTTCGGATTTAAATGTTTTTTTATTGAACAATACAGAAGATACGGTTACTTAGACCCATCCGATTCCAATTGTAACATCTGTGGCCACGGGGTAAGAACTTTATATTTGAAATATGAACGTTTATGTAGATGAAAGGGTTGTGAATGGAGAAAGTGCCAAAACCAGGTTGAAGTTCCTCCATGACAGTCATGTTCCCCAAAAAAAAGACATGGGTTTCCGAGGCTACAGGCAAAGTCAACAACAAACGTTCCGTTCACGCCACGGCTCCACGAGCTAGTTTAGTCTACCCGAGGGATACAACATGAGATTATAGTGATAGTGGCAACTTTACAACATGTTTACTTACTCGAGAGACAAGCGTCCACCGTCCACGGTCCGTGTACATTCTGTCAGTTCCACTAAGAAACATCCCCGACGGGTTGTTTCTCCTCACTGCCCGCCTAGCTGCGTGTGGGTCCGGGTACTAAAGTATAACTCTGATATGTTTGCAGACACCATGATAGTACATGCGAGGTAGCTAATGGGAGTGGTCGAGTGGGGAAAGAAGGTTGAACAATGTTACGGTGACACCTTCGGGGACGGTCCTTTGAGCTATGGGTGTTGGTTTGGATTTGAACTACACCTGTAGTCACCTGCAGTCATGTAGTGCGGACATAAGGTGAGAACGCCAACCAAAGCGTCAAATGACTCATTTGACGCTTTGGTTGGCGTCTCACGGATAAAAAAATCTAAAAACACAGATACAACACAAAAAAAAAACAGGATCATGTTTATGGGGTCCTAGACTTCATAAAAATAGGATTTTTATCAAAATCGGCGAACTGTCCCTTTAATGCCCTAACATTTAGGAGACACATAATAACTGGGGGGGAGGCAGATGGAGTGGGGGGTGTTGGTTTGAGATGGGTAGAGGGTCTGACTAAGTTATTGAAGTTAACCATACGCTGACTAATAGGTCTGATTAAGTTAAAGGTATTTACTCTATGAGCAAAAGGAGTGCTCAGACAGGGCCTATTTCTGATGAGAGCTGGAATGAGGTTGGTACTGGTTTTGGACCAGGAGAGGCTGGGACGGAGTGAGGGGGCATGGGGGTAGTAATGTCAGATGGACAGTAAAAGGCGACAGAGCCCAAGGAGGCTGAGGGTAGAGGGCAGGCAGTAACATTAACGTTCACAGCACAGATGTTACTGAGTGCCATCATGCCAGCAGGGCCCGTTACGTTTAAGAGAGGGCTCTGAGAGTCAGGGCCATAACACTGGGCCTGGTCCTGCTGGGAAGACCATCAGTTGAGGCTAAAAGCAATAAAATCAATACAGTTTTGGGTAAGTACGGCTATTCCTTTAGTGTTGTCTTGTTTGTATAATTCCCTCTGGGTCCAGAAAGAATCAAAGTTACTGATAAAGTCAACTTCAGTGGCAGAGCAGTAAGTTTGCGTCCAGGTATGCAGATTAAAAACACGGCTAAAACGCTCAGTGCTCTTGAACATAGTCGGGATGGGGCCGGACAGGACACACCTCTTCCCGAAGCTCTGTACTGTATCGGCGAGCGATGTCAGTTCATCATGTAGTTTGAGCGACTCCCTGCACATGACGTCATTCGTGCCCGATTGTACCATCACAGTGTGGACGGAGGGATGGATATCGAGGAGAGCAGGAATTAGTTCGATAAAATCAGCGGTCTTGCCTCCCGAGAGGCAGTATGTAATCGCACCGGGAAGCTTTATAGCTCTGAATATGGAGTCACCTACAAATAAAACTTGAGCTCGCTCCATGTCAGAGTTATAACTGTAGGTAGAAAGTTTAGCTTTGAATTTTACGTTGATTGGCAACGCGCTGATTATACCCAGGTGGGATAACTTTTTTTTTTTTGTCTCCTGGACTTGTCTCCGGCTGTGGAGGCACGGAGACGGCTTTAGGGGACAGTAGCAAAGGGGAAGCCGTTTTTGGATCTGAAAGGGGTGGGTTGTCTGCTCCCAGCTGTCGGGGTGACAGACGAGGACGTTTTTCCCCGGGGGGAGCCGATGTTGGTGGAAAGCCTGTGGGCAGAGTGGGGCTCGTGGGGCGCTTCATGCTGACCCGTCCCGCTGAGACGCGGGTGTGGAGCTTCTCCTGATGTCAGTTGCCCTGACCAGGTCCACTTGATGAGCCTGTGGTGTAATCGGCGAGAGGACAGTGTCTGTATCCTTGGGAGGCTTGCCCATAGGGGAGAAGAGAATCGATTTTGGAAAAGAAACATCCATACCGGGATAAAAGAAGGAGATTGAGGCTTTTTGATTTGCTATTCGTTTTGCTATCTTCTTCTTGCCTCGGCCCTTGACGACTGTTGTCCAGGATGGAGAGCAGGAGCAGACGAGGGGGGGAGCTTCTTTCCCCTGATGGCAGGGCCCAGCTTCCTCCCGTTAAAACAAATCTGTTGTTCAGTAATCTTCTGAATGTTGACATCTTCGTCTAAGCTGATGAAGCCATATCCTAAGTAGCTCCCTCCGCGGTAGATAAGCTTCACACTCCTTATCAGGCCGAACTCCTCAAATATTTTGCGGATTTCACTTTCACCAGGTTTACCGGTGGCGGTGAGCGTCCTCATACACGGTATAAATCAAATGCAACACAGCATTCTTATCATCCATAACCATAAAGAGTTTCCAATGCAGCTATGTCCAAATATGGAGTGTGTTGTATAACCTCAATGTGTCAACATGGCATCAGCAGCAAACAAATCATTCAGCTCCATATATGGGGCATGTCAATATATATGGGCATATACTGATAACTCCATATGGGCATAAAAGGGACAAGGACTGAGAGCTTTGAGATTGTAGATCAGATATTTTTGCCAAATAAATTTGGTGTAGAGGGAAAAAGGAGGGGGCCTATTAAAGCCTTGCGGGACACCGGTCAAAGAAAAGTGGAAAACTGGGAGGGACTTTCTGACAGGGTAATAACTATAAAGAAAACATCACATGGATGCACCTGGGACGTATCATCAGTGCTGTAGCCTGGGGTCATAGGATGTTTCGGGTCTCGCAACAACATTACACCCTCGCCCAGGTGACCTGTCCGGGGTTGATCAAGCCCCGACTTACGTCCCAGTAGCTACCCACGGTCAGTCCTATAGGGAAAGACAGGGCCACTCAGTCCGCTTCTCCGGAACTACTCTGCCGGAACTCGGGGAGGCTCTGGCACATGGAGGGACTAGGCTCTGTGGGTGGCCTCCTGGCCGGGCTCCTCCTTCGTCTCACCAGGTCCAGGACCTAAGCGCTGTACCAGATTCGTGGCACCACCTCGATCCAAACATTTTCTTCTGGCGTGATGGTTCCTTGGGCCGTGGTGGTACTAAACTGGTTTAAATCATACTTAAAGAACACCCATCTGGGCAGACACAAATGAAATGCAGAACACGCACACACGCACGCACACACGCACGCACGCACACGCACACACACACACACACACACACACACACACACACACACACACACACACACACACACACACTAGTGGAGCTGGAGTAAATATCTCAGCATGGGAGAAAAGAAAAACAAAACACAAAGAAACAAACACACACAACACACTACAGTGCTCATGGTTCTCCTGGTATGTCTTCATACCGCCGAAGGCAGACTGTCGGCCATTTTAATGATGCAGCTCAATCTATTAATGATGCTGTGACTGAGCGATGGCTCCCTCTATAGCAGACATATGGGGATGTGAGGGCTCATCATCAGTCTGTAGTCTATCTCTGTGGCCTCCAGCAATCCCACGCAGCCAAACCAGAGGAGAGCCATGACGAGGGAGGCTCATTTAAGGGTATAGGGAGCAGAGCAGAGAATCAGAATCATCTTTATTGTAACGACACGTGGTTTACACGTGTAAAGAAGTGGGTGAAAATATTTGTTTCATGTGCCATCATTTGTAGTTTCCGTGAGAAGAGAAAGGATTGAGGTAGGGTACAGCAGGAGAGGAAAGAAGAAAAAAAAGAACACAGGATACAAACAAAATAATGAAATATATATAGGCCTACAACAGATAGTGTTTGTGGTAGCAGGTATGTACATGATGGTTATAGTATTAGCATCGTATGCATGTGTGTGCATGTCCTTTTAGGAACATTATAGCATCATAAATATGCAGGTGTGTACATAACATGCCACCCTGAGGCGAGGTTAAAAAAAAGTAGCAGAACACTAGTGCTGTTAAGGTGCAGTTCAATAGACCAATGTGTGCAACATGGAGCTAACCACATGTTCATGTATAATTCACCTCAGGAATTGTATAATTCACCTCATGAATTTTTTTAATGTATCCACATGGTAATCCATGGGCAGAATAGACCGACATACGATATATAGGGGGGGAGAGGGGAGGAGGGGGTCAGGGGAAGAGGGAAAAAGACAGACATCTAATGGTTCACAAAGTGGGGGTCAGGACCCCCATTGGGGTCCCCAAAATGATTTTGGGGGGTCCCCAGATGATCAGCTTAATGCACAACATTGTTTTCTCACTCAACAGTAAACATGCAGTATAAGTGTGTACAGGGTGTCTGCACATTTCTAAAGACATTAATAATACATTAACACCAAATTGTCAAATATTACATCAAAAAGAGGTAAGCTTTGTGAATGGTAAATGGTGCGTTTATATAGCGCTTTTATCCAAAGCGCTTTACATAGATTGTGCATTACATTCACCCATTCACACACACATTCATACACCGATGGCGGAGGAAACCATACAAGGCACCTGACACTAACTCTGGGGGAGCCCGGGATCAAACTGGGAACCTTGCGGTTCCCATCTGGCCACTCTACCCCTGAGCCACTGCCGCCCCTAATTGGCCAATCTATGAGCTCACAGGCATTGTGAGCTTGTAGTTAAGCTATTTTCACAATATTTATCTGTGGAATCGAGTGAAACTAAATGTAATGCCTACAATTCCAAGTGTTTGTCAGGGGGGGGGGGTGAACTGAGGAGCAACTGTGACTCAAGCTGGTGACACAACATGAATGTGGCAGTCCCTTCTTAATGAGTCATAAATCAGGTTGATATGAATCATCCCCATAGCACCATTAGAGCAAAGTGTTTCCAACCTCATTCATTTGCGTTAGGGAGCTGCCAGGGGGAAAATTGAAGGATCATACCATAGCACTGGATTTTCTGTCTTCAAGCTGCCAACTTTGGCACAGTAACTCTTATGGATCAGCCCAAATATACCCAAAAATCCTTATTCTTAAATACCCAGCTCAATCCAAATCATTTGAAGGTAATAATTGAGCTGTTTCTGTACTAAGGTTTATCTATTCCTCTCTCGCTGTGTTTTAAATGCTGTCCTTCTACTGACAAACTCCTCGATTCTATCTTTTTATGCTTCATTTCTTTCAATCTGAGCATTGACGATTATTAAAGCTCTCCTTGACTACTGTCATTTTGCGGAGTCTGTCTGTCTATCTGTCTGTCTGTCTAAGAACCTCCAGGTGTTTACTTCCAATATCCATTGGTCTGTTCCCCGTGTCCCATTTCCTTACCATAGAGGTGAAGATGTATGTGTAGTAGACAGACAGCATTCCCAGCTCTGCAGAGAAAGACATTTAATATGGAGGCAAGGGAAAAACAAGGAAAGGCAAGGGAGCGAGTAGGTGGGGAAGAAAGGGGAAGATGGGGACAAAGAGTAAAGTCAGTGACTTGGTGTAAATCTATCCCCATTTAACACCGGGAGATCAAAAAAAAATCTTGATTAGACCAGTCACGTTCTTATCTAACGATGACTCTAGATCAATTAATTTATTGTAGGTGTTGTATTAGTATGCAGCTCTAAACCCAGACTTATAATTTCATTACATCAAAGTCATACTGAGAAGCTGTTCAGAAGGACGGGGTGATCTTTTCACTCTTTCATTTAATTAACATCCTATTATGAATGCACAAAATCTCGTGCGTGAGTGCGCATCTGCAGTTCACGCATCGCTGAGGACAGACAGACGGTATAACGGGTACAATGGGTACAACGGCTACAACAGGGAATACATAACTGGGTGGGCATGCATTCTCCACTTGCATCGTTCAAGACTTTGCATCGTTCCTGTGTTGCCCATAATGACAAGTTGCCATGTCTCTTCTTGGAAATCTTCAATCTACTGGTCATTACAGTATTGTCAATGCTTGCCTACATCAAATTAACCCACACTAATGGTATAAGTTTATACTCTTATAACAGGTCCGTGAAAAGGTTCAGTGCTGAAGGGTGCCTGACACAGTACTGTGCCAAGCACATTTCAGCTAAATAGATAATTATGGACAAATTAAAAGCAGATGATGCAGGAAAAAAACATCCATAACTCTGTCAACAGTGGTTGCTATGCTACTCCCACTCAAAGAACACAGTGACATGTCTGCTGAAAACAACCCTCGTTTCACTGCATTAGAAATGCTAGGCTTCAGTGGCTTTGTGTCGTCCTTGTTGGTCTGCTGCATGGTCAGAGTGCACATGGTTTAGACTGTCTCAAACTGGCCTCACTATCTTCCTTGGCTTTGTATGACTGTGAACAGCGGTAGCCTGACGGGCAGAGATTACATTCAGAAGACTAAAACTCCCGACCTAAACCCCTATGAATGCTAAAGCCTCAGGCACCGAGACCTCCGTCTGACGAGTCTTGTTATGACATGGGCTGATTACGTTTGGAATAGCAGGGCACTATTATCACCACAAGGATTTTCTCCAATTGACCATGAAATCAAATC
The DNA here is from genome assembly GCF_963280865.1 of Gymnoscopelus braueri. NCBI lineage: Eukaryota > Metazoa > Chordata > Actinopteri > Myctophiformes > Myctophidae > Gymnoscopelus > Gymnoscopelus braueri. Next base: position 48,280,446 of record NC_137606.1, read on the forward strand.
TGAGACTGGTGCAGTGTGTTGGCATACAGCTCTAATATGTTTGGCAACTGCACACTCCTCTGCGAGAGAGGAGACTGCCAAATGATCACTAGGCCTCTTGCAGGATGCCTCTCGATGAACAGCAAAGAGATAGAGGAAGAAAGACGAATTGAAAGTTGATGGAGTGATAGAGGGATTGAGAGAGACACAGAATTGGAAGGGAAAAAAAAGGCATTCCACTTTGATCTCCCAATTAACTCTGAACCTGCTGGGTTGCTATAGTGACTGTACTGGTACTCTGATTGCTTGATTACGTTGAGAGAGTGAGAGAGCGAGAGAAGGGTATGGGGGGGGGGGGGCAGTAGAGAGAGAGAGAGGGAAGGGGAAAATGATTGATTTTGGAAAGGGCAAGGGAGGGAGAAACCGTGAAAGAGAGAGAGAGAGAGAGTACACAAAGTGATCTGTCTTCATCTTCTGTCTCTCTCTCTGTGTAGACTCTATAGTTACCTGTAGTGTCACCTCCATCCATCGTCTCCTGGAAATAATGAGGTGTGTGTTAATTACAACCAGGCCATATGCTGCTGCTGCCAAGCACCTTCACTCCCTCTGCTCCAACAGTCACCTCTCTAGATTATCCTCGTGTTCATTATGAACGCATACGTCTCCAAACAAATGGATCATTCGTATTATGAGTCGACGCTCTCCAAGGCTTAATTGCATTCCAGTGACTTTGATAACTGGTCGTTTAAGTTTGCTATTAGCGGAGATAGCGACCAGCGAAAGGTTGTACTCATAAGCTACTGACAGAAATAGTGAGGGACAGCGTGATCCGGAAATAGTGTAGAAACAAATAGGAACAGTAATTTGTTATAAAATAATTGTAAGGTTGGCATGAATTAATTTTCTTTTTCCCTGAAATTGTGACAGTTTATATATCAGTCCATGTGTCTTTTTAGAAACATCCCTAAAAGTACATTTAATTTAATTTAAAAGACACAAGAAACAGTAAATTAATGTTAATGCAGGTCTCCGTTGTCACACTAATCCAATCAACTATTTTCTTTTACAGATGATGAATCACGGAAACTGAACTAAACTAAACTCTGCACATAGTTTAATGTAATGTTTGTCAGACATGGATTCAATTCATTTGCTTTTTTACAGTGTTTCAGACAATTTTTTCTGCTCCAGCGCTGTGTAGCTCTGTTCTTTAAACACTGAGCCCAAGGCCAAAAGCACTTCATAACTTCAGCTCTCATAATTTGCTTGCACCTCAAGAGTCCAAATGGATTATGGCCACGATGTAGGGGATGTTCCATTATTCATGCCCTGTGTATATTATTCACCCTGCTTATCTAGTGTGAGAAGGATGCACCATACAACATAACATAGAATACAAATCTATATGTGCCAAAACAGACACGGTTGAGGACCTAAATGAAATGAGAAGCAGAAAAAAAAACATTTTACTTTCTTCATTGACCATCATTGGGTTTGTCTGTAAGTCTGTCTGTAAATAATGTATGTACTTTATGCCACCTTAAAAGTAGACAGAGCCCCTATTTGCATTGCATTATATATATATAGCGAAAGATTGGACAGAGAGGCCATGGAATCTGTCTGATTTTCTATTATGTGAAGATGATGTACATGTGAGTACAGAATCAGTGTTATGGTTATAAGATTCGTTTTTAGTCAATGAACAATCGTTCTATGTGGAGTACCAGACTCGCCCGTTCAGGAATGATGTGTGACATGGTGGCGTTGGCCTCGATGATAATAGTGGCAGTTTTGTCATCTTGTATCTCCATGAGCAGAGGGGTGGGGTCCTGGCTGTCATCTAGCATACGTACAGACAGGGTCTCCTTAGAGATGAGGAACTGTCTGAGGAGACGCTCCAGGTTCAACAAGCCTATAAACAACGCACGCACGCGCGCGCACACACACACACACACACACACACGCACACGCACACGCACACGCACACACACACTTAAGGTGTAAAAGGATACAGATGCATTATTCAGAATGAACACATAATGCATTCTAAACGGATGCTGACCTGTAAAAAAGTTTGCAGATGATTGCAAGCAGACAGTCCTTGGAGGAAAATTGCAATACAGCCCAAAACAAACACACGAGTGTGTGTGCGTACAAACACACACGGACACGCATGCATGTGCGCACACACACGCACGCACGCACGCACGCACGCACGCACGCACGCACGCACACGCACACGCACACGCACACGCACACACACACACACACAGATATATAAATACATTAGTATTGCTTCTAAAGAAGGGAATGTTGTGAGGTACAGGACCAATTGACACTGAAGTAGACAGAAAAAAAATACAACCTCAACTCGACATCAGTTTAGGATCACAAGCAGAAAGAGGCATGACATGATTAATAGGCCTTCATTAGTTATCTGTACCTGTTTTGTTTAACAATTCCTGTGATTTGACAGTGTTTCCATCTGTGTCTTCTTAGTCCCCTATAGCCTATCTCAGTGTTGATTGTCTGTTGTGTTCACCTGTGTCTAGTTAGTCCATGTCCATACATATGCCCCTGTGTGTGCAGTTCTTACCAGTTCGTCGTCATATGTGGTCAGTTCCCTGTTCCACTACTCTGCCTGAGCCTCTTCGTTCCGTGCTTGAGTCCTACACCTCCTTAACCACACCCTGACAGTAGTGTAAAGGCGTCAAATTCTAAGGCAAGTTAGTACTTCACTCTAGTAAGGTAAGCCAGATTTACTGTAGTTAGATATACAGTAGAATATAGTTATTGTATTTTATTATATATTTTAGTACTTATGTTATTTTCTTGCCAATGTTTTGTTGTTGCTCTGTTACTCTGTCTGTCTGTCTGTCTGTCTGTCTGTCTGTATCCCAGCTATATGATTTTAAGTGCTCATGAACAGAGTTCCTTTCTTAGTTACTCAATATATCTTCCATGAAGCTTGAATAGTGCTGTATGAACTGAATCTCCTGATCTCCCTCTTGACTCCAATCTCTATGGTTCATTACGTAGTATTTCCAACACACACATGCACACACGCACAGTGTATTAATAGTAAGACTTGTCCAAATTGACCTTGTGGTGACTTTGTTACAGATCCCTGGAGTACCACAGTCAGAAGATTTTTAGGGTTGAAATTAGTGAAAGATTAAGGTTTGGGTCATGGTTAGCATTGGTCATTTAAAAAAGGTTAAAATCGCATTTTTAACGACAAATTGCTTTTGCCATCTCCACAGGGATATATATATCTTGAAGCAGTGGTGTGTTCTAGGTTTTTTTCGGAGGGTATACGATACGATGCGATGCGCGTTCAATGGATGAAATGGTTATTAGACTGTATACGCTTTTCCCCCAAAAAATCTGGACTGTATACGGCGTATACAGCGTATAACAGTAGAACACGCCACTGTCTTGAAGGGTCTCTCAAGTCCTACCTGGGAGGTTGACAGGAAGTGAAAGGAAAGTGACTCATTGCCTTGAGTGCAGAGTGACAGTTCCTTCTTTCATCTGACACTCAGAATCCTGCTCAGTCCATGTCAATGAGGAAGAACACTGTCACTAACACACATAGGCACACACACACACAAACACGCACGCACGCACGCACGCGCGCGCGCGCGCGCGCGCGCGCGCGCGCGCGCACGCACACACACACACACACACACACACACACACACACACACACACACACACACACACACACACACACACACACACACACACACACACACACACACACACACACACACTCCTGAGGGTCAGATGAAAGAAGATCCTGTCACTCCTCTGGGCAATGAGCCATTTTCCTTTCACTTCCTGTCAACCTCCCAGGGAGACATTTCACATACACGTACTGTACACCTGTCCGCCCGCCTGTACGCACTCCTGCCCGCCTGTACATGCACATGCACATGCACACACACACACACACACACACACACACACACACACACACACACACACACACACACACACACACACACACACACACACACACACACACACACACACACACACACACACACTTGCAATTTTCCAAAATGTTTGCAAAAAAACGCCAATGCTGGTCAAGCTAATAACTTGGTTGCTTGTGCAACAATACATTCAGAACCTCCAAACTAACTAAATAAGACACTATTCTGTTGAAAAGTACTTGATTAACAAATAAAAACATCAACTGAATACTAACTAGTTCAGACCGGTAGATGACAGCCACACATCACGTAGGGTTCGTTGATTGTTACATTTAGATGCATTCTGTAAATTAAGTGGGAGACAGGCTCAGGTGTCAAGATGACTCTTGGTATGTCTAAACAAAACCGCCTCACGTCAGCCGAAATTATACTTCATCACACGTCCACAAGTCACTTTTTCCACTTGAAGATCAGTTATCAGGCAATACAATTCGGTGATGGACACAGTCACACGGTTAAGTTTAAATTAGGCTAGGGGCACGGTGGCGCAGTCGGTAGCGCTGTCGCCTCACAGCTAGAAGGTCCTGGGTTCGATTCCCGCCGGGGGACGCTGTGGGCACTGGGGGCGTGTCTTCTCCTCCGCGTCATCAGCGCCCATACCCTAGGTGGGGTTGGCGAAAGGGCCTACTCTGTGTGGAGTTTGCATGTTCTCCCCGTGTCTCCTAGGGTAGTTAATACCCTCACAAAAACATGTAGTAATCCTGGTCACTATACCGCCTCCCCCATGACAGCCGGGGCGCCTGATGGAGGGGAAGGGAACTGGTTGGAATAACGTGTTCCTTCCACGCGCTACGTCCAACCAGGGAAACTCCCCCCTGTCAGGTGACAAGAAGGTCAGTTGGCTCTCATGCCTGAAGGAAGCATGAGCTCGGCCCTGGCCTCCCTACTGTGGGGTGACAGGTGTAATACTGGTGTAGGGCTGGTGTAGTGCCCAGGATCACTTAGGAAATTGGCACCGGGTGAAAAAAAATGGGTTACAAAAATCGCGGGATAAAAATTAAAAAAAAAAAAAAAAAAAAAAAAAGTTTAAATTAGGCTTAAAGCTGCACTATGTAGTTTGGGATATCAGTGGCCAAATCCATGTTCAACAGGCTAATAGGACGATATGAGGCACATAGCAAGGGGTCAAAAGGATTTCATGCTGTACTTCCGTTGTCTTTCCAACAAGATGGATGACTCTATATGTTGGACTAATTTGGACTATGTCAGCATCTCTGTATTGTTATGTGGAATCATGGTTGAACTCCAAACAACGGAACTCTGGATACGAGCTATTCACAGTGGATCACAACAACAAACTGTGCATTAAATCACTGGAAGTCAATGGTGCCAATACAAATTCAATATGGCTTCTAGTTTTCAATATGGCGACAATTCTTGACTAAAATTCATTTTTTTGGTCGTAATTCGATCAGAAATTAAGTTTAAACAGGATGTAGAGTAGTCCAAGGTCTAAGCCAGGGGTCAGTAACCTTAAAAGTCAAAAGAGCCATTTTGGACCAAGAAATAAATACAAAATATGTCTGGAGCCACACAACTAATTTGAGCCTTTATAAGGAAGGCAACACATAGGGCGGATTCAGACTATGGTCCCGGGTGCGCACCCTGGACCACATGGCAGATGTTGTGATAGTGTGAACGTTGCGTACCGTTCCCCGGAACGAATCACCGTACCGTACCCGAGACCGCCTCGGGAGGTAGTCTCGGGTCCGATTGCTGCGCACTCGGGAACGGAACGCTGCAATGTGAAGCCATCCGTACCGGCAGGAGTAAGTGGACTGCTAATCATATATCATCTATATATTTGTTATGTTATACCTTCTCATAGTTCTACTTGAATGTTGACAAGAAATAATAATCCCGCTAGTGTTTGAGTAGTCGTGGAAAAACATAAACAAAAAACACATGTGTAGTGTAACGCTGCCGCTAGGATGAATATACCAAGGATTAGTCCGTGACGTCACTGCTAAAATACCAAGGGTGCGTCAGTGATGCCACTATCATATTGATAATAACAGAGACAACGTTACATTTTGAGGTTTCGAAGACCAACGCACAAACTGCTTTGGTTGTGTATTGTTGTTCTGTTATTATAACTCAAGACAACGTCAGGAACACAGTAAAACTTTATTATTCACTCTAAACTCTGACAAGTGACTCTTCTGTGAATGACATTCTCTATCTCCCAAAGCCCCATAGTCAACAGCGCCCCCCATGAGGCACATATTTACCATTACTGTTGAGTGAAGTGTACTCGGGTACGGAAGAATCTTGGCCAATGTGAATGCTGGCCAGCTGGGAGAGGCCAATCGTACTCGGGAACTGTTCGAATCAATCGGACCCAGTCTGAATCCACCCTTAGTTGCCTTCAACACTAAGACGCGCACCCGCTTTTGCCACCGGGCTGGGGCAGACGGCTGTGTTGTTGAAGGACGGATGCATGCTTATGAGAAACAAGAAAAACTAGAAAAAGTTCTCCTCGGAGCACAGGTCTCCGCCAGGTCAGGTACGTTATTGTGCCTCCTGGTGGCGCTATAATAGGCCAATGTGAAAAGGGTGGCATTTCTTTTAGGCTTTTCAAGGCAATCAAACACTGCATTCATGATTTGATGCATTTTGTTCCAAAAATTTGTTTTGCTAAATTAGACCTGCTGGTGGCGCTTTAACAGGCCAATGTGAAAAGGGTGGCATTTCTTCCTCGGCATAGTGGGAATGTGCGTGTGAAATTTCACGGAAATCGCAAGCTGCGTGCATAGTTTGAGGCATTTTGTTCAAAACGGACCAATCCTGCAAACTTTGGAAGTCAACCTTAGCCAATCAGGATGGAATATGGGAAATCTGACAGATCCTTGTTGATCACATGACTATAGAGATACTGTGTACCAATTTGCATGACGTATGGATAAAATCTGTAGGAGTAATATCAATAAATGGGTTTTGAACAAATCGGCCTCCTGGTGGCGCTATAACAGGCCCATGTAAAAACTTTTGGGCAGAGGTTCTGAATTGGCATCCAAGGAGTGTGTGTGCACAGTTTCGCAGCGACCGGGCCAACGGTGCCTGAGATTAGCTGGTCGCACACGGACAGGACACACGGACGGACGGACGGACGGCCGGACGGACGGACAGACAGACAGGGGGTAAAACATACTCTCTCGCCATGCCTTTCGGCCTGGCGGACAACTAGAAAAAGTGCTCCTCGGAGCACAGGTCTCCGCCAGGTCAGGTACGTTATTGTGGCCTCCTGGTGGAGCTATAATAGGCCAATGTGAAAAGGGTGCCATTTATTCTTAGGCCTTTCACGGCAATCGAACACCGCATTCATGATTTGATGCATTTTGTTCCAAAAATGTGTTTTGCTAAATTAGACCTGCTGGTGGCGTTATAACAGGCCAATGTGAAAAGGGTGGCATTTCTTCCTCGGCATAGTGGGAATGTGCGTGTGAAATTTCACAGAAATCGCAAGCTGCGTGCATAGTTTGAGGCATTTTGTTCAAACGGACCAATCCTGCAAACTTTGGAAGCCAACATTAGCCAATCAGGATGGAATATGGGAAATCTGACAGATCCGTGTTGATCACATGACTATAGAGATACTGTGTACCAATTTGCATGACGTTTGGATAAAATCTGTAGGAGTAATATCAATAAATGGGTTTAGCACAAATCGGCCTCCTGGTGGCGCTATAACAGGCCCATGTAAAAACTTTTGGGCAGAGGTTCTGAATTGGCATCCAGGGAGTGTGTGTGCACAGTTCCGCAGCGACCGGGCCGACGGTGCCTGAGATTAGCTGGTCGCACACAGACAGGACACACGGTCGGACGGACACACGGACGGACACACGGACGGACAGGGGGTAAAACATACTCTCTCGCCATGCCTTTCGGCCTGGCGGAGACAATAAAACCTGGCAAAAACATTTGTGTGCATTAGTGATTATGAGGATAAAGGAATTCACCAGTCTAAATGTCTAGTTTGCTAATTCACAACTACTACTACTACTTTTGTTTTTCTAAATATAAACTTTCATGACAGCCTAAGTACAAATATCATTCATGAAAAGGCTACTACAGTGAAGTCGGATCTTTTACTAATAATTTATTAGGCTACTTATGACTGAATGTCTCTTGGTGTTTTGTTGTATGTGGGGATTATCTTGCGCATGCATCTGTTATGAAGGACAAATTGTATAATGAGTAAAACAGCTAGTCTTTATAAGTAAACTAATTGATGATGGTCTTTTTATATTATAGTAGCTTTTTGGGCGGTGAAACCGCCCCTATAAGTGAGGTTTGGATATTTGTACAACAAATCCTGCGCTGTGATTGGCCGAAAATGTACCCCGCCTAACCCTGCACCGTGATTGGCCAATCACAGTCTATTCAGGACTGTGATTGGCCAGTGTCACATGACGTCATGTGCATAGCCCTATATAAGAAACCATAACTTTAAAAAAACAATAAATTTGTTTTTTTAAAGTTATGGTTTCTTCCATCATAAAGAGTGTTTCAATAAATGTATTTATTTTTTGTACATGATTGGTTGACTCCATTCAGTATTGTGATTAGCTAGCAAGACACCGCCCACTTCACACAGGGTGTGATTTTTATATTTTTGGGACATTTTGTTATTTTCCTATATTAGCGGATTTTCATTATTTCCAAAACGAACACAATCAGTCAATAGCATATTAGACGTTATGTAATCTTGAACCTAAACGACGCAGTGACAAGATAACGTTACTACTATCCCGTGGGAAAGCAGGGGTCGCATATTAGACTCTAAACAGTCTTACAATCTACATACAATGTTGTAATCAATGCCAATTAGTTGATATTCTTTTTTTATGTCAAAGCACAACCAGGGCACACTGTTGACATCATTGTTGTGAGACTCAGCATGGTTTCAGTGTCGGCTAAGTAGTGTACTCACTGTAGTCTACTAACTGTAGTTATAGTATAATTTAGTGTCCCAAATGCTACCTTATTAGCCCTGCATATACACCAACTAGTAGTTTAGTTAGTTGTAGTATTGTTGTTAGAGAGCCGCACCTAAATTAACAGGATGTGGCAGCGCAGGAAAGTGGCCGAGTCAAGGGTAATGGGGCTGCAATTACCCGGATGGTTACAGATCACACCGGACTTAATGGCACTGGATGAACGATCGGGTGTAGAACACTTTGTTTGAACCTAGTTGTATCCCAAATCTCCATGAATTCAAGGCCTCATGGGGTGTGTAATTAATAGAAAATAAGAAAATAAAAAATAAAATAAGTCATTTTTTGGGTGAACTACTCCTTTAAGAACAGTACTCAGGTGTGGTTACTGTGACTGTCCACCACTGCAAATTTGAAGAATTTGACCAGGCTGATAATTCTCACCTGTTATTTGAGTCACAGTCTGTCACAGTAAGGGTTCAGGCTAATTGAGCTTCTTGTGAACATTCAGGAATAGAACATACTGTAGGATCACACTTTTTGATTGCCTGCGAGTTCCTGCTCTTTCAGAAACCATAGAAGAGTACATCAGATGAAACATGGCTGCTCCTCTTATTGAGCGGTTAAGAGGTGCACACACACACATCCAAACATTTCGACCGATGTGGCCTTCATCAGGTATTTACAATTTTACAATTTAGGCATTTAGCAGACGCTCTTAATCCAGAGTGATTTACAGTAAGCAAGGACACAAGATAATACATCAAATGTATAGAAATAGTACTCTAATAATAAAGTAATACTGATGATGGATTCTTGGTTAAGTTTGTAATAATTATTATTAGATTATTGGCTTACTTATAATCTAATAATAATCTAGTAAACCAATAATCTAATAATAATTAGTACAAACGTAAACCAATAACCTATCATCAGCCTGTACATTGAAACTATACATTGAAACCATATCATCACAGCGTGTGATACCCAATATATTTCCCTATGAGACTCATAGGGAAGTAAATTGGGTATCACACTCTAGCTGTGATGATACCCAATAGTAGTATGAGTCATCTTCTCAACCCTGCTTGAGCTAGTTCCCTCTGTCAGTGCCAGGAAGGTGTATTAAAGAGCAGACATATTCATTGGAAATGACTAACGCTGATCTTAGCCTGGTAAACCCCCTCCCTCCGGAAATCTCATTTGCATTTGATTTCAGGGAGGTCTGGGATTGCGCAGGGAGTAGAGATGGCCGAACACTGCGTGTCCGAACCAATCAGCGGCTGCTAGGGGCGGGATCATCCAATCACCTGCCTAGTAGCTTGAAAAAAATAAAAACTGTCTGTCATCGATTCTGCGACCGAAGTCTCAGATGGGAAGTAGGCTGTGAAACAAATGTGTGTCGCAAGCTTCTTCCATTTGTGTCAGGTTACGCTGATCTACCATCACCAGAAATGTGATTTATCAAGAAGTGTGATCTTCTGAGATGGGAATGTTCACAGGTTTCTCATTTAGTCTGAACAATTTCTGTGACTATGACAGGCTCCCCGGCCTCCCTAGTGGTTGTGGCCCTAAGCAACCGCATAGACTACTCTACATCTAGTTGAAACTTCATTTCTGATCGAATTATGACTTTCAAACTGTGACTTTTCGTCGAAAATGGCCGCCATCTTGAAAACTGGAAGCCATATTGAATTTTTACTTGCACCATTGAATGTCAAAATACATGCACTTTGATTACTAGATCATTCAAATATTCATTCCAGTTCTACAATGAAAAACCTTGTTTTACATGAAAAAATTCCGCCATCTTGGATTTTTAGTTGACTAATGGGCTTTTCCGAAAAAGTAGGTCCTAGCCATTAATCATGCCACATTTTATGCTTGTATCACAAAGTGAACGATTGTGTCACTAATCTGCTGCACTATAACCTCACACTAACCTGGAATAATGGGATGTTGGAAATGGGATGTTGGAATTACGAGCGGACCCCCTACATTTCTCCTGATATAAATTAGCACAATTAGCACATTAGCTGATGTCTTCTGGCCACATTCATGAGATGGACAAACTAATTCTCTAACGCCGTCATTTTCCTGAAGGAGGATTTGAATCGCATGCTGTCTGGAGTTTCTCTGCAACCACTCACCAACTACAAACAGAACAGCTTCAATCTCATGCTAATGCTATCATGAGTTCTGTGCAACCACTCACCAACAGAAGAGCCCTAATGGTGTCTGTGAGACACGTCGCTGATCAGCTGGCTACTGTGTTCACTGGGATGCATTGCAAACCTAACTTCCTTCTGATGAGTTCTGAGGCACACTAGCCCGAGCATAGTAAATAATAATATATACGTAGAACTTTAAAATGCATTCTGTATTGTATTGGGAGCCAATCAAGTGATCTGAGTTAATTAATATGACCAGCTTTTCTTGACTCTGGCTGCAGAATATTGAATGAGCTGGAGCCTTCCAACAGACTGAGACAAGAAGTTTTACTTTGGAGTTTTTTGAATGATACAAAGCTGTCCTAGACATTAGTGTTACTGTTGAGTCTGTTGAAGAGGATGCTAATTAGTGTAATTAGCTGCTGCCTCACTAAATCTTTTAATTTCACACAGATTTGGGCTACTGTACATACCTACTGTATGTAAATCTGAGAAAGTGATTGAATTAGGTAAAAACAGCAGAGTTCATCGTGGCTGGGAAAACAACTCACTGCTAATTATGAAGTTGATGGAGAACTTTCATCCAAGCAAACGTGAAACAGGCCTTATAATACATAACCTTGAATCAGGCTTATGTATTATAATTACACGCTACAGGGAAATTAGCTTTCTATTTAACCTCCACTCAAACAAAACAAAAATATTGGCACTGATTGGTCCAGCAGTTTGTGAGGTCCAAATCGGATGTTATCATTATAGGCATTAGATTAGTGTGGCCAGCCTGTGACATCAGTCATCTATGACGTATCTATACGTATAACTTGTATAACGCATACATGTGGGCATGGTTTCAGCCCCATTGATTCCATTATAAAGTCAATAATGTGTGAAGGTACTCTTTGGCCTAGTGTGCACTAGGTTCTCTCTCTCTCTCTATCTCTCTCTCTCTCTCTCTCATCAGATTCTCGTTAGGGCGCTTAGCTATTTTAATGCCAGGATGGAAGACAGTTTAAAAGTCAATTGGCTTCCATTCATTTAGTAAAAGGAGTTTCAGAAAACAAAGAGCAAAATTATCATCTCTAACATTGATTTCTTCGCTCCATTTACACAAGCTGTCACAGCTCCAAATACACAAAAGTAAGTACATTACACAGACTGTCAATAGCTCCACGCACAAAATATCTAAGTATGTTTCATGAGCTGCCTGTCAATAGCTCCAAGGACACAATATCTACAGTAAGTACGTTTACACCCACACTTAACAGGAGAGGGAATGAGGTGGCTTCCAGTGCGTAGACATCTATTTTGTCGGTGCTGTAAGCCCAGCTAATAGCACTCTCTTTTTGATCATTAAGATAGCTCTCCACCAAACAGACTACTACAGATTATTACAGACTGGCAGCCAAATGAAGTTAGGAGATTGGGAGGTGTGAAAACAAGTAGCTGAATGCACCAAAGAGCTGACACTGCGGACAGATGATTACTATGGTGCTAAAAATAGCCTATGGCTTGATGTCTTTTTAACAACAAGCCCACTGCTATCCGACGGACGAAAGCCGTCCTCGACGCTTCCCTACAACTTTCGACCCGACACGACAGTGTACCCACCGCCCATTCAACAGATGCTTTTCAACACCGACGTCGGTGTGCCGTAGAGCTACCTTTAGAGAGGTTAGAAGCAACCATCTCCCATAGTCCGGCCACAGGGGGGCATTCCCAAAACATACGAAAACTAGAAAAAATGCTCCTCGGAGCACAGGTCTCCGCCAGGTCAGGTAGGTTATTGTGGCCGGGCAGTAATGTTCGGAATTCGCCATTGCAATTTGCTTTGCATGATGTTTGGACAAAATTTGTAGGAGTATGTGTGCTTCGCTGCGATCAAGCCAATGGTGCCAGAGATTAGCTGTACACAGACAGAATGACACACGGACGGACGGACGGACGGACGGACGGACGGACGGACGGACGGACGGACGGACGGACGGACAGGGGGTAAAACATACTCTCGCCATGCCTTTCAGCCTGGCGGAGACAATAAGTACCAACAACTTTCATGGAACTGAACTGAGTGCAAATGTAATCAGAAATCACTATGATTAAACAGAGCTTCCAGGGCATCAAAATAAATACACATATTTATAATGTTTTCTTGGTGACACAAATATTACTGACACCTTCACCACCACAACTGAGAAGACTCTTCATCATCACCTCTACCACCACCATCAGTGGATCCTCATCATTACTGACGACCAACAACAGAATCATCACCTTCATCATTGTCATGATATAGAAATGTCCACTGACATTTTTCATTGTCATTATTTGTCACAATATCATATTAGTATCATTATTGTCAATGTTATTATACAGTGTGTCTCCCATTATCCATCTATGTGTCTAGCTGTGCTCCCTATAGCTGCGATTGTCATGTATTTATTTTGTATCAATAAAAAGATTAGATCTGTATGGTAGAGTATGTTAACACAACGTAACTAGTACATCTGCAGTGGTTGGAGGTGGTGTCCCTACTCTTCCATTGATCCATTTGGACCCTGCTATCAGGTAAGACACCTACTGGTTGAAAAGTAGTACTGCCTCAAGCTCATAATGTGTAATATCTCATCCTGGCAAAGCAGGGATTCCCTCTTCAATGAGTGTTTAAGTGTTAAGTCTCTGTTGAGGGAGACCCGGGTTAGAGTCCTGAGCAGGAATTCACAGATTGCAGCTTTAATGTGTAGCGAGTGTTTTCAGAATACATTCACACTGGATCCTGAAGCAATGAATCACGTTTTACGTCATCAACTTTGATTACAGCGAACTGACAGTATTTCCTTGCAGATAGGATGCCATCAGTACACTGTAATCACTGTAATAGTCAGCTATAGGACCCAGCCAACTGGGTCCAATAGCAGTGTTATTGTCTCCGCCGTAGGTGGAGAGTATGTTTTCGCTTCGTCACGCCGTGTGTGAGCAAACATTGTTAGCCAAGCTAACATTGGTCAAGCTCCACGTGACACGTGTCAATATGTTGACACCAATGCCTTTGATTGGCTAGAGGGACGCATGACGAAATAAAATCCTATAAATAGGTGTGTCACTTCAAAAAGCCGTTTACATTTTTTGAAGTGAGGTAAGACAGGATCAATCAGTCTTGATTGGAACAGTACCTTCCAGTCCAAATCACCCGTCCGTGCGTGTGTGTGTCCCTCTGAGAACACCTAACATTGGTCAAGCAAAGGCGCAGAAGGCCAAAGCTAAGAAAGCATACTCATCTACAACAGTAACACAGAAGAGGACTATAGAGTTGAATTGATCCCACAACAAGGCCGAAGTCTTAATACTGTAACAATTGGCCGCCTTGATCAAATACATTATGTAGCACTAGAGAAAACTGACATAGATCAAACACACCAATCAACTGCTGAAACTGTTCAAGACAATGAAGATGAAGAAGACAGACAAGCATTTGAACAAACCAGTCAATTACGACGACCCATATGACACATTGCTTCAAGAAGAACATCTTTTAGATGCAGACACTACATATTCAGTCGCCCCTGCAGAACACCAAAAACCACGCGCATTCTACCAAGACGACCCGTTCTACCAAGACGACCTGTGCTATTAAAATAGCACGGGTCTGCTGGCGGAGACTTGTGCTCCGAGGAGCACATTTTCTAGTTATTATTATTATTATTATTACCCTTATTATTATTATTATTATTATTATTATTATTATTATTATTACCCTTATTATTATTATTATTATTATTATCCAATCCATCTGTGTCTATTCCTGCTCCTTAATGTGCTGTATCCTGTGGCAAAGAATCATCCCTTTTACGTCACCAATAGATAGTTAAATAACATGGCAGTTCATCTGGAATATAAATGTGTGTGCTTAGAGCAATCGGAACATTTAAAGTGAGAAATATGCCATGCAGTTGCTCAATATTAATTCATTTCACATTTACAAGACCTTTATTGAAAGTTTGTTATAAAAATTCAGGAACATTGCACAGTGAAGAAAGACATCTGCCCTGCCCTCTGATTAACCATCACCCAGAGGTGCTCATTTGCAGTCGCTGCTCAGCTACCATTAGAAATGAATGACTACTGGTCGCTTAGTCGCTTAGTTGCAGTCGCTGTCTCTGGTGCTGAAATGTCCCCTCAACCACCTTACCTAGCAGCAGTCGCTGTCTCTGGTGCTGAAATGCCCCCTCAACTAGTGTCTCTCCTCAGTCAAGTACGGTTCATGTGCATTTTTTAGTGTGCATTCTTGAGTGTGTGTGTGTGTGTGTGTGTGTGTGTGTGTGTGTGTGTGTGTGTGTGTGTGTGTGTGTGTGTGTGTGTGTGTGTGTGTGTGTGTGTGTGTGTGTGTGTGTGTGTGTGTGTTTATTTCAATTGCAATTATTTTATTTTTTTTAAAGATTTGTTTTTGGGCTTTTATCCCTATAATGATAGACTGACGGTAGGCTGACAAGGAGACTCGCTCACTGCATGAAAGTATAGGAAAAACTCCTTAGACGAGACTTCCAGGACCTTCGTCAGTGCTATACTGGTTGGACACAGACAAATACACTGCTTTTATATGGTGCTTGATCACCTCAGCTCAGGTGCTGAGGATCACTACTCAAGGTCATCACCATGGTTACCATAGGGCGTGGACAGATCAATTGCAGACAGGAAAAAAACAGGATTACACATTTGTGTTCCATTTGAATCATGAAGTTCACTTTGCAAACAGTTTATGCATCCAATCCAGTTATGTCAGCATTCTGTTGATACACATTTTTGAAAAACATTTGTTAAAACAGTCACATTAGTAACATTTAAGGATTTTTTGAAATAAATTATACAAATTAGTACAAAATACTATATGCAGGGTTCCTATAGGTAGCATTGGAGGGAAAGGTCTTCATTCATGCCACCCGGTAACATTAAAAAGCAACACTGCGGCCCAGGCCTTCAATTGCAATTTTGTAAAAGATATTGTCAAAAGTTTAAACAGTGAAAATAGCTGAAGCCTGTAGATCAGCTATTTTCACAATTTTCTTTTGTCTTTTTTTTTCTAAGCCATTTCACATTAGGGGACCGCAGCCAAAGACTATGGCTATTTGGGGGTCCTTGGCATGGAAACGTTTTGGAACCCCTTTGCCAGCTGACTGCAGATTGCTGCGCAAACACAAGGCCATATTGTTGAGGTGACAGGAGGCAGAAGGGTACCTGAGAGGATGTGTGAGCGCCACGATCACTGTGAAGTGAGGGAGAGTATCTTGGCAGAAACTAAAAAGGATGTTGTGAGGAAATGTGTAGCTCAGACCTAAAGTACAACAGGACAACAATGCACTGCAGCGAAATAAAAGAGCAAACGTTGCTTCCTCACTGTGCCTTTTGAGTGTGAAAAAAACACTCTGCAAGTATTTGATGTCTGGTGTGTTGTTCAACAAATTTAAACCTCCCTGCCTTTACTGCATCTCTGTGTGTGTGTGTGTGTGTGTGCGTGTGCGTGTGCGTGTGCGTGTGCGTGTGCACGCACGCACGCACGCACGCACGCACGCTCGCACACAACGTTTTGGGGGGGAAAGTTCAATAAAAAAGTCCAGTTTCAATGCCTTTTGCGCTTTGCAGAACTGTATAGTGGCATTGTTTTTTCCGGCAACCAGCCTGCCGAGTAGCAGTCAATAGTGGAGGTTAAACCGTACAGATAGACATACTTTACAACAGTGAGAGTTGCAGTGCTGTGGCAGTGCATCGTGCATCAATAATGGAGGTTAGCTAGATTCATGTCTGTCCTATGGGCATGTCTCTGCCTCCGCCGTTGCCCCGGCTTGCTGGAACATTATTCATGAATGGGCCACGCTCTATTAAGCTGTCACCTCCCTGCTGATGAATACGTTGGCTATGGTCACCAACCAACCAATTCAATGACCGCAGGACAGTGAGGGGTTTGACTTACAAATAATGTTACAGCCAGAGTCGGATCTGGTTTCAGCTGATTCTGCACACATGCACGCACACACGCACGCAAGCAC
This sequence comes from Gymnoscopelus braueri, assembly GCF_963280865.1. Taxonomy (NCBI): domain Eukaryota; kingdom Metazoa; phylum Chordata; class Actinopteri; order Myctophiformes; family Myctophidae; genus Gymnoscopelus; species Gymnoscopelus braueri. Next base: position 48,297,572 of record NC_137606.1, read on the forward strand.
TCACGCGACTGCGCTTGCTGTCATTAGTTGCATTTTTCTAGACAGCAATGATCAGCGGTCACACAGTGAGCTAAAGACAATTTATCCTGGACTGTCTCCCTGCCCTCCACCTACCCAAACATCCACCCCATACAACTCCACCACCACCACCTCCACCCCCACATCCACCCCATATACCTCCACCCCCACCACCACATCCACCCCATATACCTCCACCCCACCACCACATCCGCCCCATACACCAACAAACTCTCGATTGGCACTTCTTCTTGGCCAGACCGACTAAGTGCGCTCTACAGAGTGGCTTATGGAGGAAATTATACAACATCTGAAATCCTCCTCCTGCTGCCTTGATAGTCTGCCAACAGGGCTTTTCAAAACATTTTGAAATTGCGCAGCCTCAGATGTTCAAATTGTCAACAAGTCTCTTTTCTCAGATTGCTTCACACAAAAACTGCACTCCCTGAAAACTGCAGTCATCAAGCGACTTAAAAAAGAAGAATCTAGACACACGTCACTAATAAACAATTACAGGTCCATATCAAAACTCCTTCTTTGATGTCTTATTTTATTTTTTTTGTCTTTGATGAGATCATCCATTGATCAGTCATGTGTTTTGACAAAGGGAGTTTGATCACTAGTGGAATTTGAAGTTGACTTTGTGTTGATTCCTCTTTGTCTTGTCTTGTTGTCGTACAACATGATCAGCAGGTGGAGTTAGATGAAAGCGGCCCCATTTGAACGCAGCATGTGATGATTAAAGCCACATGTTACTGATGGGGAGGGAGAAGCACCAAGTCATTGCTGAATATTGCTAAAGGATGATGTTATTGAAGAGATGGTGGAAGGAGTGAAGAATAAATTATCTTGTCTTTTACGTTCTCGTTTGATATGTGGGAATTCCAGCTGCTTCAAACGGGTGTGTGTTGAGTGAGATGTTGAAGGCACTGCATCTGTTTGTGTGTGTGTGTGTGTGTGTGTGTGTGTGTGTGTGTGTGTGTGTGTGTGTGTGTGTGTGTGTGTGTGTGTGTGTGTGTGTGTGTGTGTGTGTGTGTGTGTGTGTGTGTGTGTGTGTGAGAGAGAGAGAGTCAGAGAAAATTACATGCTCATACGCAATCTGTTTTACGTTTCTTGCAGATGCAGTATAGTATTGGTAGCTTATACTGTACTTTATTGAAAACATTTGTAAAGTGTATCTCTGTATAAAAGATAAATATGCACAACACAGATAACAAGTGGATATGTGTGGGTGAACTACAGAATAAAATCAATATGATTTCTCCAGAGAGAGAGAGGGTGGGGGGGGGGGATGTATGAATGTCTGAAGAAATCGGTTTGCGTTGGTTCTTGTGACAAATTACATACAATGTTAACCCAAGGGGCTACACACTGTATCATACACACTACACAAGTACACTTGGTACTATACACCCTACACAATTACACACACTGTATTATAAACACTGCACAACTCTACTGTCTTCTTTCAATTACCAAAGAGGCTGTGCAGCTTCTGTACATTATGAATCTGTTCTGTGTTTTAAAAAGAGGTTTTCTTAGACATAGGCCTTTTCAGCATGACTCTATCTAATTTTACCAATTGAAATCCGTCAGTAGACACTTACACCTTCATGTACAGTACGCGTACACACGCATACACACAAACATGCACAAAGAAGAATACGTTGGCTAGATTTCATCATGATAATTAAAAACATCTCATATCTGAGATTCATGTCAATACTTGAGGCGTTCTGAAAATACAGCCATTAAATTAACAATAAACTTGCATGAAAAAAAACATGAATATTTCTTCAGGAATTCTAGTGTATGCCACTTGAATATGTAGGGAAAATATGAGTCAAGGAGTAAGTAAAACATGCGGTGCTTAACCCTCAAGTAAGGATAAATAAACACAGAGTCTGGAATCCCAACTACAGTATATAGTGATCCACGAACAAACAAGAATGTATCTATCATTATTTGTTGTTGCTTTCCAAGCTTTATGGTTTGTGCATATAAAAATAGATGCATCTACTTGTCTGTTGATTTGACCTCTGCCATAGTAGCAGTTAAGCCAGATCCACATTTATAATCTGTTAATTTCATCAAGTGCCACTGTCATGTCACAAAGTGTAAATTAGCCGTTCGGATTAATGCAAGCAGTCTGTGTCAAAGGAGATACTCAGCGGAGTTCACCGCATTGAGCCTTCCACTGCTCTTCCTTGTTGCAGTGACATTATCAACCCAGCGCAAACTGCAATCCTGGTGAAATTTGGGAAAGAATCTCAAAATACATTCTGCTTCTTTACAAGCATAATCTTCCATCCTTCCCCTCCCTGCAGACACAACTGAATCCATCTCTGTTTCAATTCTCTGTCTGTTGAGAGAGACAGATTGTTTTGGTCTGGGGAAAAGAGAGGGAGTGAGAGAGCATCAGAGACGGTGACCGAGCATTGTGGCTTGCTTCCGGTTGGTCAGGCCTGGTGGTCCAGCGCAGTGGGGCTTGAAGGATACTGGAGGACATGGAGTGAGGCTGAGGAGGGTGGGAGAACAGAGCCTCTTCATCATAGCAGATTGCCTGTCGGTGCGGCTCCCAGCGTCCATACATCGCCTTCCCCCATGTCCCTATATCCCCTCGATTGGTTTTCCATTCGTGTCCATCAGGGTGTAATTCAGGCACTGGATATCTGGATGGATGGCTGCGACTGACAAGACCTGCTGGAATGCCATTCTCTCCTCTCTTGGAGCCCCGAAACATGACTAATAGCTTTTGAGCCACGAGGGACCAAATAAACCCCTTCTTCAGCTCAATCTCCTCTTTTTGATTGCTATTTGTTATTCATTTATCTCTTGTTTCTTTGTACACCTGAGATTATTTGTGCCTTTTCTCATTGTTTTCTTCACTCCTGGAATATTTCTCTTCATCTCCCATGACTTTCTTTATCTCTCTATCCAACCATGACTCCATCCGTCCCATTCTTCATTTGATGGATGGCATTCTCTAATGGCACCGGTCACACCATTAATTGGCGGAGGGGAATTCATTTCCCTCTCTTGTGCATTTATGCAGAAGAGAACCAGGTGCTCCCTTGTGAATGGTTGGATCAGCAATACAGTTAATTTGTTTATGCTATTTTTCCTTTGTTTAATAACTTAGCACACTGTTCCGTTGAAAACATGAAAAGTGTTTATTTTCATATAGCTTGGCAAAGTTAAGCACTTAAACGATATCTTACTTTGTTGTATGATGGTGCCATGATCACGGCCTCTACCCATGTGCAGTGTGCCCCTGTTCCCTCACCAGTGTTGCCCCTGATGTGACCCCGCCTTTGCCCCTGCCCAGTGTCACCTGAGATCAAGAGAGATCAAGAGATTGCTTTATTTGTCATTTGTTTTCCATCTGCAAGCAGTGCTAGAAAAACAAACGAAATTATGTTTCTCCCAGTAGAGACAGCAGAATTCATAAAAGAATAAAAACAAACAGTGCAGAAACATACCCTATCGACCTGTATAAAAGGTCCTAAAAACCAAGAATTCACACTATAAAAATAAGCATACCCTGATAAAAACAAAGTATTAAAACTAAAACTGAATGAAATTCATCCATAGTTCATCTGTTTCAACTAGTTCATGATTTGATGCATACAAATGCATACACCTCCCAAAGTTCATCTACTAGGGAGATTTGAGTTCAGGAATCGGATTGCCTGGGGAAAGAAAGTGTTCCTCATCCTCTCTGTCCTGGCACTGATGCTTCTGTAACGTTTCCCTGACGGCAGAAGGGAGATCAGGCTGTGAGAGGGATGAGTGGTGTCCCTGATGATGTTGGTTGCCCTCCTCATGCATCTCTGACTGTATATGTCTGCCAGAGATGGCAGCGAGGTGCCGATGATCTTCTCCGCTGTTCTCACCGTCCTGTTTAGCTGCTTCCTCTCCTCAACTGTGCTGTTTCCATACCAGGAGGTGAAGCAGTAAGTGAGAAGGCTCTCGATGGCACCTCTGTAGAACATGGTCAGGGCTGGGATGGGCAGGTCCACTTTCCTCAGCTGACGGAGGGGGTAGAGGCGCTGTTGGGCCTTCTTTATGATGGCAGTGGTGTTGCTGCTCGGGGCCAGATTTTCTGTCAACAGTACACCTAAGAATGTTGTGCTGGTTACCCTCTCCACAGCTGCGCCATCGATGTCCATTGGCTGGTGTTGTGGCCTGATCCTTTTCCTAAAGTCAACAATCATCTCTTTGGTTTTCTCTGTGTTGAGGGCGAGATTGTGCTTTTTGCACCAACCTGCCAGCTGCTCCACCTCCATTCTGTAGGCAGCTTCATCCTCATTTGTTATGAGGCCGACCACGGTGGTGTCATCAGCGAACTTTAAAATATGGTTGCTTTTGAACCTAGCCGTGCAGTCATGCGTAAGCAGAGTGAACAGTAAGGGGCTCAGTACGCAGCCCTGAGGAGATCCTGTGTTCACTTCAACAGGTTTTGATGTGTTGCTGCCTACTTTGACTGTTTGTCTCCTATGTGTCAGGAAGTCCAGGATCCAGTTACAGGTGCTAGGATCCACATTCAGCACCCTCAGCTTCTCCACCAGCTGCTGTGGTATGATGGTATTAAAGGCAGAGCTGAAGTCTATGAATAGGATCCTGGCATAGGTGTTTGTCTTTTCCAGATGCGACAGAGTGAAGTGGAGCATGGTGGAAATAGCATCCTCTGTCGAACGGTTGGGTCTGTAAGCGAATTGGAATGGATCCAGGTTGGCACTAAGGCCTGCTTTAATATGTCCCATGACAAGCCTCTCGAAGCATTTCATGACTGGGGTAAGGGCCACAGGGCGGTAATCGTTCATGCAGGCTGGGCTGGGTTTTTTGGGCACAGGTATGATGGTGGCGCTCTTCCAACAGGCAGGTACTCTGGCTTGGCTGAGAGAGATGTTGAAAATGTCTGTAAAAACATCTTTTAGCTGCTCTGCACAGTCTTTCAGCACCCGGCCTGGTAGATTGTCTGGTCCAGTAGCCTTTCGAGGGTTAATGTTGGAAAAGGCCCTCTTGACCTCAGTGGTGGATAGCTGGGGTACCTGGTCTGTGGATGAGGATGTAAATCTCTGTGCCTCTCTGTCATTTGTGGCCTCAAACCGTGTGTAAAAGGCATTAAGGTTATCAGGAAGGGATGGGTCAGTGGGGACTGGCTGAGCAGCAGGCTTATAGCCTGTTACTGTACGGAACCCCTGCCACAGCCGACGAGTGTCCTTGTTGTCATTAAAGTGACTTGCCAGCGTTTTCCCATACAGTCCTTTTGCCTCTTTAATGCCTCTTTCCAGGTCATTTATTGCCTTCCTATAGGCCACCGGATCACCAGATCGAAAGGCAGCATCCCTGGCCCTCAATAGTAGGCGTGTCTTCCTGGTCAGCCATGGTTTTTGACTGGCACGTACTTTTATCGTCTTTGTTACAGTCACATCATCTATGCACTTGGTTACATAACCTGTCACCGACTCTGTGTATTCCTGTAAATCTGTGACGCCCTCACATGTCGCTGCCTCTCTAAAAACATGCCATAGTGTGCAGTCAAAGCATCCCTGTAATGTTTCTGTAGCCCCCCTTGGCCATACTCTGATCTCCTTTATGACTGGACGCTCCTGCTTCACCCTGGGCTTGTAGGTGGGCGTCAGCATCACAGTCAGATGGTCAGAGCCTCCAATATGTGGTAGGGGGGTTGCTCTATAAGCATTTTTTATATTTGTATACACCTTGTCCAAAGTGTTCTTCCCCCTTGTTGCACACTTAACATGCTGATAGAATTTTGGTAGGACAGATTTTAAATTTGCCTGGTTAAAATCTCCCCCCACCAAATAAAAAGCATCAGGATGGGCCAGCTGCAATTCACTGATAGCACTGTATAACTTACTCATGGCATCCTTTACATTCGCGCTGGGTGGAACATAAACAGCAACAATAAAAGCAGCTGTCAGCTCTCGCGGCATGTAAAAGGGACGGCATCTTAAAATCATGTATTCCACATTTTCATCGCAGAATGATCCGACTTTCGTGACGTCACGACACCAGGAGTTGTTTGTGTACACAGCCACGCCTCCTCCCGTCACTTTCCCCGTAGAAGCGGCTGATCTGTCCGCTCTGTGGAGTGTCAGCCCTGTAAGCTCAACAGCGGCGTCTGTAATATTGTCCTTCAGAAACGTCTCCGTGAAAATGAAGACGCAGCAGTCTCTCATTCCCCGCTGAGACGTTCTCCACAGACTGATGTCGTCCATTTTGCCTCTTAAAGCGCGAACGTTCGCTAATACAACGGTCGGGATAGACGGCTTGGTAGGGTTAGCTCTTAGCCTCGCATTAGCTCCTCCGCGCTTCCCCCTCTTCCTTGCTCTCACCCAACCCCTGCGGGTCCGCCTCACAGTGCCCGCAGACGGGGCCGTGGTCCCGGCGCGGCACTCGTTGCACAGCAGCCCTAACGTGCTCAGCTGCTCCTTTAGAACTACCGGTTGGTGGTTACCACACCGATTCCTTATTTCTAATAAAAGCTGCCGGCTATAGCTAAACTTGGCCTGTTTGTAAACTTCCCTTGTCACGCTATCTAATGCCCTATTTCGCACTGTTTGTCTGTCTCTGTGAGGAGTGGCCGCAGCAAGCATCGGTCGCGCCGCCATGTCACTAGTATACTTTTGTCCTTCGTCTGTAGTTTGCCCGGGTGGATCCTGCCCCTGCCTTCTCCAGTTCAGTTCCCCTCTTGCCTCTCTCTCTCTCTCTCTCTCTCTCTCTCCTCCGTGTGTCACATGAAGCGTTGACCCAGGCTGTATGTCTTCATTGGCCGCATCCGCCTCCTGTCTAGCACACCTGTCTCCACTCCTACAATTAGAAGACAGAGGACTAGGAAGAGGGTAGTCTCGCGTGGCCAGACTGTTGCCTCCCACAATTTTCAACTGTTTCCGGTCATACAGTCTGGGACTCGGAAGCTCTGATCATGATTAACATGTAAACTAGATGTGAAGCCTCCTCCCCACTTCCGTTTCGTCTATACAGTCGCGCAAATGTATCCGAATATAAATCAAAATCATATAAGTATATTTAGCTTGCTGCTTAGCAGAAATGGAAATTAAAAAACAAAATGTAAAGATATGTTTTAATATATTTTCGTGAACGGAAGTGCCAGACTCTATATAGCATTCGGAGATTGTGGAATAGTTGTCTGGCTACGCGAGACTGCGTTTCTTATTTTTCTTCTTCCCACTGAGTGTCATTCAGCCACGCCTTCGTCTCTCATCCCACTAGGAAGAGGACAGGTGGTCGGCAGTCTGCTCAAGTTACACGCACTCGCATGCTGTGCTGTCTGCCAGTACCTCACTTCTTCATAGACAATTTGAAGCAGGTGCCCTTGATGAGAGACTGGTCCCACCTGTGTGACTCACCTGCAACTGCTTGGTTTATTTAATGGGACTTTTTGAGCAGATCGCCTGTTCGTAACATCTGTTTCCCTAAGTGACTGTTCCTGGCTGTGTTTTTGTTTTGCCCTCTGTGTAGGAGTACCGTTGTTTTTTCATTTTCCCCCTCTCTGTAGGTCTACCTTAGTTTACTGTTTTAAAGTAAGGTTTTGTTCATTTTTGCCCTCTCTGTACATGTACTGTAAGTGTACCTTGGTTTAATGTTTTAAAGTAAAGTTTTGTTTAACTGCAACTTTTTGGTTCCTGAGAGTGTTTCTGCATGTGGGTCCTTTACCTGTTTCTGGGTTTTGCCTCTCTGTGACAGATGGTGCTGTGAGGCGAAATAGCCATCTGCAATCTCACAACTGACTAATTCTAGTTTTTAATCCCCCCCAACAACAGTCCTTCGTGGTCGAAGAGCACGCGTCATACTAACTTGTTTGGAGGAAGTGCAATGCATGTGAAATACTTCAATGGACTGCATGAGACACAACTGGGAGTCTGGAAAACCAACCCGATCTCCAGAGATTACCGTAACATTGCACGGAACGAGTGCACTTCATTCCGTGGATAGCCGCCTCGGAACTCCCGAATTGCGTGCATATGGTACGGCGCTGCCTTGTGACAAAACCATTTCGGAGGCGCGCAGTCACAGGCGAATTGACCCGACATTCGCCTGTGCCTACTCAGCGCCGTTTGAGTTATGTACCGATAGGCACAGAATCGTAAATTTTATTGTGGGGACTGCTCTGCTTCCGGGTTTTTCCGTGTTGCGACTGGTTACGCCCACCGTGGGACTCGCCGTACATATGCACGCAATTTGGGAGTTCCGAGGCGACTATCCACGGAATGAAGTGCACTGTTCCGTGCAATGTTACGGTATTCTCTGGAGATCAGGCTGGGAAAACACACACGCGCACGCACGCACACACGCACGCACGCACGCACGCACACACACACACACACACACACACACACACACACACACACACACACACACACAGAGAGAGAGAGAGAGCACACATAGAACACACATAGATAAGATGACAGAGGGGGTAACAGTAGAAGAGAGACCAAATGGGAAATAACATAAAACAAAGAAGCATTGTGGTCCTGTGGCCATTAGGCCTTATTCTATTATGTAATTAATGGTAACTCAGTGGTATTTCCCCATGAGAGCAACTCATTAATATTTTCTTGTTAAAGCTGCTCAAGACACGGGAAGGGATGGGAATCAATGATTTTAGCTCTTTTGACAAAAGGAGCCACAAATATTTCCTGTTACAGATGAAGATAACAGGTCAAAGGATGCTCGGTATAAAAGACAGAGATTGAGAACCTGTTCTCTCTCAGTCGGAGTCGGTCTGTGCCGAGGCGGAGTCGGTGCACGCGCACACACATGCACACACACACACACACACACACACACACACACACACACACACACACACACAGATGCACACACACACACACACACACACACACACACACACACACACACATACACACACACACACACACACACACACACACACACACACACACACACACACACACACACACACACACACACACACACACACACACACACACACAAACACAAACACACACACAGAAAGCAGGGAGAAGAGGCGGCTCTGTTTGGCAGTAAAAACACCTCATCCTTTTTATAAGGCACTAACTCTGAACACTTTCCTCAATTACCAGCAATTATACTGAAACTGAACTTTGGTCTATTTAGATTAAGTATCAAAGCAACAAGTAAAGTGAACTCACACTTTACAAAAGCCACAGATATGTTGTTGTTTTCAAACCCTCAGCCAGAGGTTATTTTCTTTTCTTTATGCAAGCCAGCTCCTGCTACCTCGTAACCTCGCAATAACCCATATTCAACAAAGAATGGAACTATAAAAAAGTATGCAATGTTCTTATTTGTCTCGACATAAGCTCCACTCTGAGTCAGAGTGAAGGTGAAAGCTTATTTCCCATTTGTGGTGCTCAGTAAAACCCTGCGTTCCTCTGCCATGGAGCTGACAACTGTCCAACTGTCCATTATCCTCTGTAAACCTTACCGGAGCCCACTGGGACAGGTTCTCGTTGGGGGGAGGTGTAAAGGATTTGGGTGTGCAGGTCTAACGCCATATGGTAATCTGAGCTGTAATGAACGGCTGCATCTGTCAGCCTGGCCTTGGAGGACCAACTGAACACAACTCTGTTTAATAAACTGTCACAGGAGTTTCAAAGGGGACTGCAGTGTATCAGGTCTTTTGTCTGACAGAAGACAACATTAGCCATGTGGCGTCTGCATCGTTTGAAGTGACCCGCTCCGCATCGACACAGACAGTGACCCCAGCTACCAATTAGCGTACAACACATGCTTGATTAAAAGACAGGAGTGCCCTTGAAACGTTGGCTGCATGAACAGCAGCCGCAACAGATTCATGAATTGAATTATCATGAAGTTGAACTGAAGCCAGAAGGAAAACCGTTCATTTACTGTCACAGTGCGGACGTTGCTAATCAGTTCAGAGGTAATCGCTTATAGAAAACCAGCCAATCACAGACAGATAATGCGAAGGCCTGGCCATAGCCAACCCCGGTCCAAAGCCAGAGAAATCAATGTTGACCACGAGCATCAGAGAACAGATGCTGTATGAGACACAGTCCATCAGTCAGCGAGGGTAATGCCAGGATTGGCGTTGCAGCACAGAGTTGACTGGGATTGGTGGTGCAGGTGGCAGAAGGTGAAGGGGAGGGGACAGGTGGTGGTATATTATGTCTACCTCAGGGATGGGAGGTAGACATAATATACCACGTTTTAGCTGAATGCCGACAGCTGGTTGGCATTCAGCTAAAAAGGAGGAAATTCAAGGTATAAGAAACAAGATGTTACATTATACTGATTTTAACATGCTGCTATTTTCAGGCTTTTTTATGCTCATTTTATTCTCCCTTATTTTACTTCTAATATCTTTTCTTTTAAACTGCAAATGTGAAAGCCTGCATGAATAAGAGCTTCACCTCACTTTTACCTGTAATTGTGTTGTGTGTGACAAGAAAGTTGATTGATTGATTGAAAAATCGACAATATACGAAAGAGACAGGCTTTAACAGTCACTGCTCCATCACCACCAAACCCAAACCTCCATCTCTATTGTGATGGAAACTCCTGCCCTACCGGTCCCAAGAAAAAAGAAGAAGATTTGTGGAAAATTAAGAGACAGTGGCCAGAAAGACAGGCAGAGTGATAACTACACTGGCTCCTGCATTTCAGGGACCCTGCAGCAGGTCTCTGCAGTCCTTACAGAAACTGACCAGTGATAAAGATGAAGTGGGAAGCGGGTCCCTTGGTGCTTTTTAGTTGAGTGGAACACAGACCACCAGATCCCCATCTCATTGATCAACCAGCTCAGAAACAGATAGAGAGAAGATACATGCTCCTTCTCTCCAGAGAAGCCTGTTCTTCACTCTACAGCATCATTTCAACATCACTTTGTCGTTGTACCAGAGAGGATGGAATGTTTTGTAACCCTGTCTGGACGTTTGGCTACAGGCCTTGTGGGTGAACAGCCTGATCTCACAGAATTTAGTATACATTGCACGGATCCAGCGCACGTCATTCCGTGCATAGTCGCCTATAAAACCCGAAAATCCGTGCATATGTACGGCGAGTCCCACGGTGGGCGCAACCAGTTGCAACCCGGAAAAACCCGGAAGCAGAGCAGTCCCCACAACAAAATTTACGATTCTGTGCCTATCGGTACATAACTCAAACAGCGCTGAGTAGTCTCAAGGGAACGTCGCAACGTTCGGGCCGGCAACTCGCTCGCTTTAGCTCGGTGGTCCCTTACGTGGCTCCAGTTCCCTTGAGACTGCGCGCCTCCGAAATGGTTTAGTCAATGGGGGAGATGCGAGGCGGCTATGCACAGATTTTCGGGTTTTCCAGTTTGACCATTCCGTGCAATGTATACAGGTGAGATCGGGTTGGGGTGAATTGAAATGAATGAATGAAAAGTGTTGAGACTAAAAAGACTAAAATAAATCAAAATCTGTTTTAGTATACTATCTATTTAGACAGTGTGCTAGAACTGTTTTCTGAACACAGATTTTGTGAAATTATGGGCCGAACGCTTTTTGAATGGTGACCTTTTTGTTTTGTTTGTTTGATTGTCTGTAAGGCTTGTTTTTTAATAGAGCAGTACTATTGTAGACAGCCAAATGTTGAATTTATAAACACTGCAAAACAAATTATAGCTCAATACAAATGGTAAACACAATACACTCAAAACAAATGGTAAACAGTTTGCCAAACCATTTTTTTCTTCTCCGAACTTGCTTTTCAACAGTGCAGCAACATATAGCTCACAGCACATGGAAATACTTGGATATTCTTGACACGAATCAGTAGTAAGAAATGAAGGCCACAGAGCGTTGAATTCAGTTTGTTTCTGTGACAAGAGAATGTTCCAGAGTTTGATTGAATTATCTCTCTCCACATGGGCAAATCAAAGTGACACAGAAGACTGAGGAAACAACAGCCACAATAGAATACAGACACTCACAGTGTCTTTGCATACCTATGATGACAACAATCAGCTGAACTGAAATACATTTGCCAGTAGCTGCTCACTTGGAAGAGAGAGAGAGAGAGAGAGAGAGAGAGAGAGAGAGAGAGAGAGAGAGAGAGAGAGAGAGAGAGAGAGAGAGAGAAATGTCATCTCTGTGAGCTGATAAAAACAACGGCTTGCAGAGTGATTTGAAGAGTGAATTTAGATATGCACATGGGATCCGCGGCTGGTGAAGACTTGACAAGGCAGATCAATACTGCGGTGAGAGAGGGGTCAGCAGTGGTACCTCATGACAGATGTGCTTCCCTTATTATGATCAGGCAGAGATGGATTACGCACCTGCCGTCAGACTAAAGAACACAGACAGAAGAAAAGGTATCTTGCAGAGAATGCAAAACATAGACAGACATCCACAGCATACACTCATTTCTTCATACGCCCAGATACATTATCCACACCCACATATACGCACGCACGCACACGCGCGCGCACGCACATGCACACGCACGCACGCACGCGCACACACACACACACATTTTAACCATTTATTTATGTCCACATAAAGGATAATACATACAGGGACACAAATATTATAGGTGCAGTAGGGCTACATTCACAAAATCATGGCATATGTTTTCATGATACAATAGGCATGTCACTCAGTACTCTACGGGTATAAGTAACAGCGTCTCCGCCATATATGGCGACTACCAATTATAGCAGAGATAGCACAATACTTTGCCAGCCTTTTTTCCTTTTTGTGTATTCTAAGTTGTTGAAGCCCTCTAACAACTAGTCTGTGGGTATGTCCCAGGCTGCCGAATATAAAAACAAATAGTCTGCACCTATAACCTAGCTCTGAGATGGTAGCCTATGTAGGAGTGGTTGGTATTTAATGACCTTGGTCATAAAGGCCTCCTCTAGGCTAAGGTCAAAGGTGCATGCTATCTCTAACACAGTCACTTCCCTGGACTCTTCATTCTCCACAACAACATCTGGTGTATTAGCTGTCAAAGATGTAAAGATGTCTGGGTTATCACAGAGATGGAACATGGATGAAATGGCACGGGAATGTTTGTACATTCTCACTGTAGATGCATGATATTTTGATATGTCCTTCGCTATGAGCTCCACTATTCTATCGTGACGTGCTATGTACATCCCTTTGTATGCATAACAGCCATTCAAGATGTGCGACAGTGTTTCAGTGATCTGTTCTATGGTGTGGTGCATGCAATGAGGAACCTGAGTGCTGGGGAACCAGATGGAGAGGTTGAGTCTGGTGGGAAGGACTTGTGGTCTGGCTTTAACTGTGAATGTGGTGATGTCCTCATTGAGTGCAATGTTCTTAAGAAATGAGTGTGAAACAGAGTGATCAGCATAGGGAAGACATGCGAGTTTCCCTTGTAGTTTTAGTCCAGTCCAGTGTTGTTGTTGTTGATGTTGGTGTAGATCCATGAGGACTCGTCTGGCACCTGCAGCTGTTAGCAGGTGACTGTGACCAGCAAAGGTGACTGTTGCCCTGACCTGGATAAGGGGGTCATTTATAATGTCCTCTGAGACCCTCACAGTCCCAGAGTCGGACCGCACCCACTCTAAGGACACTCCAGTGCGGGTACAGAGGTCGTTCAGATCTGGCCAATCTGACCAGACCCCAAAACCAGCGGAACGGGTGTCAAGTTTCCCACTGGGTTTCCTCCTAAATCCAAGAAAGTGTGGCTCTGACTCCCTGGCCAGTGGGACCTTACGCCTCCTTAGGTCCAGAAACAGGGAGGATCGAGCCAGCTCCCTAACATCCTTGACGTCGTTGTTCAGCATTTTGAGGAGGTGGGAAATCCTCATGCTGGTGTAGATCCATTCCACGTTTGGCACCCCGAGCCCTCCCTCCCACTGTGGATGATAGATGATCACACACACACACAGTGAACACATTGCGATTTTAAGTAGTTAAGTAGTTCATTAGTGTTATTTTAGCGTCACACCTAGGGAGAAGTAAAGTATAAGCTACTACTTGATGTAAATAAACTGAGGCAATGAAGTTGATACTATTCTCAAATCCTTTTGTGTCCCACACTTAACAGAATGACACTACACGCTTCTGCTCAACTCAAAAGTGGCATTATGGATTATGGACATATTTTATAGATTTGTACGACTGGCAGCTGGTGAACTCAACGAGAAATCTGTGAGAATATTACTGTACCTACTACGATTTCTTGGTTTTCTTTATCAGAACTTTGGCTTCAACTTTTACACTTGACGTACGCATGCACGCACGCATGCACGCACGCACGCACATACGCACGCACGCACGCACGCACACACACGCATTCACGCACGCACACACACACGCACCCACCTCCTCCTACCATAGACAGTGTCATCTGTCTATACTCAAATGGCATCTGCTTCTAGTGCGATTCTTCATTATCCTCATTATCATTAACCACCATCCTTTATACACATCACTCTGCAGTCCTCTCACATCCTCCTGAATTCATTTAGAGGGTGAAACCAGCAGGAGACCAAATGGGGTATGAAGACTTTGTGTTGCAACACGCTGTGCCGTGCACGAGAACATTATATTGTGCGGTGAATGGTAACGAATACCTAATTGGCATTACAGTTACAATTCACCTCTTTTCCCTAATGCAAATTTTGAAAAGAAGTGAGGAATGTGTGTGGGTGGAATGTAGGAATTCTTATTGAGATGCAACAGATATCTCACATCTCTCCTCTCTGCTCCTCGACCCGTCATGAATAAGCAAGTGGGGGCTTTAAAGTTTAAATCCGTATGAGAGCAAACACAGTCAATCCCTTTCAACTCCTCTAGCACATGCCATTAAACCTTTCAAACCGGGAACGCATCTGTGTAACCAACCATTAGTTTATACTTTGGCTGTTCAAAAATAGCAGATCTACAAGTTCTGCTATTTTTGAAAAATTGTGAACATTAGTGCAATTTTGTGCGATTTTGTCTTTGAACAACATATTTTGAGATGGGGGTCCGCGGCCAAATAGCCTACATATGATTTTGGGGGTCCTTGACATGAAACAGTTTGAGAACCACTGATTATATTTTTCAAAAAACTGTGAGGATTTAGAAGACATTTGTAGAATCCCCCAGAAGCAAAGATTGCTATTTTTGAATAGCCCAAATTATAAGATAATGGTTAAAGTGGTTAACATTGAAAATGACAGAAACTTTCCTGGTCTTAATGGGTTAATAGACCTAATAAAACATGTGATCTTTATGAGCTTAATGAGTTTGTGATGTGACATTTTCTGTCAAAACAAGTGTCTATTCAGCTGAAACACCCAACATCCACATCATTAAATGGAGCTTTCTGTTTTTGAGTATTCAAAACCCAATTATAGTGCAGAGCTCAGCCTTAAGCCAACAGCCTGACCTGAGAAGAACCCACACAACAGAACTCATATTCACTGTGATACCACAGAGATACGGTTCAGTTACATAGTAAAGTCTGTTTTCTGATTGAAGAGACCATCTCTTAGCCCCAGACAATCTGACTGCCTCGGTTCAGGTTATGTGGATATTCTTTAAGTCACACTGACTGTGCCAGCCACACATTAATGAATGCAGCACCCGTGTTACAAATGATCGGAACACGCCTCTGAGTGACCTCCTGCTGGGAAGATAGTCTCCTCACCCAGAACACAAAACATTCTCCATCATATCGAGTCTATCTCTCTCGGACACTCTGGAAGACACATAGCAGGGAGGAGAGACAGTGTAAACCAAAGGATCTATATACTGTACAGAGGGATGGCCATCAGACGGAAAGTTTACTGAACAGACCTAGACAGACATCATCCCCGTGTGGGAACTGGACGGAGTAAATGTAAATGGGAACAGTATAGGTTCAGATCACAGTCAAGTTACGCCTATAGCATCAACTCTCCAAAGGTGGCGCTTGCCACAACATTTAGGTGGTAGAACCTAGTGAAGTGAAAATCTGTACAAAAGACAAGATGAGTCATCGAAGGAAATGGAGAAAACAGGTCAGACATGGTGATAAAATCCAAAAACGAATGAAGGTGTTTTTAGGTTTTGATTCATTCATGCAGATGAGGCCTTGCTGAGCAGCCGTCCCATCTGACGAGAGCTTCAGCGTAATACTGTCTGGCTCACCCTGTTAAGGACAACATCCACGCTGTCTTCTGGTTGGATTTTCAGGCTCCAACCAGACAAAAGTGTGGAATAAAACCTCTTCATAACCTTGTGTATGATAACAGTGATAAACCGTCTGTCTGTCTGTCTGTCTGTCTACTATCACAGTGGTTCTATATCTTTCGGGGGCAAAGGCACACCACATAGGTCCAACCCATATCTCAAGGTACAACAACTGTGTGTTCATGAATTATGTAGATCTCATCTTATGTGGAGACTTAAGTGACACGCAAGCACGCACACACACACACACGCACGCACACCCACCCAATAGTCTCTGGGTAGAGACTATTAGGTTTGCTAGCTGGCTTATAACACCATGAAAACCAATTCCACACTGTGTGTACTGCCGAGCCACAGGACATGCTGTCCATTTAAATCACTTTGAACAGCTCCACACTACATACACTGAACACACACTGAGACTGTGCTGTGGGATCAGGTCAGTTGAAGGTCTGCCCGCCCTGATGGACAGTGAAAGCATGTACACTGCACACACAGGGCCACTAAACTAAGTAAACATTTGTTTATGGCCCTGCAATTGGTTTGGGGTCCCCTCCCTCCCTTGAAAAAATGCAGTCAATGAATCTAATAAATGGTACACACAACTGTAACAAATAGTTTTTTTTTGTTTCGGATGATTTTCAGTATTTCTTAAACCTAAATTTGGAACTAGGAGGGAGGTTGTGTGTGCTGTGCGCAGCACACTTTAACACTAGATTGCCACAGTGGCAGGTAAGGTTAGAGTGTAGTCTGATTATTTGTCTATGTGGAAGAATCCCACACAGCTCCTTTTGTGCTCTAGTGACCTACAGTAACATTTAAGAGTCAAAACTAGTTTCTAATTCAACACAACTGTTCAAATTCAGGCCTCAGAGCTACACATGAATGTGACATTTTAACATTGTTACACAGAAGTAGCCTATGTGAGAGAGGCTTAGACACAATCTGGTATTTGAACATCTGTGCATGAATGACATTATAGGACAAACCAATGTTAATTATTGCATTATTGCATAATTGGGTCATTTATTGCATTTTATTATTGCTAAGCATGTACCCAGGGTATCTGAACTGTGTGTATCTTTGTGACTGAAATTGTAATTATCTTTCCAGTATTCTAGATACGTGAGTGACCTCCACCTCTGTGCGGATTCATTTCACATTTTGTATTGTTATTTCTTATTTGTGCAATTAAATTAAAGTATTAAAATACAATGAAAATATCTGCACTTTGTTGACTACAGACCTATATTGGTGTGCCACTGCCTTCTTGCTATGCATTTAAATCAAAGACCTTTATAACTTTGCCCAACCTTTCTGGTTATATTGCTTCTATGTGATTAAATCAAAGACCTTTATGACTTTGTCATACCTTTCTCGTTACGTTGCTTCTATGTGCTTATATCAACGTTTTTTATAACTTTTCCCAACCTTGCTATGTGTTTAAATCAAAGTCCTTTATAACTTTGCACCTCTCTTCATTTACCCCATATAGTCACTTACTGTAAGTAAGTAAATATTGAATACATTCTTCACAAGCCACTTATGTTCTGAACCGTCTGACCTTAAAATAATATTTTTTCAGAAAGACATATCAGGCAATACATTTCTTTATTTAAAGACCTGTCTGTGTCAGCAACACACTCTCACCAGGTCTAGCAACACGAGGACGAGGACGTTCACGAGATTTGACATTCATGTAGGGTGACCGCGACCACATGAGACCGGAAGTATGTATCATTTCATGCCAATGGCGAGGCTTGGAATGAACTAGCCATTAAGCATATTTGCGTGTGCTCTCTGTTCAGGTCACCCACCACCTCCCCCACACCACCCAAGAGCAGACAGCACCATACCAGGGTTGGCCCAGCCATCTACGAGGGGAGGCTCCAGAGACCCCTGCCTTCCATCTGTCTGATTCACACTCCTCCTGCGATTGGGGCCCTCCAAAGTGTTTCATAATTTAGTCTGATATGTCAACAAATATTTGCATTATTCCTGTGTTGTATTGTAGTTCTCCAGTGGACAGGGATATTGTACATTCCCTCCTCAATTGGAGAAAAGGGGGAAGTTATAAAAGAAGACTGGGAGGGTTTTTTAGCTGAGTCGATAATGAAAACGAGTGCTACCTGGATTGAATTATGGCTATGAGCTGATTTTTTTTATCTGGATTATATTTCTGCAGTTTGGTCTGACTGCTTCCTTCTGCTGCTAGAAATGTGCCCAAAGCTTCATACACATACTCTATAAAGTCTATGCACTATAGCTATTTAAAAAATAATTTTGTAACAGTGTCCTTTTCACTCTAATGCTGTGTGTGTGTGTTTGTGTGGGTGCGCGCGTCCGTCCGTCCGTCCGTCCGTCCGTCCGTCCGTCCGTCCGTCCATGTGTGTGTATGTGTGTGTGTGTGTGTGTGTGTCTCACATACGTTGCTTCAGCGCAGAGGCAGGCAAGACTCCTCCCTTCCTTAAAGTTTCCCCCTATAAACGTCACTTGAAAGTTACGTTTTAGAAACTTTAATAATTATGACAACAGCAGAAGTTTTTATGTCCTTCCTTCAACATTCAGTTGAGCTGTAGCTCCACCTCAGCCGATCTGCAAGCTCACAAGTAGACCAGACACCAGTAGGCAGGAACGTACAGACATTACGTGCGGCAAGAAGTTGTGGCCTAATATTTCTCTCCTCTTATCAAAAAACTCAAAAATTAACATACATTAAAGCCATAACCCTTAACTGATATAGTTGGTTTCACTATTTTGTTTAGCCTGTTATCAGAGCATTTGTATATGTGCATGTGTGTGTTTATTATTGTACAACTATATATTATTTTATATAATGATATATTATATTATATTACATATTATATAAAATAATTAAATATATTAGAATATTAAAAATAATAAAGCATTGAAATTCAAATGGGATTATAGAGGAGAACTGACAGCTCTCTCTCTCTCTCTCTCTCTCTCTCTCTCTCTCTCTCTCTATATATATATATATATATATATATTAGAGGGTTGACGTGATGTTAACCATTAACGTGATGTCAGGAATTTGCGAGGTGCACCGTTGTTCTGCAACAAACTTGCCCCAAACATTGTTCTGGGTGCTGACATCAGAATAGTCACACCAAGGGGCCTTGATGTACAACCCTTACTGTACTGTCAGGAGCAACCAGGTGCCACACGTTGACGATGCACACCGCTGCTAGAATCCGCACCAAACTTGGCAAAAATTGTGTTCAGCGGTCTGCCATGAGAATAGTCACACCAGGGGCCATGATGTACAACCCTCACTGTGTCAGGAGCAACCAGGCCACGTCGAACAACCCAGCTTACTGTGTCACATTTTGTAATTGAAGCTTATATCTATATGTGTTTAAATGTGTTTAAGTACTTAATAACTTTGCACTGTTGAGCCAGCTCTCTCTTTCTCTCTGCTGGTGTTCTGTCTGGCATTGTGTGTGTATAGCTGGTCCTGTGCGCCTCAGTCACTCCCCTCATTTACACCTGGCTGAGCAATGGGACGGTGTGCATGACAAAAATGGGAATAAACTACTTAAATGTTGGAAAAGTTCAAAATAAGCTTCCTCAATCCCTGGATACGACAACGGGCAATGCCACTGTGCAAGTTCAGATCGATTGGTCACGCCACTAAGGAGAGGAAGGACTGACAGAGTTTTGTTCATTTTATAGTAAGATTTATGGACTAGCATCCATGCTGCAGCCGTGCTATTTAAGGTTGAGCTTTATGTCAGGACGACGGGCAGAACTGACGGGCCAGCTTGCACATCAGGGGATTTGGAAGCAGTCAAGGAGAGAAGCGAAGCCAGCACAACTTAGTGAAATCACCTAACAAAACCTGAAAAGACAAGTAAAGCTCTTCCAAAAGTCAAGAGTTCAGTTAAGGAGGCAGATGTAGGCAGAGGTATGTGGAAGCATAGGGTGTAATCTTTATGAATTCATTTATAATCATAATAATCAGTATAGACACATTTTTATATTGTCGCGTGTTAGGTAGAAACCGTGTATCACCATTTCATCTTTTTATGTTCATAAAATATTTTGAAAGAACTTCACCTACTGAAGGACATGCATAACAATGAAGAGTATCAATATGAGCTTGTGACTAAACAATAACAAGATTGGATCCACAGGGTCTTTTATTCCATTCTCTGAAATGCCTTGACATTTCTCACCTCAATTTAGTCAATTTAATTCTGGCTGAAAATACAACATGTCAAATCATGAGTTGTGTTCACCAAAATGAGTTCAAGGCAAAACCCTGCTGCATAATGAGTTGAAAACAATGGCTACAGGGCCACCACTGGCCCAGTTTCTCCCAGTTAACGACAGAGGAGGAAGAGACTGGAGGAGATAAATGACAGACTGAGTTTGGAGCTCAGTGGGAACGGAGAGCCGGATATGACACCCACTGAGCTGTTTCATCATTCATCACTAACAAGTTGTAACACCCCGCACATCCTACCAACCCACGCATGCCCACACACACACAGACTCACACGCATGCACACAAAAAACACATGCACACGTATGCACATGCCCACACATGCATGCACGCAAGCACACACACACACACACACACACACACACACACACACACACACACACACACACACACACACACCACGCTGCCTCACTCAAAACCTCACATTCACTAATGAGCATCGTTGTTCTACAATCTGGTTGGAACTCACTGGGGTACTGGGAGCCATCGGCTACAAGCCCGGTGGCTCATGAGGCAATCGGGGTAGTGGTGGTTGTAAGGGTTCTGAGTCAAGGCAATTAGAAAAAGCTTTCTTCAGCTGTTAACCCATTAAAACGGGTAGAGCATCTGTGTCATTTTATATTTTGGCTATATATATATATATATATAGGCTATAGTAGCAACATACGTTTTTCAGAAAACTCTTAGGATTTAGCAGTTGTTCTCAAAATTAGCAGATCTACAAGCTCGCCGCACATCACTTCATGCCGCGCTGAGTTTGTACATCTGCTATTAAAAAAAATAATACAAAAATTCAAGCAATTTAAAGATTTTTTAAACATTTAATGTTTGAAAAATCTTTAAAATTATTAGATTTTTTTTTCAATCATTTCATTTTTTAAAAATCAAATTGGCGGTCCTCCTTGGCATGAAAAAGTCTGAGAACTACTGATTTAGAAGGCATTTGTACAATCGGCCTCAGGTCTTAATAGGTTAATGGATGTGTATGCTGACTGTCTGCTCCAGTAAACATATAGGAGTCTGTGCCAGCTCTTCCTAATGACTCATGGAAGCCTAAACCTACACAGAGAAATCTAGTGTTCATTTCACAGTCTGGGGTTTTCTCTTTACATGTGCTGTTGAACAGCGCAGGGCTAAACAGACTCGTGCATGTTATATACTTGGAAGTGGAAACAGCCGTCAAGGATATTGATGTAATTGCTTGAATGATGAGAACCATTATTCATGCTAGTTTGGTTTTTAGCAGTACAGAGATAGTGTAGAGAGAGAGAGGAGAGAGAGAGAGAGAGAGAGAGAGGGAGAGAGAGAGAGAGAGAGAGAGAGAGAGAGAGAGAGAGAGAGAGAGAGAAGGAGTTATATGAAATGTTGTACTTTGACGTTTTGCACGTTCACATTGTAAGTTACTTCCATTTTAGAAGACATGACATTTCCCCTGAAAGCAGTTCATAATGGATTTGTTTTTGTTAATCATTAGTTTTGCCGCCAGTTTTCTAACCAATGAACACTTTTAGAAGCTTCCAGTCCGGGGGAAAAACATGTCTACAGAAAGAGAAACATTTCAGTGAATATGAATTACTGTATCTTCCTAACTCAAATTCTCAAAGGCTCAAGGCTCTAATCTCCCACACAGGATAACAGAATGTCATTTCATGTTTGGTTTATAATCCCTAACTCCTAATTAAAACTCAACACTGTCAGGTGTGTGTGTGTGTGTGTGTGTGTGTGTGTGTGTGTGTGTGTGTGTGTGTGTGTGTGTGTGTGTGTGTGTGTGTGTGTGTGTGTGTGTGTGTGTGTGTGTGCGCACGCGCGTGCGTGTGCTTGCTTGTATGTGTATGTGTATGTGTACGTGCATGTCTGTGTGTGTGGGATTACACTTGTGTTTATGTGATGGTAGTGGTAGTGGTATTTAGGGCAACGATAGAGCTATGCAAGTGTAAGGGAAGGTGAACCATTTTTGAGTCTGTGGAGCAAGTCGAGAGGCAGTGAATCGAATGATTAAAAGGTAATCCCTTTATCACTTTTGAGGTCAATGAGAAGTGAATAGTACACACACACACACACACGCACGCACGCACGCACGCAGACACGCACTCACTCACTCACTCACTCACGCACGCACGCACGCACTCACGCACACACACTATTTAACAATTACACTCACAAGCACATGGCAACACATTAGCACTCATCTGCCTTGCTTCACCGAATTACAAAGCTGAATGATTCTACTGGCAGCTGCTGGAACCCTCGAGGCTTGTACTGGATCTGTCTACTCAGCCGGCATTGATTGTGTGTGTGTGTGTGTGTGTGTGTGTGTGTGTGTGTGTGTGTGTGTGTGTGTGTGTGTGTGTGTGTGTGTGTGTGTGTGTGTGTGTGTGTGTGTGTGTGTGTGTGGCGAGGGCGAGAGTCACAGTTTCCCTATATCCACTGACATCAGGGTCATGTTGTCTGACAGTCAGTGGTCTTGTTGACTCGCTGAGCGCTGCGCAGTGAGGTCAAATCTTGGCCACAAGGTCACCAGG